>NC_045959.1:115910418-116210418 GCF_010909765.2 Amblyraja radiata | reverse complement strand
TTGGCACCTTCACAGATGCCGCCCGATTTGCTGAGTATTGCCGGCAGACTTTAAAAAAAAGGAAACTAAGCATTCGGTCATAGAGTTTTTCAACTCAATATCAATCACGGCATATTATACTCATAATCAGCTTACATGGTATGTGGAAGGAATTTGAGTAAGAAATAATTTTTTGAAGGGCAGCACAGTGGAGCTGCTGCCTTACAGCGCCAGAGACCCGGGTTCAATCCTGACTATGGGTGCTGTCTATATGTAGTTTGTTCGTTCTCCCTGTGACTGTGTGGGTTTTCTCCGGCTGCTCCGGTTTCCTCCCGCACTCCAAAGACGTACAGGTTTGTAGGTTAATTGGCTACAATTAAAAGAGGTGATGCAGACATATAAATACCTTGGAGTGCACCTGGATAACAAACTGGACTGGTCTGTCAACTCTGACGCCCTCTACAAAAAGGCCAGAGCAGACTCTTTTTCCTCAGAAGGCTCAAATCCTTCAATGTGCATAATGATATGCTGCACATGTTTTACAACACTGTGGTTGCAAGTGTTATTTTCTACGCGGTTGTCTGCTGGGGCAACAGCATTAGTGCAAAAAACAGCAAGAATCTGGACAAGCTGGTTAAACGAGTTAGCTCAGTGCTGGAGGGGAGAGTGGACTCTGGGTTGGATGTGCTTGAGAGGCTTATGAGGCACAAGGTGCAGGTCATCCTGGAAAACCCCGGGCATCCCCTCCATTTAATTCTGGAGGGTCAAAAGAGCACCCGGAACAACAACCGGCTCTCCCTGCCTTGTAGAACGGAGCGGTTCAGGAGATCCTTCACCCCTGCAGCCATTAGATTTTATAATTCGGACCGCTAGGGGGATGCATTTTTGCATTTTTTAATTTTTAATTGTTTATTGTTGGTCTTTTTAAGTATTTATTGCTCTCAGGTAGTGTCAACATTGTAGTTTATGTATTTTCTGTCTGCGTTTGTTTTGAATGTGTGGGTTTGTTGGTTGTGGGCTTCTGGACATCTGAATTTCCCCGAGGGGATCAATAATTTATTATTATTATTATTATTACTGTGAATTATAAATTGTCCCTAGTGTGTAGGATAGTGCTAGAGTGCGGGGTGATCACTGATCGGACCAGATACAGTGGGGGCTGACGGGCCTGTTTCTACGCTGTAAACATGATCAACGAGTCATGCACTTACCATAGGGTCAGTATAGATATTAGCTACAGGCTCAGCTGGTATACACTTCATTCTTGATGCAAACCGGAGCGTAGATAGCTGAAATGAAAGAACAATATTGTCAGCTGCAAAGGTTAATTTACAGAGTTATGAAGTCACACAGCACAAAAACAGACCCTTCAGCCTGACTCCTCCATGCTGGCCAAGATGCCCCATCTAAGCAAGTCCTATTTGCCTGTGTTAAACCCATATCCCTCTAGGTTGTTTACCTATATTTTCAGAAAGCCATCGATAAGGTGCCGCACGTCAGGCTGCTCGGGAAGATGTGCCCGTGGTATTGAAGGGCAGATACTAGCATGGATAGCGGGTTGGCTGGATGGCAGAAGGCAAAGAGTTGCAATCAAAGGTGTTTTTTCTGGTTGGCTGCCAGTGACTAGTGGAGTTCCGCAAGGGTCGGTGCTGGGGCCGCTACTCTTCACGTTGTATATTAATTATTTGGATAAAGAAAAAATAAGGCTTTGGGTTCAGTTATCATCATGTTTAAGAAAGAGCTGCAGATTCCGTCTGATAAACCAGATCAATTTTCCAAAATATGGTCTCCTTTCATTGAATTTCTTCAACAACATAATGGTTGAACACAAATTCAAAACCGACACTAGGGTCGGGTAAGCGGGCGTAGGGAAGGGTAGTGGGATATATCTCTGCTTTTTTCGCTTTTTCATTAATTCAAGGGGTTTTCTTTTTTATCTTTCGTGTCTTTTTCGAAATTCTTTCTTTTCTTTTTCTTTGCTTCTTCCTTTCCTTTCTTTTCATTTTCATATTTTCCGATTTAGTTTTTAGTTTATAAAATGTTAAAACTGAAGCTGTACGAAAATTGTATAATTGTTATGTCGATTACTTTCTCCTTGTACAATTGCTTCGAATAAAATAAATAGTAAAAAATAAATAAAAATTTGGATAAGGGGATTGAAGGCTTTGTGGCCAAGCTGATGCTAACATAGGTGGAGGGGCAGGTAGTGTAGAGGAGGCAAGGACTCTGCAGAAGGACTTGGACAGGTTAGGAGAGTGGGCAGAGAAGTGGCAGATGGAATTCAGCACAGCAAAGTGCGGAGTCATGCATTTTAGTAATAAGAATAAAGGCGTAGATTATTTTGTAAATGGAGAGAGAATCCGGAAATCGGAGGTGCCAAGGGACTCAGCTGGTCCAGGACTCCTAAAAAGTTAATTTGCAAGTCGAATCGGTAGTAAGGAAGGCAAAATCAATGCT
This sequence comes from Amblyraja radiata, assembly GCF_010909765.2. NCBI lineage: Eukaryota > Metazoa > Chordata > Chondrichthyes > Rajiformes > Rajidae > Amblyraja > Amblyraja radiata. The sequence continues at coordinate 116,207,982 of NC_045959.1, read as the reverse complement.
ACCATTTATATCAGGACTGGAATACAAACATAGAGAGCGCATGTCATGTCTATAAGGCGCATGTCAGGCCGCATGTGGTGTACTATGAGCAAATTTGGGCCCCATACCTGTGGAAAGATGAGCTGGCTCTGGAGAGGGTCCAGAGGAGGTTTACAAGAATGATCCCGGGAATATCCTCATGGAAAATTACCAAATAGTGAAAGGCTTGGATAGAGTGGATGTGGAGAGGATGTTTCCACTAGTGGGAGAGTCTAGGACCAGAGGGCACAGCCTCTGAGTTAAAGAACATTCCTTTAGGAAGGAGATGAGGAGGAATTTCTTTAGTCAGAGGGCAGTGAATCTGTGGAATGCATTGCCACAGAAGTCTGTGGAGGCCAAGTCAATGGATTATTTTAAGGCAGAGATAGATAGGTTCTTGATTAGAACGGGTGTCAGGGGTTATGGAGAGAAGGCAGGAGAATGGGGTTAAGATGTAAAGATCGATCAGCCATGATTGAATGGAGGGGTAGATGATGAGCCGAATTGCCTAATTCTGCTCCTATCACTTGTGAAGCAGCTTCTCTGGAGAACTTGGATAGATGACGTTTCGGGCCGGGACCCTTCTTCTATGTAAACTAGTAGATGTAGTTCCTTGTTTCTACATTTTGACTGCTCTACTGTGAAAGCTCCTCGAGGAATGCCTGCTTTGAGGAAGTTCTCCTCCTGTCTCCGGGGATCTAGAGATGCTGCCCGACGGGCTGGGTTAGGAAAGTTATTCCAGCGTTTTGTGTCCTATTGTGTAAAGTAGCATTTGCAGTTCCTTATTTCTACATGAATTGTCAATGCTTGCCCAGCGAGTTCTCCCAAATGCACAGAGTGGACTGGCAGTGCTGCTCCTTAACTGCTAGTTCATCATGTCATAGGGGCAGAAGTGGACCATACGGCTCATCGAGTCTACTATTCAATCATGGCTGATCTATCTTTCCCTCTCAACCCCATTCTCCTGCCTTCTCCCCATAACTCCCGACACCGTACCCACAAGAACAAGAAGGCAGATTATTATTTGAATGGTGTCAGATTAGGAAAAGGGGAGGTGCAACGAGATCTGGGCGTGCTTGTATATCAGTCACTGAAAGTAAGCATGCAGGTACAGCAGGCAGTGAAGAAAGCTAGAGGATTTGAGTTTAGGAGCAAGGAGGTCCTACTGTAGTTGTACAGGGCCCTAGTGAGACCGCACCTGGAGTATTGTGTACAGTTTTGGTCTCCTAATTTGAAGTGGGACATTCTTGCTATTGAGGGAATGCAGCGTAGGTTCACCAGGTTAATTCCCGGGATGGTGGGACTGACATCTCATGAAAGAATGGATCGACTGGTCTTAAATTCACTGGAATTTAAGATGAGAGGGGATCTTATAGAAACATATAAAATGTATAAGGGATTTAACAGGCTATATGCAGGAAAAATGTTCCCGATGTTGGGGGAGTCCAGGACCAGGGGTCACAGTTTAAGAATTAGGGGTAGGCCATTTAGGACTGAAATTAGGAAAAACTTTTTCACCAAGAGAGTTGTGAATCTGTGGAATTCTCTGCCACAGAAGGCAGTGGAGGCCAATTCACTGGAAGTATTCAAGCGAAAGTTGGATACAGCTCTTGGGGCTAACGGAGTCAAAGGATATGGGGATTCTGGATGATCAGCCATGATCATATTGCTTGAAGGGCCGAATGGCCTACTCCTGCAACTATTTTAAACTAAATAGGGGGGGGAGGGGTTGACAAATTAGGAGTATAAAGATGGAGCTAAAGGGGAAGTGTGTACAGGAAAAGTTACAAAAGACTCCCGAATTAATGGGAAGGAAAGTTGGAGAGGGGATTAGAGAGTAAGGTCAGGGCCAATAGTGACCGGTGTGGGAGGGGAGGTGAATACCGAAGTTAAAGTGTTGTATATGAATGTGCGAAGAATAAGAATTAAAGTGGACGAGCTTGAGGCTCAGTTAGAAATTGGCAAGTATGATGCTGTGGGAATTACAGAGACATGGCTGCAAGAGGGCCAGGGCTGGGAACTGAATATTCAAGGGTATACGTCCTATCGAAAAGACAGACAGGTGGGCAGAGGGGGTGACGTACCTCTGTTGGTGAGGAATGAAATTCAGTCCCTTGCAAGGGGTGACATTGAAACAGGAGATGTAGAGTCAGTATGGATAGAACTAAGGAATTGTAAGGGTAAAAAGACCCTAATGGGAGATCTACAGCCCCCCAAACAGTAGTCTGGTGATAGGGTGAAAGTTGAATCAGGAGTTAAAATTGGCATGTCGTAAAGGTAATGCTGTGGTTGTTATGGGAGATTTCAACATGCAGGTAAACTGGGAAAATCATGTTGGTACTGGACCCCAAGAAAGGGACTTTGTAGAGTGCCTCTGAGATGGATTCTTGGAGCAGCTTGTATTGGAGCCTACCAGGGAGAAGGCAATTCTGGATTTAGTGTTGTGTAATGAACCGGATTTGATAAGGGAACCCGAGGTAAAGGAACCATAATATGATGCTTTAATCTAAAATTTGAGAGGGAGAAGGGAGAATCCAAAGTGTCAGTATTAAGTTGAGCAAAGGGGACTATGGAAGCATGAGGGAGGAGCTGGCCAACATTGACTGGAAAGATACCCTAGCAGGGATGACAGTGGAACAACAAGGGCAGGTATTTCTGAGAACTAAAAAGGCAATACGAGGAGAAAAGATGAAGTACGAAGGTAAGCTAGCCAAGAATATAAAACACAGAGAGTTGTGAGTGTGGAATTCTCTGCCTCAGAGGGCAGTGGAGGCCAGTTCTCTGGATGCTTTCAAGAGAGAGTTAAGGCCCTGTCCCACTTTCCTGAGTTACTCACGAACTCTCCCGAGTTTTCCCCTTGATTTGAACTCGGAGAATTACGGTAATAGCCATTCGTAGGTACTCGGGGCTATTTTTTTCACTCGTGGACATTTTCCAACATGTTGAAAAAATGTCCCAACTTACCTGATGCCCCGAGTTCCTACGGCTTGCATTACGAGCTGCTACGAAACATCTATGGACTCCTACAGCCTCCTACGAGCTCGCTACCGACATTCCCCAAGTTCGAATCAAGGGGAAAACTCAGGAGAGTTCGTGAGTAACTCGGGAAAGTGGACAGGGCCTTGAGATAAAGCTCTTAAAGATAGTGAAGGGATATGGGGAGCAGGCAGGAACGGGGTACTGATTGTGGATGGTAGACAAAAGTGCTGGAGAAACTAGGCAACGTTTCAGGCCAAAACCCTTCTTCAGACTGAAAGGTAGTTTCAGCCCGAAACATTGCCTATTTCCTTCGATCCATCGATGCTGCTGCACCCGCTGAGTTTCTCCAGCAGTTTTGTCTGCCTTCGATTTTCCAGCATCTGCAGTTCCTTCTTAAATACTGATTGTGGATGATCAGCCATGATCACATTGAATGGCGGTGCTGGCTCGAAGGGCCGAATGGCCTACTCCTGCACCTATTGTCTATTGTCTATGTTTCCACGTGTCTGTTAATCTCCACTTTAGAACTATCCAATGACTTGGCCCCCACAGCCATCCGTGGCAAAGAATTTCACAGATTCACCACCCAATTCCTCCTCATCTCCTTCCTTAAGGAACCTGCTAAAGGCATCTTGGGATTCCCCGGCAAGCAGCATTGTACAAGACGGAAATCTCACTATCACATCGCTGAAGCACAAAAAGTGAAGGCCATTACATGCTGGCTCTCAAATGTTTTTCACATTTTGATGATTAGTTTAAAAGCAAACACCCAGAGGAACAATCACGCGTCCACATTCTCCAATACGGTCGGACCTTACCGTTTCATCGATTTGAGAAGCCTCTCCATAGATGTTGGCCACCAAGATGGTGTTGCAGGTCCCACCTAGAGGGTGTTGACAAGTGAGCTGCTTTAATATGGCAGGTTAAAACTGAAAGCTTACACATTGTGTGGTAATTTATGGGCCTGTGCCACTTAGGCGACTCTTCAGGCGACTGCCAGGGCCTAATTTTAATGGAATTCACCTACAACACCTGGCGACAACCTATGACAACACCTACATCAACCCACGACAGCAAAAACTGTCGCCATTGTTGCTGAAAGTTTTCCAACATGTTGAAAATTTTGTGGCAGTCGCCCAAAAAATTGCCTAAGTGGGACCGGCCCATTACTATTGTTCTTATCCAGTCCACACACAAGATTAGAAGTTGTTCAGCCAGAGTTGTTCAGCCACTTCTCGGCATCTGCATACAATGGTATCTGTCTTGTCGCTTCTTGTGCCTCTTGTGCGTGGTGGTGGAAAGATTGGTGGAAACAGGGCCGCGACGTGAACGCTCTTTCCTTGACTCCCAATTTACGATTAGCAGGTTGGGAGATGAATGTAATTTACTGCCCACTCACTGAGCGATGAAAAAGTGGCTGAACCAATTACATAAATGGATAATAGAAATGCACAAAAATATAACATGGAGGAAGATAGTCACAAAAAGCTGGAGTAACAGCGGGACAGGCAGCATCTCTGGAGAGAAGGAATGGATGACGTTTTTGATCAAGACCCTTCTTCAGACTAGAGTCAGGGGAAAGGGAAACAAGGGAAACAAAACATGTAGGAATATTGCCTAGAAATTGACAGGTACCTACTCTGTCCAACTGTCATACTTTGCCCAACACCTCAGCTCAGTTCACAATAACCGACCTGATCTTTCGGTGGCTCAGCACTTCAACTCCCCCTCCCATTCCGAATCCGATCTTTCTGTCCTGGGTCTCCTCCATGGCCAGAGTGAGTCCCACTGCAAATTGGAGGAGCAGCACCTCATATTTCTCTTGGATAGTTTACACCCCAGCGGTATGAACATTGACTTCTCCAATTTCAGGTAGTCCTTGCTTTCTCCCTCCTTCCCCTCCCCTTCCCAGCTCTCCCACAGCCCACTGTCTCTGCCTCTTCCTTTCTTCTTCCCGCCCCCCACCCCCCCCCCCCCGCACCCCCACATCAGTCTGAAGAAGGGTCTCGACCCGAAACGTCACCTATTCCTTCGCTCCATAGATGCTGCCTCACCCGCTGAGTTTCTCCAGCATTTTTGGGTACCTACTCTGAAGTCGTCTGTTCGATGGTGTGTTACTGGGAAATTAAATAGCAGATTAGGTGGATTTAGGGCAGAACAGTGGAGCTGTTGCTGCCTTACAGCGCAAGAGACCCGGGTTCGATCCTGAGTTTCTACTTTAGACTAGAGATACAGTGCGGAAACAGACCCTTCGGCCCACTAACACCACGCCAACCAGCGATCACCCCGTACACTGGCACTATCCCGCACATATTTATTTTACAGAGGCCAATTAACCTACAAACCTGTATGTCTTTGGCGTGTGGGAGGAATCTACACTTTGGAGTGTGGGAGGAAGCATCTAATGTTGTAGTAGATGCTTAATGTCTATCACAGCTTGATGCATCTACATCCTAGGAATAAGGGGTAGGAACTGAAACTTTTTCACCCATTGAGTCGTGAATCTGTGGAATTCTCTGCCTCAGAAGGCAGTGGAGGCTAATTCACGGGATGCATTCAAAAGAGAGTTGGATAGAGCTCTTAGGGCTGGAGGAATCAAGATATATGGGGAGAAGGCAGGAACAAGGTACTGATTGTAGATGATCAGCCGTGATCATATTGAATGGCGGGGCTGAGAAAACATTAGGCTTGTCTTGGCGGAAAAAACAGATCAATTTCTTGAGACATGGACACCCTTTAATGAATTCTTACAACAATAGTATGGTGAAACACAAATTTAAGTTTAAATCCGAAGTTAGGTTGGGTGAGGCGGGGGGGCGAGGGGCAAGGTATATCTCCATTTTTAATTTTTTTTTTAAATTCCTCTATCTTTCTGCTACACTGCTTTGGTAGTTTAGGGGACTTTTTCTTGTTCTCCTCTACTCTATCTTTTCACTTTTTCCTTCCTTCCTTTCTTGCTTTTTCTTTCTTTCCTTTTTTTCATTCTTATAATTTAGGTTATAAGGTTAAAAATGAAGCTGTACAATAATTGTATAATTCTAGATGCCGGATGTTTTATCTTTGTACAATTGCTTCTAATAAAAATAAAAAATTAAATTAAAACAAAGAATGGCTGTGCTGGGTCGAAGGGCCGAATGGCCTACTCCCGCACCTATTGTCTATTGTTTCTATGAGACAGCAAATCTACAATGCCGCCCCAAAGTTCATTCCATTATTTCCCAATGTTTCTATGTCAGCAAGCTTACCGATGGAATCCTTGAGTGCGTGTGTGAGTTTGCTCTGCCTAAAGGGAATATGCCCTCTCTTCGAGTCACCAAGAGCAATAATGGTCTGCTCAAGGAAGGAGAGTGACTTATTGATGTACATGGCCTCACGCATCACCTGCCCTTCAGACTGTAATCACAAAAAAGATGTCAATGCAAGTTAAAAGCATTCTATATTTAAAAAAAATCTGTTTTTTCAATGGGAGGGAAATCAAACATTCTACGATTTTGTCATTCATAGAAACAGGCCCTTCGGCCCACCTCTTCCATGCAGACCAAGATGCACCTCCCATTCCCACACTGACCTTTCTGCCCTGGGCCTCCTCCACTGTCAGAGTGAGGCCCAGCGCAAATCGGAGGAACAGCACCTGATATTTCGCTTGAGCAGCTTACACCCCAGCAATATGAATATTGACTTCTCTAACTATATGTAACTCTTGTTTTCTCTCTCTCTCTCCGTCTCTCCCCATCCTAGTTCTCCGACCAGTTTGACTCTCCACCTGATTAACTTTTATCGTTATACGCCTCGTTGCCACTCCCCCCCCCAGCTAACAATAATAGACAATAGACAATAGACAATAAGTGCAGGAGCAGGCCATTCAGCCCAAAGATCCTATGTTCTCAACCCAACCCCTGCTAAATGCAATGGGCTGACGTGTAGTATGCAACGGAGAGGAAAATGGGCCTTTTTTTCATCCATTTCAGTAACCCGACCCGACCCGACCCGACCCGACTCGCAGGGTAATCAATGTTGTGGGGGAACAGTTTGTGTTAATAAATTAAAATTCTGAAAATGAGGAGAAGATTTTTCCCAAATAACTTTTATTTTTACAAGGATGTTTCCGTAACCGGCTTCCGTCTCCGCACTAGTATCCTATGGGATCTTTGGTGCGGAGATGGAAGCCGGTTATGGAAATGGGGCCTTAAATTACCCATGGATCTGCCCATGGCCGTACTACGTCTTTTTCGTCGAGTGGACTATCTTGCTCGCTATAGGTTCTTTGATTCAGCCCTTCGAGCCAGCACCGCCATTCAAAATGATCATGGCTGATCATCCCCAATCAGTACCCCGTTCCTGCCTTCTCCCCATATCCCCTGACTCTTTAAGAGCTCTATCTAACTCTCTCTACATTTTCCTTGAACTTCATCCCCTTTGATCTCTCATCTTCACACCTTACCCTTCCATATCTCTGTCTCCCCCTTCTCTGACTCAGTCTGAACAAGGGTTTCGACCCGAAACGTCAATCATTCTTTCTGTCCAGAGATGTTGCTGGTCCCTTTAACGGGACATTTCAGAATTGCAGGCAGTGACTAGTGGGGTACCGCAAGGCTCGGTGCTGGGACCGCAGCTATTTACAATATACATTAATGATTTAGATGAAGGGATTCAAAGTAACGTCAGCAAATTTTCAGATGACACAAAGCTGGGTGGCAGTGTGGACTGTGAGGAAGATGCTGTGAGAAAGCAAGGTGCCTTGGACAGGTTGGGTGAGTGGGCAGATGCATGGCAGATGCAGTTTAATGTGGATCAATAAGAGGTTATCCACTTTGGCAGCAAAAACAGGAAGGCAGATTATTATCTAAATGGTGTCAAGTTGGGAAAAGGGGAAGTACAACGGGATCTGGGGCTCCTTGTTCATCAGTCAATGAAAGTAAGCACGCAGGTACAGCAGGTAGTGAAGAAAGCGAATGGCATATTGGCCTTCATAACAAGAGGAGTTGAGTATAGGAGCAAAGAGGTCCTTCTGCAGTTGTACAGGGCCCAAGTGAGACCACACCTGGAGTATTGTGTGCAGTTTTGGTCCCTTAATTTGAGGATGGACATTCTTGCTATTGAGGGAGTGCAGCGTAGGTTTACAAGGTTAATTCCCGGGATGGCGGGACTGTCATATGATGAGAGAATGGAGTGGCTGGGCTTGTATACTCTGGAGTTTAGAAGGATGAGAGGGAATCTTATTGAAACATATAAGATTATTAACGGTTTGGACACGCTAGAGGCAGGAAACAGGTTCCCGATGTTGGGGAGTCCAGAACTAGGGGCCACAGTTTAAGAATAAGGGGTGCCATTTAGAACGGAGACGAGGAAACACTTTTTCACCCAGAAAGTTGTGAGTCTGTGGAATTCTCTGCCTCAGAGGGCGGTGGAGGCCGGTTCTCTGGATACTTTCAAGAGAGAGCTAGATTGGACTCTTAAAGATAGCGGAGTCAGGGGATCTGGGGAGAAGGCAGGAACGGGGTACTGATTGGGGATGATCAGCCATGATCACATTGAATGGCGGTGCTGGCTCGAAGGGTCGAATGGCCTACTCCTGCATCTATTGTCTATTGTATCTCCAAACTAAACTAAGCTAAGCTAAAGAAAGGGGTCAAGTCCTACCATCTACCTCATTGGAGACACTTGGACTATTTTTATTCGGACTTTACTGGACTTTATCTTGCACTAAACATTATTCCAGTTATCTTGCATCTGTCGACTCTGGACGCCTTGTTTGTAATCATATATAGTCTTTCCGCTGACTGGTTACCATGCAACCAAAAATCTGTTCACTGTACCTCAGTACAGGGGGCAATAAACTAAACTAAACTATATAAACACAAAAAGCTGGAGTAACTCAGCGGGACAGGCAGCATCTCTGGAGAGAAGGAAAGGGTGACGTTTTGGGTCGAGACTCTTCTTCAGACTGAGAGCCAGGGAAGAGGGAGTCTAGAGATATGGAAGGGCCAGGTGTGAAAATGACAGATCAAAGCAGATGATTATAAGGAAATGGAGAATGGAGAATGTTTCATTGTTAGCTGAGAAGAAGGTGACACGAGGCATAATAATCAGTAATATTAAATCAAGAGGACAATAGAACGAATCGGAGAACCAGGATGGTGCGAGATAGGGCCCTTGAAGATAGCGGAGTCAGGGGATATGGGGAGAAGGCAGGAACGGGGTACTGATTGGGGATGATCAGCCATGATCACAATGAATGGCAGTGCTGGCTTGAAGCGCCGAATGGCCTACTCCTGCACCTCTTGTCTATTGGGGGAGGGATGGAGAGGGAGCATCAGCAAGGGTTACTTGAAGTTAGAGAAGTCATAATGTCCATTCCCTCCCCAGAAGCTGCCTGACCTGGCAGAGTTCCTCCACCACTTTGTGTTTTGCTCAAGATTCCAATATCTGCAATTCCTTGTGTCTCCTGCGAATGGCATGTTGGCCTTTATAACACAAGGAATCGAATATAGGAGCAAAGAGGTCCTTCTGCAGGTTTACAGAGCCCTAGTGAGACCACAGCTGGAGTATTGTGTGCAGTTTTGGTCCCCTAATTTGAGGAAGGTCATTCTTGCCATTGAGGGAGGTTCACCAGGTTAATTCCCGGGATGGCGGGACTGTCATATGCTGAGAGAATGGAGCAGCTGGGCTTGTACACTCTGGAGTTTAGAAGGATGAGAGGGGTTCTCATTGAAACATATAAGATTGTTAAGGGCTTGGACACGCTAAAGGCAGGAAACATATTCCCGATGTTGGGGGAGTCCAGAGCCAGGGGTCACAGTTTAAGAATAAGGGGTAAGCCATTTAGAACGGAGACGAGGAAACACTTTTTCACACAGAGAATGTGGAATTCTCTGCCTCAGAGGGTGGTGGAGGCAGGTTCTCTGGATGCTTTCAATAGAGAGCTATATAGGCTCTTAAAAATAGCGGAGCCAGGGGATATGGGGAGAAAGCAGAAACGGGGTACTGATTGGGGACGATGAGCCATGATCACATTGAATGTTGGTGCTCGAAGGGCCAAATGGCCTACTCCTGCACCTATTGTTTATTGTCTATTGTCTATTGTCCTTGTGGGTTGATTGGTTGGTGGATCACAAATATCCACCCCAGCAAACTACGAGATGAGCCAAAGCCAGAATGATGCGTTTGATAGTCACTCACTCCTGTCTTTCCCAGCCGCTCAGAGCCTGCTAGATCAACCAAGTTGAGCTTTGAGGTCAAATACTTGACTTCTGCAGTCTGCCTCCATCGGGTCTGTCAACAAGGAGAAAAATTAAAGTATATTTTAACAGTGTATTTGATAAGACACAAAATGCTGGAGTAACTCAGCGGGTCAGGCAGTATCTCTGGGGAAAAGGAATAGGACATTGAACATTGACTTCTCCAATTTCAGGTAGTCCTTGCTTTCTCCCTCCTTCCCCTCCCCTTCCCGGCTCTCCCACAGCCCACTGTCTCCGCCTCGTCCTTTCTTCTTCCTGCCCCCCCTCACCCCTCACCCCCACATCAGTCTGAAGAAGGGTCTCGACCCGAAACGTCACCTATTCCTTTTCTCCAGAGATGCTGCCTGACCCATTTTGTTTCCAACTATCACCAGCATCTACAGTTCCTTCCTACACAATATATTTGATTGATTTGTAAAGATACAGCATGGAAACAGGCCCTTCGGCCCACCGAGCCCACTCCGACCATCGATCACCGTCCACATTAGTTCTATGTTAACCCACTTTCTCATCCACTCCCTACGCACTAGGGGCAATTTATATGTGGGGGGCGGGGGGGGGAGGGGGAAACCGTTTAAAATCTCTTCCCTGTTTGGGAGACCCGACCTTTTCCCTGTCGGGTCTCCGTTGTCGTTGGGGCCTAGCACCGTGGAGCGGCCTCCAACCTGAACGACCCGGGGGCTCGGGAGACTGTGGAGCTGCGGACTACTCACCATCGTGGGGCTGGCCGGCCTCGGAACGTGGGGAGCGGTGGTGACTCGCTGCTGCGACTCGACTCCTGGGGCTCGGAGGCTCCAGCGCCGCAGCCGCAGGTCCGGTGGACTGGGACATCGGGAGCTCGCGGGTCCGGGGGGAGAGAGAGACCGCTTCCCGGAGCTCCCGCAACGCGACTTCTCCAGCCCGTGTCGCGGGGTTTGGAACGACCCGGAGCGGGGTCATACATCGCCCGGCACGGCTTCGTGGCCGTGGGACATTACAGCGCCCGCCGGGGGCTCCAACTTCGAGACTTCTAGACCGGGAGCGGGGCCGTAAATCGCCCGGCACGGCCTAAAATGGCCGTGGGACTTAGCAACGCCCGCCTGGGGCTTGGACATCGGGAGAGACATGGAGAGCAGGGGAGAGAAAAGACTTTTGCCTTCCATCACAGTGAACCCACTGTGATGGATGTTTGTGTGAACTTAATTGTGTGTATGTCTGTAGGACATTGTTTTTGTTTGTATGGCTGTGGAAACAAAATTTCGTTTGAGTCTCACTGGGGCTCAAATGACAATAAATTTGTATTGTATTATTGTATTGTATAGAGGCCAACTAAGCTACAAACCCGCACGTCTTTGGGATGCGGGTGGAAAGCGGAGCAGCCGTAGGAAACCCACGTGGTCACAGAGAGAACGTGAGAAGAACCAGGCAGCACCCGGGGTCAGGATCGATCCCGTGCTGTCAGGCAGCAGTTCTTCCAGCTGGAAACATGGAGCCGTACAGCCAAGGAACGCGCTCTTTGGCCAACGCTGTTTGTGCTGAACATGATGCCAAGCTCCATCTCTTACCTTGCCGGAGATACGATTGTTTTCCGGGTCGTATCTCCGGTCGCTCTGCGGCCTAACATCATGGAGCTGGAGGCCTCGCTCGGGACTGACTTTGAGCCCCACCGCGGGGCCGTGGACTTACCATCGGAGCCTGCGATCCCTTGCCTTGCTCCAACAGATTTCACCATCGAGGGGCTCGCAGTCTCGGGTAGAGACCGATGTCGGGAAGCTCCAATGACGCAGAAGGTTCGACCAGCCCCGACCTGGGGTCCGATCGCCTGGTGCGGGGGAGCTGAGAATCCCGCCCCCGCCCCCCCCACGATGCAGGATCTTGATCACCCCGACACGGAGGGCCCGTCTGTCGGCTACGGGAGCCAAGATCGTCCCGTCAACGGAAGGCTCGAGGCCCCGGACCGCGGGAGAACAAAGAAGGGAAGAGACTGAACTTTTTTTCACCTTCCATCACAGTGAGGAATGTGGAGGAGTCACTGTGGTGGATGTTTGTGTTAAAATGTATTTGGTGTGTTCTGTTGCTTTTTATTGGTACGACTGTATGGCAAATTAAATTCCTCGTGTGTTGCAAAACATACTTGGCTAATAAAGTATGATTATTATTATTACGAAGTTAAACTGAACTCATCTGCCTGTACATGATCCATGTCCCTCCACACCTTGCACATCCATGTGCCTCGCTATGTGTGCCTAGATTTCCTGAATACATAGTTTAATGTGCTGCTGGTAAGGACCTACGCATAGCCTGAGGAGTTGCAAGTTGATTTGGACAGTCTGTGATTTTACGATGGAAGACAGTTCATTAATGAAGTAGTTAGAAACATAGAAACATAGAAAATAGTGCAGGAGGAGGCCATTCAGCCCTTCGAGCCAGCACCGCCATTCATTGCGATCATGGCTGATCGTCCCCAATCAATAACCCGTGCCTGCCTTATCCCCATATCCCTTGATTCCACTATCTAACTCTCTCTTAAATCCATCCAGTGATTTGGCCTCCACTGCCCTCTGTGGCAGGGAATTCCACAAATTCACAACTTTCTGGGTGAAAATTTTTTTTCTCACTTCAGTCTTAAATGGCCTCCCCTTTATTCTAAGACGGTGGCCCCTGGTTGTGGACTCGCCCAACATTGGGAACATTTTTCCTGCATCTAGCTTATCCAGTCCTTTTATAATTTTATATGTCTCTATAAAATTCCCCCTCATCCTTCTAAACTCCAGTGAATACAAGCCTAGTCTTTTCAATCTTTCCTCATATGACAGTCCCGCCATCCCAGGGATCAATCTCGTGAACCTACGCTGCACTGCCTCAATCACAAGGATGTCCTTCCTCAAATTAGGAGACCAAAACTGTACGCAATACTCCAGATGTGGTCTTACCAGAGCCCTATACAACTGCAGAAGAACCTCTCTACTCCTAAACTGAAATCCTCTTGTTATGAAGATTGTTGGGCTTAATTGTGAGGTATTTATGATTTCTTGAAATCATAGTGATACAACGTGGAAACAGGCCCATCGGTCCAACTTACCGACACCGGCCAGCATGTCCCAGCTACACTAGTTCCACCTGCCTGTGTTTGGCCTTCCAAACCTGTCCTATCCATGTACCAGTCTAACTGTTTCCTAAATGTTGGGATTTAAGAAACAGACAGGTACATGGTTTTGAAATTGGCTAATAATCTTTTTTGAACCGTTTATTACCTTGCGAATTTGTCCATTTTTATTGCAAACATTAAACGAACTGCATTTTACCACACGCCAGCCCAGCTTGTGAATTTAACCGGTTGGCTCAGGTGGGGTGGGAGATTGCAACCTTCACGTGGTCCGCCCTGTTTCGACGAATGCAATCAACCCGGCGTGCACAATCAATTAGAACAAGTTGTGTAACAACTTTAGGCTGTGCACACCATACGCAAGAAGAAGAAGAAGAAGTTGGCTCAGGTCTTGGATTGTATATCACTAACTTTTAGGATTAGTTCAGGTGGCGTTGAGGTTACAAGAATGAATATATGATTGCATCAATTAATAAAGGCTGCAATCCAAAGCGATGGCAACCCAGCTTATCTCAGCGAGACAAGCGTCATCTCTAGATAGGAATGTGTGACGTTTCGGGATGAGGCCCTTCTTCAGTCTCGACCCGAAACGTCAGACATTCCTTCTCTCCAGAGATGCTGCCTGTCCCTCTGAGTTACTCCAGCATTTTGTGTCTCTCTTCGGTTCAAACCAGCATCTGCAGTTCCTTGCTACAACAACCAAGCTTACCTCCACGTATATTGTAAAGATGCAGTGAGATCGGGAAGAACTCTTATTCATTGTGTGGGATGCAATAATCCTGTTGGTTTCACCCTGTGACGGGAAAGAATCACACATTCAATAAAGGCTCAAGGTCCACAGATTAAATAAAGCATGTCAACAATGCTGCTACATATCTACGCATACAACGCCTAGTGAAGATAATGAAAAGAGTGATTTTTAATTATTTCTATCAACATTATTTCTATCTTGAGTTGGAAAGAGCTCTTATGGATAGCGGAGTTAAGGGATATGGGGAGAAAGCAGGAATGGGGTACTGATTGGGGATGATCACCATGTAGGGGGCGCTGCTCTGGCAGCAGCCATGTCATGCAGCTCGTCAGTTTTTCAACCTTTTTTTATTTTTTTAGTATGTTTTAAAGTCTGTATTTAATGTTTCTTTGTGTGTTTTATGTGGGGGGTGGTGTGGGGGGGGGTGAGGGGGAAACCGCTTCGGTTGCCTCCTCCACGGAGAGGCGAGTTTTTCCAGGTCACCTCCCCCGTGGCCTAACATCAAGGATCGGCGCGGCCTTTCCCGGAGACACGCCCGGGGCTTCAGCGGCGGGCGCAGCGTGGACTCTCGGCGTGGAGTGGGTGAGCCCTCGCTGGAGGGGAGCGCTCCGTTTCGCTGGCCCGGGGCAGCCGGCAGCCTGAAGTCGCAGCCTGAAGCCGCGGTCTGCAGAGCTCCAGCTGGTGCGGCGTCTACAGCCCGGGATCTCACGTGGGGGACCCGGGGGAAGAAGAAGCCATCACTGCCGGCCCGCGGCCAACTTCTACCGCGGGGCCGGCATGGACTTACCATCACCCCTGGAGGGGAGCTTCGACCGCCGGCCCTGCAGTCTACGGTGCTTCTGGCTGCGGCGGGGACTTTAAATCTTGACTGCCGGCCTGCGGCCTACAACAACTTAAAGCCGCGGTCTCCGGTGAGGAAGAGCCGATCTTGGACTGACTCTGGACTCTGGACCTGACCACGGGGGGGAAATGGAGGAGGACTGGCCAAATGTTGTGCCTTCCACCACAGTGATGAATGCTGTGGTGGATGTTTGTGTTACAGTTTTATTGTGGTTGTGTGTTCTTTATTATTGTATCGCTGCAGACAACCCAAATTTCCACCAGCCTGGCTGTGTGGCAATAAATTATATCTAATCTAATTAATCTAATCACAGTGGATGGCGGTGCTGGCTCGAAGGGCCGAATGACCTACTCCTGCACCTATTGTCTATTGTCTATAACGCATATATATATATATATATATATATATATAATATATATTACAATCTACAAACAATTGATCAGTGATGACATTTAGTTTAGTTTATTGTCACGTGTACCACATGAAATGATTTATTGTAGTGTGCTATCTATATATATATATATATATATATAAACAGACACAAAATGCTGGAGTAACTCAGCAGATAGGCAGCATCTCTGGAGAGAAGGAATGGGTGATGTTTTGGGTCGAGACCCTTCTTCAGACTCTCTGGACTCGACCCGAAACGTCACCCATTCCTTCTCTCCAGAGATGCTGCCTGTCCCACTGAGTTACTGCAACATTCTGTGTCTACCTTCGATTTAAACCAGCATCTGCAGTTCTTTCCTACATATGTAAATAAACTATTCCAATCTACCGACAATTGATCTGTGATGAAATTTAGTTTAGTTTATTGTCAAGTGCACCCAGGTACAATTTTTCTTAAAGGCTCATTGGATGTCAGACACTCCCTCCTCACCTGTGCAGTTCAGCTCTGCTCGCTAAACTTTCATTAGTTTAGTTTATTGTCAAGTGTACCGAGGTATTGAGGGAGTGCAGCGTAGGTTTACAAGGTTAATTCCCGGGATGGCGGGACTGTCATATGCTGAGAGAATGGAACAGCTGGGCTTGTACACTCTGGAGTTTAGAAGGATGAGGGGATATCTCATTGATACATATAAGATTGTTAAGGGCTTGGACACACTAGAGGCAGGAAACATGTTCCCGATATTGGGGGAGCCCAGAACCAGGGGCCACACAGTTTAAGAATAAGGGGTAAGCCATTTAGAACGGAGACGAGGAAACACTTTTTCACACAGAGAGTGGTGAGTCTGTGGAATTCTCTGCCTCAGAGGGCGGTGGAGGCCGGTTCTCTGGATGCTTTCAAGAGAGAGCTAGATAGGGCTCTTAAAGATAGCGGAGTCAGGGGATATGGGGAGAAGGCAGGAACGGGGTACTGATTGGGGATG
Organism: Amblyraja radiata; assembly: GCF_010909765.2. Lineage (NCBI taxonomy): Eukaryota > Metazoa > Chordata > Chondrichthyes > Rajiformes > Rajidae > Amblyraja > Amblyraja radiata. The sequence continues at coordinate 116,191,700 of NC_045959.1, read as the reverse complement.
ATCAGCCATGATCACATTGAATGGCGGTGCTGGCTCGAAGGGCCAAATGGCCTACTCCTGCACCTATTGTCTATTGAGTGAAAAGCTTTTTTTTATTGCGTGCTACACAGTCAGCGAAAATACTATGCGTGTTCATAATCAAGCCGTCCACAGTGTACAGATACAGGATGAAGAGAGTAATGTTTAGTGCAAGATAAAGTCCAGTAAAGTCTGATTTAAAAATATTTTAGAGTCTCCAGTGAGGTAGACAGTAGCTCAGGACCACTCTCTAGTTGTTGGTAGGATGATTCAGTTGCCTGATAACAGCTGGGAAGAAACTGTCCCTGAATCTGGAGGTGTGCGTTATCATACTTCTGTACCTCTTGCCTGTTGGGAGAGGGGAGAAGAGGGAGTGACCGAGGTTAGACTGGTCCTTGATGATGCTGCTGGCCTTGCCGAGGCAGCGCGAAGTGTAGATGGAGTCAATGGTAGGGAGGTTGGTTTGTGCGATGGTCTAGGCTGCGTCCATAATGCTCTGCAATTCGCTCTGATGCCCTGGGCTCTCATCTTCTTGAGCAGCCTCACGTGTGGCACCTTATCCAAGGTCTTCTGAAACTCCAGGTAAACAACATCCACTGACTCTCCTTTGTCTATCCTGCTAGTTACTTCCTCGAAGAATTCCAACAGGTTCATCAGGCAAGATCTCTCCTTCACAAATCCATTGCTGTTCTATGTTGCATGACACCATAAAGAACCAAATTGTTACATTCTCAATTCAAAGTGTTTCTTTCCCATAGGGAGCATGAGAGTTTAAATTGTCATATGTACGGATAATGGACAATGAAATACTTAGTTGTAGCTGCTTAACAGGTTTGTAACACAATACAGTAGGAGGCCCCCAGACTGACCATGGGTGATGCATCCTAGTTTGCGCATGTGATGTGTGGTCGGATGCAAGCCTGGGAGATGTCATATGGAGGACAGGCTGTTGCCCATGCAGCACGTCCCCCCTCTCCACGTCGCTGATCGATCCAAAGGAACAGCAGGGCCGTTACAGTTTGGCACCAGCGCCGTCGCAGGAGCTGCCAGAGCGAGGTTGTAGACAACGACAAACTGCCTTTGGGGCTCCGACTCCGGGTTTTCTTGAGGTTTACTCCTGGAGCCTTTTCCATGACTGGATATGGCCACAAGGCAGTGGAGGTTTTAATTCAGAGTTTTCCCTCTCCTAGATGGACCGCCTTCCCAGGCTGACGAGCCCCGTCTGCCCGAGACTGGTGGGGGCGGGAGCGTCTACCTTCCCGTGCAGGTCTATAGCACCTGCCCACTGCCCACGACACAATACATAGAGATGGTATTTAATAATAAACAAAAACTCAATAAATTAATAACCAGAATACTAGTGCAAAAGAAATAGCCTCAAGTCCATAGTGCATCCAAAGACAGTCAGCAGTTCAATGGTTAGTGTTCAAAAGCCTGATGGTTGTTGGGAAGAAACTGTTTCTGAACCTGGACGGTACAGTGTTCAGGCTCCTGTACCTTCTTCCTGATGGCAGGGGTGAAATGAGAGTGTGGCCAGGGTGGTGTGGGTCTCTGATGATGCTGGCTGCCTTTTTGAGGCAGCAACTCCTGTAGATCCCTTCGATGGTGGGGAGGTCAGTAGTTTAGTTTACTGTCACGTGTACCAAGGTATAGTGAAAAGCTCCTTCTGTTGCGCGCAATAGAACATGACCAGCACATTTATAGATGGCACATGGTGCTGAGCTCACAGTTGCTCTATCATTCATGAGCTGTCGGCTGGGAAGTGGGTCAACTCAGCTGAAGTGTCCTCTCCCTGGCGGTCAAACACATTGCTGTGGATAGGAAGCTATATCGCAGGAGGTAGAGGGAAGAGGAGGGTAGGGGTGAGAGAGGAGGGAGAGGGGGGATGGGGGAGAGGAGGGGAGGGGGGAGCAGGAGAGTGAGAGTGAAGAGGGGAGAGGGGGGAGGGAAGAGGGGAGGGGGTGGGAGAGGAGGGAGATGGGGGGAGGAGAGGACAGGGGAGAGGGGAGAGGGGGGGAGGAGGGGACATGGGGATAGGGGTGAGAAAGGGGAGAGGGGGGTGGGGGGAGGAGAGAGGGGGAAGAAGGAGGGAGAGGGAAGAGGAGGGGAGGGGGAGAGGAGGAAGAGGGGGGGTGGGGTGGGAGAGGAGGGGTGGAGGTGGAGAGGAGGGGAGGAGGGGACAGGGGGAGGGGGAGGAGGTGGAGAGGAGGGGAAGAGGGGACAGGGGGTGGAGGGAGAGGGGGGAGAGGGTAGAGGTGAGAGGGGAGAGTTGCAGCACTCTGAAACGTGACGATAAAAATGAGCAGTAAAAATGGGAGCGTGGCCAGGGCGGTGTGGGTCTCTGATGATGATGCTGGCTGCCTTTTTGATGCAGCTAAGAGCTTTTCACAACACTTCGGTACATGTGACAATAAATTAAACTAAATTAAGCAGAACATGGGCAAGTCAGTGCTTAAAAACATGCTCCCTCGAGGACCCTACAATTCACCAATGTCATCCATATCTCAAATTTTGCTTGGGTACCTTATAGCTCAGCAGTATTAAAATTCTCCAATTTTAAATACCCCTCCCCATCTCTCCTGGAGCTTCCACCCCACTCTGGTGTGCACATATTTTACCCACCATCCCTCTCCCCCTCTTCTGTGCCCTTCCACCTCTACCCCACTTTACATTTCACGCCTCTTCTCTCCTTATCTGACACCCTTTTCATCTCGAGCCTTTGCCAATCAACCCCCCTCCCTCACCTGCCACTTGCCAGGCTGCATCCTGCCCCCACCTCTCTTTTCCTTCTTTCCACCGCCCGACCACAACAGACTGAAGAAAGAACTCTGACTCGAAACGTCACCTATCCATGTTCTCCACAGATGCTGCCTGACCTGCTGAGTTACTCCAGCACTCTGTGAAACGTCACCTATCCATGTTCTCCACAGATGCTGCCTGACCCGCTGAGTTACTCCAGCACTCTGTGAAACGTCACCTATCCATGTTCTCCACAGATGCTGCCTGACCCACTGAGTTACTCCAGTACTCCGTGAAACGTCACCTATCCATGTTCTCCACAGATGCTGCCTGACCTGCTGAGTTACTCCAGCACTCTGTGAAACGTCACCTATCCATGTTCTCCACAGATGCTGCCTGACCCGCTGAGTTACTCCAGCACTCTGTGTTTTACTCAAGATTCAAGCATCTGCAGTTTCTTGTCTCCTAAGTTGCTGTATGGCTTGATCTTTGTATCAGTGAGTTCATAGATCATAAACTTTATTTCCCAATCAGAAATCCACATATCAATAACATGATATGTGAGGCGTTGCTTTTTGGAAAGTCTAACATAGGCAGGACCTACACAGTGAATGGTAGGGCTCTGGGTAGTGTTGTAGAGCAGAGGAGATCTAGGAGTACAGGTGCATGGTTCCTTGATGGTGGAGTCACAGGTGGATAAGGTGGTCATAAAGGCTTTTGGCACTTTTGCCTTCATTGAGTATAGAAGTTGGGAGGCATGTTGCAGTTGTATAAGATGTTGCTGAGATCGCATTTAGAGTATTGTGTTCAGTTCTGGGCACCATGTGATAGGAAAGATGTCGTTGGAGCAGGTACGGAGAAGATTTATGAGGACGTTGCCAGGACTAGAGGGTCTGAGCTATAGGGAGAGGTTGAGTAGGCTGGGTCTCTATTCCTTGGAGTGCAGGGGGGTGAGGGGTGATCTTATAGAGGTATACAAAATCATGAGAGGAATAGATTGGGTAGATGCACAGAATCTCTTGCCCAGAGTAGGGGAATCGAGGACAGAGAACATAGGTTCATGGTGAAAAAAGATTTAATAGGAATCTGAGGAACAACTTTTTCCACACAAAGGGTGGTAGGTGTGAGGAAGTAGTTGAGGCAGGGACTAGCGCATCATTTAAGAAACAGTTAGACAGGTACATGGATAGGACAGATTTGGAGGGATATGGACCAAACGCAGGCAGGTGGGACTAATGTAGCGGGGACATGTTGGCCGGTTTGGGCAAGTTGGGCCGAAGGGCCTGTTTCCAAACTGTATCACTGCGGCCGGCGGGCATGAACATTGAATTCTCCCAATTTTGCTCGCCCTTGCTGTCTCCTCCCCTTCCTTAACCCTCGAGCTGTCTCCTCCCATCCCCCCGCCCTCGGGCTCCTCCTCCTCCCCTTTTTCATTCCTTCTCCCCCCCCCACCCCCTATCAGTCTGAAGAAGGGTTTCGGCCTGAAACGTTGCCTATTTCCTTCGCTCCATAGATGCTGCTGCACCCGCTGAGTTTCTCCACCATTTTTGTGTACCTTCGATTTTCCAGCATCTGCAGTTCCTTCTTGAACATTGTATCACTCTATGACTCTGACTCTATGACTTGAAATACTTCATCCACCCACAAGGTGGCAGTGGGTTACTTTGGTACAGTCATAGAGTGACAGATTCAGGGCCAGTTTCTTCCCAGCTGTTATCAGGCAACTGAACCATCCTACCACAACCAGAGAACAGTCCTGAACTACTATCTACCTGATTGGTGACACTTGGTCTATCCTTGTTTGGACTTTGCTGGCTTTACCTTGCACTAAACGTTATTCCCTTCTCATGTATCTTTCCTCTGTGAATGGCTCGATTGTAATCATGAATTGTCTTTCCGCTGACTGGATAGCATGCAACAAAAGCTTTTCACTGTACCTTGGTACATGTGACAATAAACTAAACTAACTTTTACCTATACTTGGCCCATATCCCTCCATAACTTTCCTATCCATGTATCTGTTCATATTGTACCTGCTTCAACTATCTCCTCCAGTGGTTTGTTCTATATTACCACCACTGGTAATTATCTTAACTTATTTCCCTGGTTCATAGCCGACTCACTAATGGAAACTTTTGCTTAGCTTAATATTTTCTGTGATGGGATGAACAATTCCGTTTTAAACAAAAAATCTTGTTTCAGCATTGAGAACAGGGTGATGAAAAGAATGGCAATGTTAAAAAAACTTCAAATGCATGATACACTACATTCGTAAATATGTTTTATATATTAAACCCCCGATTACAATAGACAATAGGCGCAGAAGTAGGCCATTCGGCCCTTCGAGCCAGCACCGCCATTCAATGTGATCATGGCTGATCATCCACAATCAGTACCCCCCGTTCCTGCCTTCTCCCCATATCCCCTGACTCCGCTATCTTTAAGAGCCCTATCTAGCTCTCTCTTGAAAATATCCAGAGAACCGGCCTCCACCTGTGGCAGAGAATTCCACAGACTCACAACTCTCTGTGTGTACATCTCAATAAATAATTTGTTTTTTAAAAGTTTGTTTTGAGATGCAGCATGGGAGCAGGCCATTCGGCCCACCGAGTCCACACCGACCAGCGATCACCCGTACATTCGTTCCAACTTACACGCCATGGACAATTTATAGAAGCCAATTAACCTACAAACCTGCACGTCTTTGGAATATGGGAGGATACCGGAGCACCTAACTTAACCAGGCAGGTGGGACAAGTGTAGCTGGGACATGTAGGCCCGTGTGGGCAAGTTGGGCTGAAGGGCCTTTTTCAACACTGTATCATTCTCTATCTCTATCAACCTCCAACCTCCGCAGTTTTGGGGACAGAGCCTTCTCCAGGGCAGCTCCCAGGCTCTGGAACTCCCTCCCCCAACTGATCCGCAATTCCGTGTCCCTCACCATCTTCCAGTCCCGCATCAAGGCCCATCTCTTCACCTCTGCCTATCCTTAGCCCCACGTCCCCCTCCCTTTTCATCTGTGCTTGAATTGCCTCATATTGTGTTTTGAATTGAATTCTGTCTTTAATTTGTGTACTAGTCATGTCGCTACTATTTATTTCATTCCGCTTACATGTTTTTCCTCTACCTGCTAAATTTTTGTAAGGTGTCCTTGAGACTCTTGAAAGGCGCCCATAAATAAAATGTATTATTATTATTATTATCAAGACTCTATGACCCGGAGAAAACCCACGCGGTCTCAGGGAGAACGTACAAACTCCGTAAAGACAGCACCGTAGTCAGGATCGAACCCCAGGCTCTGGCAAAGTGAGGCAGCAACTCTACCGCTGCATTACTGTGCTGCCCTCGTTCTATTAGCTGATGAACAAGTGTTCTTGCATTCTAATTACTGTAGATAAAAGGAGGGTTCATGGCCAGCAAAGTTTAGAGACAATCTAAAGTGTTTCAAAGGAGAAAATAGAAACATAGACAATAGGTGCAGGAGTAGGCCTTTCGGCCCTACGAGCCAGCACCACCATTCAATGTGATCATGGCAGATCATCCAAAATCAGTACCCTGTTTTAGGAGGCAGCTGAAGAGTTTTAGAAGGCAGCTGAAGAGAAAACAGGTTAGTTAGGAGATGTCATTTTTCAGTTCTTTAATTTTGTGAATGTCCAAACCCAAGAATTGAGTGATAGTAGATATAAAATGCTGGAGAAACTCAACGGGTGAAGCAGCATCTATGGAGCAAAGGAAATAGGCAACGTTTTGGGTCGAGACACTTCTTCAGACTCATTTGAGTGATAGTTATGTGACTGGACTAAGTTAAAACAAACAGTGTAGAAAGTGAATGTTCATACTACAGAATGGAGGTTTGAGAACATACATGCCTTAAAAAAAGTGGCTATGATGCTGCTGAATTGTAAAAATCTTTTTTTGGGTAAGAAACCTGTAAATCTTTTGCAGTCTGGACCATGTATGAATCCAGACCCACAGCAGCATGGTTAACCTTTAACCGCCCTGTGAGATAGCTGCAAGTTACTCATTTGTACTAAAACGTAGCAATTAGAGTGAGTTCACAACACTACAGTCTCAACACTACAGGCCCGGATAGAGTGGATGTGGAGAGGATGTTTCCACTAGTGGGAGAGTCTAGGACCAGAGGTCAAAGCCTCAGAATTGAAGGACGTTCCTTCAGGAAGGCGATGAGGAGGAATTTCTTTAGTCAAAGGGTGGTGAATCTGTGGAATTCTTTGCCATAGAAGGCTGCGGAGGCCAAGTCAATGGATATTTTTAGGGCAGAGATATAGGTTCTTGACTAGACTAAGTGGGACCCGTTGGGTCCCAGCATCACACGGGAGGGCTGGTCACCAACGCAATATTCCACCTCTCCACCAATTCCAATACTGCTCGCCAGTGGGGGGGGGGAGGGGGGCTGTCTGTTGCGCTAGTATGGGTGTTGCGGGCTGAAGGTACTGGTTTCCAGAGGGCTAGTATAGACATTGTGGGCCGTATGGATGCTTGGGCAGGCATCCAACTGTTGCAACGATTTTAAAAGCCAAGCCAAGGCAAACAATTGGGCTGCAACCACCTGACAACCAGAATTCATTTTGTGAACACAAACTTGTTAAATAAGGCGAGGCAAACAATTGGGCTGCAGACACCGACAACCATAATTCATTTTGTGAACACAAACTTGTTAAAAAAAGGCTGCAGCCGCTTTACAGCCGCATCAAGGGGACTCACCGTGGAGTAGACATGCGTTCAGTGTTATTCGCAGCTGTCTCTGCCAGACCCTCTCGCTTCCTGGGTCTGGCAGAGACTGAGTGAGGCACGACACTTCCTGGTTTTATAGTCCCTCCCCCTGCCGCCAGCGGGGGCAGCAGAGAGAATGGGGAATTTTGTAAAAACATTAATATCTCTCTCATTTTTAATCGACGGGGGCTCAGAGCGAGGTGGCCAAAAATGATGGCCGTAGGTGGCGGCGTTCTCTCGGAAATCGCAGCACAATCGGCTAAAAGCGGTCAAGATCAGAGATTTAGTAATATAGATTAGTACGGGTGTTAGGGGTTATGGGGAGAAGGCAGGAGAATGGGGTAGGGAAGGAGAGATAGATCAGCCATGCTTGAATGGCGGAGTAGACTTAAGGCCCTGTCCCACTTTCCCGAGTTACTCACGAATTCTCCCGAGTTTTCCCCTTGATTCAAACTCAGAAAATGTCCGTAGCGAGTCCGTAGGTGGCCGTAGGAGTCCATAGATATTTCGTAGCGGCTCGTAATGCCAGCCATAGGTACTCGGGGCATCAGGTAAGTCGGGACATTTTTTCAGCATGTTGAAAAATGTCCACGAGTGCCAAAAATAGCCCCGAGTACCTACGGCTGGTATCTCCGAGTTTGAATCAAGGGGTCAAACTCAGGAGAATTTGTGAGTAACTCGGGAAAGTGGACCAGGGGCTTTAATGGGGCCAAATGACCTAATTCTACTTCATCACTTATGAACATGAACTTATGATGGCATTCAAGGGAAATTAAAGTTGGGTAATATACAATAATGCAGTATACTAAAAGAGAAGTCAACAGGCCAAGCAGTGTCTGACAAGAATTAAAGTTGTTGGGCGTCATAGTGACACAGCGGGTAGAGTTGCTGCCTCATAGCACCCGAGACCTGGGTTTGATCCTGACCTCGGGTGCTGTCTGTGTGGAGTTTGCACATTCTCCCCTGTGACCATGTGGGTTTCCTCTGGGTGCTCCGGTTTCCTCCCACACTCCAAAGATGTGTGAGCTTGTAGGTTAATTGGTCCTCTGTAAATTGCCCCTCGTGTGAATGGAGAGGATGAGAAAGTGGGATAACATAGGCCGGTGTGGACTCGGTGGGCCGAAGGGCCTGTTTCCATGCTGTATTTCTGAAATAAATAGACAATGGACAAAAGGTGCAGGAGTAGGCCATTCGGCCCTTCGAGCCAGCACCGCCATTCACTGTGATCATGGCTGAAAGTCAATGACTTTCTATCAAAACCTATCAGATATATCTATCAGTGGGACGACAGATGGCACAATGGGCTAAGTGTTCGGCTGGCAACCGGAAGGTAGCCGGTTCGAATCCCGCTTGGAGTGCATACTGTCGTTGTGTCCTTGGGCAAGACACTTCACCCACCTTTGCCTGTGTGTGAATGTGTCTGAATGTGTGTGAATGTGTGTGAGTGATTGGTGGTGGTCGGAGGGGCCGTAGGCGCAGAATGGCAGCCACGCTTCCGTCAGTCTGCCCCAGGGCAGCTGTGGCTACAGAAGTAGCTTACCACCACCGAGTGTGACTGAGGAGTGAATGAATAATGCGATGTAAAGCGCCTTGAGTATTAGAAAGGCGCTATATAAATCCCATCCATTATTATTATTATTAGATATTGTAGATAATAAATACCAGTAACTGAGCCTGTAGCAATTATATAGCAATTTTTGTTTAGTTTAGAGCTACAGCGCGGAAACAGGCCCTTCGGCCCATTGAGTCCATGCTAACGAGTGACTAGTACACTAGCACGATCCTACACACACTAGGGACAATTTACAATTTACAGAAGCCAATTAACCTACAAACCTGTACATCGTTAAGATGTGGGAGGAGACCAGAGCACCCGGAGAAAACCCACGAGATCACATGGAGAAAGTACAAACTCTGTACAGATAGCCCCCGGAGACAGGTTGAGTACTTAAGAGTAATAGTGTTTGACCCGTAGTCAGTCTGGTGCTGTATGGCAACAACTCTACCGCTGCGCCCAAAATGATTTACAATAAAATTACAATCCAAATCCAGCCCCTTCCTTAAGCCTACCCACCAATATGTTCTTCGGGAGAAGGCAGGAGAATGGATATAAGAGGGAAAGATAGATCAGCCGTGATTGAATGGCGGAGTAGACTTGATGCGACGAATGGCCTAATTCTGCTCCTATATCACATATGAACAATTATATTCCTCAACTTCAGCAATTCCACTCACCTCAAAGAGATAGTTGAGGGCATCTTCCTCGGTGCTGACCATGTGGATGGAAAGCCCCTTGATACGCACGCCGTGGTTGTCCTCCACTATTATCATCTGTGTGTCAGGTGTTGAGCTGTCCGACATGGTGGACAGGAGGTCGTAGAGAGTCTCATTGTAAATCTCCAGGTAAGAAACGTACACAGTGAGGGCGAGATCAGCCTGTTCTTCCACCTCTTTAAAAATCTGCAGACAAACACAGTGCATCGTTTTTCTTTGTGTTTCTGTTCCAGTTTATCCATCTTCTTAAGTCATGGAGTGGTACAACAAGGAAACAGGCCCTTCAGCCCAACTCGTCTATACCAACCAAGATGCCTCGTCTAAGCTCATCCCATTTGCCCGCGTTTGGCCCATATGTCTCTGAACCTTTCCTATCCATATACCTGTCCAAATGTCTTTTAAATGTTGTTACAGTACCTCCTCTGGCCGCTCGTTATATATATCACCAACTTTCCATATATCACCAGACATATAAGACTATCAAGGGTTTGGACACGCTAGAGGCAGGAAACATGTTTGCGGAGTCCAGAACCAGGGGCCACAGTTCAAGAATAAGGGGTAAGCCATTTAAAACGGAGACGAGGAAACACTTTTTCACCCAGAGAGTTGTGAGTCTGTGGAATTCTCTGCTTCAGAGGGGGATGGAGGCCGGTTCTCTGGATACTTTCAAGAGAGAGCTAGATAGGGCTCTTAAAGATAGCCGAGTCAGGGGATATGGGGAGAAGGCAGGAACGGGTTACTGATTGTGGATGATCAGCCGTGATCACATTGAATGGCCTACTCCTGCACCTATTGTCTATTGTCTATTTACAAGTTGGCATTGGAAACGTGGCGACTTTCTGTGGCACTACCTCAGTGAAATCTATACTTACGCTACTGCTCTTGCACTTTTGGATTTAAGTACGGTCGTACTTATGTCATAAATCTCATGTGATAGGAGCAGCATTAGGCCATTTGGCCCCACGAGTCTACTCCGCCATTCAATCACAGCGGACTTGGCCTCCACAGCCCTCTGTGGCAATGAGTTCCACAGATTAACTACCCAATGAATAAAGTTCCTCCTCACCTCCTTTCTAAAAGAGCGCCTTTTAATTCTGAGGCTGTGACCTCTGGTCCTAGACTCTCCCACCAGTGAAAACATCCTCACCACATCCACTCTCTCTCTGCTTTTCATTACTCTGTACTTTATTGTCACATGTTGCAATGAGGTGCCCCCTCATCCTTCTAAACTCCAGCGAGTACAGGCCCAGTGCTATCAAGCGCTCATCATATGTTAACCCACTCATTCCTGGGATCATTCTCGTAAACCTCCTCTGGACCCTCTCCAAAGCCAGCACATCCTTCCTTAGATATGGGGCCCAAATTTCCTCATAGTACTGCAAATGCGGCCTGACCAGCGCCTTATAGCCTCAGCATTACGTCTCTGTTTTTGTATTTCAGTCCTCTTGATATAAATTGAATAGCATTGAATTGGCCTTCATTACTACAGATTTGACTTGCAAATTAACATTTTGGGAATCCTGCACCAACACTTCCAAGTCCCTCTGCTCCTCCGATTTGTGGATTCTCTCACCGTTTAGAAAATAATCTACAACTTTATTAATTCCCAAAATACATGACTCTGCACTTTGCTACACTGAATTCCATCTGCCGCTACTCTGCCCACTCTCCTAACCCGTCCAAGTCCTTCAGCAGAGTCCTTGTTTCCTCTACACTACCTGCCCCACCACCTAAGTTAGCATCAGCTGCAAACTTGGCCACAAAGCCTTTAATCCCCTTATCCAAATCATTAATAAATACTTAAATCATCAAAAAATGTTGTTGTAGTGCCTTCCTTAACTACCTACCTCCTCTGGCAGCTCATTCCATATATCACCAACTTTACAAGTTGGCATTGGAAAGGTGCTGACATTTTGTGTACTACCTCGGTGAAGTCTATATATGTAACGGCAATTTCTTATTCCCATACAAATTGTAATTTTTTGTTCTTACTAACTGTTCCATCCGTGTCGTGTGATGAAAACTGTTGTCTCATCCATCCCCCGAGGCTTAACTGACTCGCCCGCTCTATGTAGACACACCCATCCACGTATCAAATCCCACCCACACGCATACAAAAAAGGCACAGATAAAAGTCTACGTACAAAATGCCATAATATACTAACAATAACTAACCAGGGGCCACAGTCTTAGAATAAACGGGAGGCCATTTAAGACTGAGGTGAGAAAGAAAATGGTGTTCTATGCAAGATTCCAGCATCTTGTGGCGGCACCTTGGGGTTGGGCCACTAGCTGCAGGAACGCCAGGTAATTGGGCAATGGCAGGGAGGAGTTGTCACGTGGTACAGGGTATATATAACGAACTACGGGGCAACCCTCTCTCTCTCTCTCTCTCTGACTTCGAGCTGACCAGCTCTCTTCTCTCTAGCGGTGAGTGTCCTTTCAGCTCAGCTCGAGCCCACGAGGCTTTATGTAGAGGACCAACGTGCATGTATAACAAACCTTTTATGCCTGAATAAAGTAACTAATTTGTCACCACGTTTGGTGCCTCTACAATCTGCAGATTAGTTTAGTTTATTGTCACGTGTACCGAGGCACAGTGAAAAGCTTTTTTTTTTGCGTGCTACCCAGTCAGCGGAAAGACAATACGTGATTACAATCAAGCCGTCCGCAGTGTACAGGTACAGGATAGAAACATAGATAGAAACATAGAAAATAGGTGCAGGAGTAGGCCATTCGGCCCTTCGAGCCAGCACCATCATTCAATATGATCATGGCTGATCATCCAACTCAGTATCCTGTACCTGCCTTCTCTCCATACCCCCTGATCCCTTTATCCACAAGGGCCACATCTAACTCCCTCTTAAATATAGTCAATGAACTGGCCTCAACTACCTTCTGTGGCAGAGAATTCCAGAGATTCACCACTCTCTGTGTGAAAATGTTTTCCTCATCTCGGTCCTAAAAGTTTTCCCCCTTATCCTTAAACTGTGACCCCTTGTCCTGGACTTCCCCAACATCTGGAACAATCTTCCTGCATCTAGCCTGCCCAACCCCTTAAGAATTTTGTAAGTTTCTATAAAGGGAATAACATTCAGAGGAGATTAGGAATATAAATGCTGGTGTTGGAGTAGAGGTTTAAAAGAGTGGAGCGATTACAATGAGCGATTGCTGATCCGGTTAGGGGTGGGCAGGGAGTCGCCTGGTGTCCGAGTGTCTCCACATGATCCAAGTGAAAGGCCTGGATAGAGTGGATGCAGAGAGGATGTTTCCACTAGTGGGAGAGTCTAGGACCAGAGGGCACAGCCTCAGAATTAAAGGACGTTCCTTTAGGAAGGAGATGAGGAGGAATTTCTTTAGTCAGAGGGTGGTGAACTGTGGAACTCAGTGTCACGGACGGCTGTGGAGGCCAAGTCAATGGATATTTTTAAGGCAGAGATAGATAGATTCTTGAATAGTACGGGTGTCAAGGGATATGGGGAGAAGGCAGGGGAACGGGGTTATGAGGACGAGATAGATCAGCCATGAATGAATAGCAGAGTAGACTTGATGGGCTGAATGGCCTAATTCCACTCCTATCACGTATGAACTTATGAGCATGAATAAACCTAATGTCTTTATTTTGCACCCTGATGCATATGGGGTCAGGACAGATAGATCAGCCATGAATGAATGGCAGAGTGGACTTGATGGGCCGAATGGCCTAATTCTGCTCCTATCAGTAATGACTAGAGCCAGGGTGTTTAGGCACTAAAAAACTCTGAAATAGGCAGGCAAAAAGGCATAATAAAATTACAAAGAAAGGCACGAAAGGCATTTATTGAGCAAAAAAGCATAAAAAGGCATGTATTTCCACCACCAAAATATGGTTTAAAATGATAATGTGAAACGAATACTACATTAAATGACCAAAGTTGCCTAATTGCATATAATTACTAGCATTTTTTTCAAATTATCTGGTGTTAAACTATGCCGTCTGTCAGACAGAATATGCTTCAATTGTAAAAAACTTCTTCCTACCTCAACTGAGGACACTGGTGCATACCCAGAACAAGCTACAGACTCTATATTCATGTCAATATCTTGTGCATTACAACTACCTTTGAGAACTTTAGCTATGTTTTGTATTTCTTCAAGATCTTTGTCACATTTTCCTTGTATGTCTTTACCTACATCGCCAGGAACTTTACGAATATCGTCAGTTACTCTGTGGAAAACCTGCAAGTTATTCATTAATGTTTCGCCACCTTTCTCAAGGGAAGTGGTAGCTTGTGGGAAGTTTGCAAAATTGGAAGCAATAAATAGATGTTGGAGATGACTGAACCAGCGGGCAGCGGCATGAATGAATGAATGAATGACCGACGGTGGCGCCCTTGGTTTCGCCCCGGTGGTGGAAATTTTCTTGTAATTTATACTGTTAACACGTTAATAATAACATTAATAATAACGTGTTAATATAGAAAACGTCATTGTAATCATGGTACAACTAGAGAAAATAGCATGACCTTTTAGCAAAACGACAAAAAAAGGCTGATTTAGGCACTCAATCGTGAAAAAGGCATTATCTTGGTAAACATCAAAAAAGGCATGCAAAGGCACTTGTCATTTATGGCAAAATCCTGGCTCTAGTAATGACCTTATAACCAAAGATCTTAAAGCAGAGCAAGATAGGCGACTCCTGCGAAATACAATGGGCTGACGTGTAGTACGCTACGGAGGGGATCCTGGGCATTTTTCCCCGCCCATTTTAGTAACCGGAGCCTACCTGACCCGACCCGACCCGACTCGCAGTGTAATCAATGTTGTGGGGCAACAGTTTGTGTGTGTGATATAGGGTTAGATTCATAAAAGTTCGTACTTCTTGTCAACAATAAAATTTGACTCTGGTAATTGTCTTTTTTAATGTTTTTTAAATCATTTCTTTTTAAATGGCTCACAAGCAGTGTTTGAGTTGATTTTGTAGTAACCGGAACCGACCCGACTCGACTCGCAGAGTAATTGACATTGCGGGGGAAGTGTGTGCGTGATATAGGGTTAGATTCATAATTCTGTTAGTTCATAATTCTGTTAATTCTTGTTAAAGAATAAAATGTTTATAAACACACATACATGAATGTGATATAAATGTATATAATCATGTAACACACACAATTATATTTCTTCTGATCCAATGATGAACTTTATTTCAGACTAGACAAGGGACATTAAATAAGAAACATTGTAAACCTCCCCGCAACTTCACGCACACACCTTATCCCACCCCTCAACTCCCCCCCCGGCACTCCCTCGCCTGCCCCCACACTACAATGTCTCCCCCCCCTATGCCCCTCTCCCCGCTGCCCCGGGCCCCACACCCCCTCTCCCCACACCCCCTCTTCCCGCTGCCCTGGGCCCCACACTCCCTCTCCCCGCTGCCCCGGGCCCCACACCCCCTCTCCTCCCCCCGCTGCCCCGGGCCCACACCCTCCCTCTCCCCGCTGCCCCGTGCCCCACACCCCTCTCCCCTCTGCCCCGGGCCCCACACTCCCTCTCGCCTTCTTCCCCGGGCCCCACAACCCCCTCTCCCCTGTTCCCCCCCCCCCTCTCCCCTCTGCCCCTGCCCCCCACAGCCCCTCTCCCCTTTCCCCCACCCCCCTCTCCCCTTGTCCCCACCCCCGTCATCCCCTTCCCCACACCCCCCCCTCTCCCCCACACCCCCTCTTCCCTCTTCCCGGCCCCACACCCCCTCTCCCCTCTGCCCCGGCCCCCACACCCCCTCTCCCCGGTCCCCACACCCCCCTCTCCCCGGCCCCACACCCCCCTCCCCCCCCACACCCCCTCTTCCCGCTGCCCCGCCCCACACCCGCCCTCTCCGCTGCCCCGCCCCACACCCCCTCTCCCCTGGCCGCTCCCCTCCCTCTCCCCCCCTGGCCCCGGCCCTACACCCCTCTTCCCTCTGCCCCGATCCCCACACCCCCTCTTCCCCTCTTCCCGCTGCCCCGATCCCCACACCCCCTCTGCCCCGCTGCCCCGGGCCCACACCCCCTCTCCCCGCTGCCCCGGGCCCCACCCCCCTCTCCCCGTGCCCCACACCCCCTCTTTCCCGCTGCCCCGATCCCCACACCCCCTCTCCCGCTGCCCCCGATCCCCACACCCCCTCTTCCCGCTGCCCCGATCCCCACACCCCCTCTCCCCGCTGCCCCGGCCCCCACCCCCCTCTCCCCGCTGCCCCGGGCCCCACTACACCCCCTCTCCCGCTGCCCCGGGCCCCACACCCCCCTCTCCCCGCTGCCCGGGCCCCACACCCCCTCTCCCCCCTGCCCCGGGCCCCACACCCCCTCTCCCCGGCCGCTCACTCCCTCTCTTTCCCGCTGCCCCTGTCCCACCCCCTCTCCCGGTCCCCCACCCCCCCTCTTCCCGCTGCCCCTGGCCCACACCTCCCTCTCCCCGCTGCCGGGTCCCCTCTTCCCCCCCCCTTCCTCTCCCCGCTTCCCGTCTCCTCCTCTCTCCCTCTCCCCTCTTCCCCGGCCTCTCACTCCTCCCTCGTCCCCGCTGCCCTGCCTGTCTCACGTCCCTCTCCCTCCCTCTCCCCCGCTGCCCCGGGCCGCTCACTCCCTCTCCCCGCTGCGGAAACAAAGATCCGATCTTTGGCCGGAAGCAAGATGGCGGAGCAAGATGGCGGAGCAAGATGGCGGAACAAGATGGCGGGGACTGGTCGCTAAAATGGGTCCTATAATCACCCATGAATCTGCCCATGAGCGTACTACACGTTTGCGTGAGAGTAACCCATCTTGCTCTGCTCTACGATCTTTGCTTATAACGATGGTGTACTTGTGGCCAAAGTGAACAGGAGGAGAAATCATAAAATCACTACTGATTTTTGTTCAGTCGCTGGAAATCAGTACCTGTTGAATTGCCCGAGGAATGATTCCACGGTATTCATATTTCTCCGTGGCTCCAGTCATCGTGTGTGTTTTTCCAGCCCCAGTTTGTCCGTAACACATTATTGTACCTGCGGGAAAGGTGGTACAGTCTTGTCATTTATACATGCCGTTTCTTCCCCGGCCTCTCACGTTCTCTGTAATTTCTCTGTAATTTTCAGATTGAAAAGACTAGGCTTGTATTCACTGGGGTTTAGAAGGATGAGGGGGCATCTTATAGAAACAGAAAAGGACTGGACAGGCTAGATGCAGGAAAAATGTTCCCAATGTTGGACGAGTCCAGAACCAGGGGCCACAGTCTTAGAATAAAGGGGATGTCATTTAAGACTGAGGTGAGAAAAAAACGTTTTCACCCAGAGAGTTGTGAATTTGTGGAATTCCCTGCCACAGAGGGCAGTGGAGGCCAAATTACTGGATGGATTTAAGAGAGAGGTAGATAGAGCTCTAGGGGCTGGTGGAATCAAGGGATATGGGGAGAAGGCAGGCACGGGTTATTGATTGGGGACGATCAGCCATGATCACAATGAATGGCGGTGCTGGCTCGAAGGGCAGAATGGCCTCCTCCTGCACCTATTTTCTATGTTTCTATCCTACACACAATGGATAATTTACAATTTTACCAAAACCAATTAACCAACAGACCTGCACGTCTTTGGAGTGTGGGAGGAAACTAGTGCACCCGGAGAAACGAGTAGTAGCTCCACTCAATAACCAAAAATCTGTAGCCTTCTTTTGCTCTGGTATTTTATTTAATTCACATGTTTAATCAATAATGTTTTATTATTAATGTTTAATGTTCTATATGTCATTCCTAACTGTCACTGTATGTCATGTTGTCACTTGTTGGCAGAGCACCAAGGCAAATTCCTTGTATGTGAATACTTGGCCAATAAACTCATTAATTCATTCATTAATTCAAAAAACCCACGCGGCCACTGGGAGAACGTACAAACTCCGTATAAACCGCCCTTTAGTCAGAGAGTAGTGAATCTGTGGAATTCTTTGCCACAGAAGGCTGTAGAGGCCAAGTCAGTGGATATTTTTAAGGCAGCGATAGATAGACTTTTGATTACTACTGGTGTCAGAGGTTACGGGAAAAAGGCAGGAGAACGGGGTTAGGAGGGAGAGGTAGATCAGCCATGATTGAATGGCGGAGTAGACTTCATGGGCCAAATAGCCTAATTCTACTCTTATCACTCTGACCCGTAGTCAGGATCGAACCCGGGTCTCTGGCGCTGTAAGACAGCAACTCTACCGCTGCACCACTGTGCCATCTCAAACATGTTAGCAGTTCTAATACTTCATATCACTAATCATCGACGGGCTGGTCTCCACAGATAGCAACTGCACTGCCAACTAAAACGTTACTTCCTCATTCACACACCAGGAACGGATGTCACTTTCATTGTTGTCAGTTATGGGTTCTATGCCCTTTGAGATTTCCCAACAAGAGATGAACAACAAGATTCCTATCCTCGTGCAACTGGATAGTATGCAAATAGTCTGCAGAAGGGTCTCGACCCGATACGTCACCTATTCCTTTTCTCCAGAGATGCTGTCTGACCCACTCAGTTACTCTAGCTTTTTGTGTCTATCTTCGGATTAAACCAGCATCTGCAGCTGTTTCCCACACAGTGTGAAATTCCTGATGTATTAGAACTTAGGACCTGGCCCTTCAGCGTACAATGTCTGTGCCAAACATGATGCCAAGACCAACTCTTAAATACATGCACATAATCCATATCCCCATATCCAAAAGTCTCTTAAACACCACTATCGTATCTTTCTCTTCCACCACCCCTGGCAGCGCGTTCCAGGCACCCGCCATAGATCAGGAAAATATTTTTCACCCAGAGAGTTGTGAATCTGTGGAATTCTCTTCCTCAGAAGGCAGTGGAGGCCAATTCTCTGGATGCTTTCAAGAGAGAGGTAGATAGAGCTCTTAAAGATAACGGAGTGAAGGGGAAATGGGAAGTAGGCGGGAATGGGGTACTGATTGTGGATGATCAGCCATGATCACAGTGAATCTGGCTCGAAGGGCCGAATGGCCTACTCCTGCACCTATTGTCTATTGTCACCTAGAAACATATAAGATTGTTAAGGGTTTGGACACGCTAGAGGCAGGAAACATGTTCCTGATGTTGGGGGAGTCCAGAACCAGGGGCCACAGTTTAAGAATAAGAAGTAAGCCATTTAGAACGGAGACGAGGAAACACTTTTTCTCACAGAGAGTGGTGAGTCTGTGGAATTCTCTGCCTCAGAGAGCGGTGGAGGCAGGTTCTCTGGATGCTTTCAAGAGAGAGCTAGATAGGGCTCTTAAAAATAGCGGAGTCAGGGGATATGGGGAGAAGGCAGGAACGGAGTACTGATTGGGGATGATCAGCCATGATCACATTGAATGGCGGTGCTGGCTCGTAGGGTCGAATGGCCTACTCCTGCACCTATTGTTTATTGTCACCTTCACGCTACGCCCACTAGTCTTTGACATTTCTACCCTAGGATCATAGGTCTGTCTACCCCATTTGTGCTTCTCATAATTTTATTTACTTCCATCATACATCTGCTCAACCTCTGGCATTCCAGCAAAACAAATCCAAGTCTATCCAACCTCTCCTTGTACCTTGACACAAAATGCAGGAGTAACTCAGCGGGACAGGCAGCATCTCTGGAGAGAAGGAATGGTTGACTTTTCAGGTGGAGATCCTTCTTCAGACTGTCACCCAGCATCTGCAGTTCTTTCCCTTCTCTCCAGAGATGCTGTCTGTCCCGCTGAGTTACTCCAGTATTTTGTGTCTACCTTCGATTTAAACCAGCATTCGCAGTTCTTTCCTACACACTGTCCTTGTACCCAATAGTTTAGTTTAGTTTGTCACGTGTACATAGCAAGGTACAGTGAAAAGCTTTTGTCATGTGCTAACCAGACAGCGGAAAGACAATCCATGATTATAATCGAGCCGTCCACAGTGTACAAGATACACGATAAAGGGAATAATGTTTGGTGCAAGACAAAGTAAGGTCTGATTACAGTGGTCTGATCGGTGATCGGTGCGGACATCGGTGGGCCAAGGGGCCCGTTTCCACGCTGTATCTCGAAAGTTAATTTGAGGAAGGACATTCTTGCTATTGAGGGAGTGCAGCGTAGGTTTACAAGGCTAATTCCCAGGAAGGCGGGACTGTCATATGCTGAGAGAATGGAGCGGCTGGGCTTGTACACTCTGGAGTTTAGAAGGATGAGATAGCTTCTTGATTAGTGCAGGTGTCAGGAGTTATAGGGAGAAGGCAGGAGAATGTGGTTGAGAGGGAAGGATTGATCAGCCATGATTGAATGGCGGAGTAGACTCAGTGGGCCTAATGATTTAATTCTACAATGGAGCGGCTGGGCTTGTACACTTTGGAGTTTAGAAGGATGAGAGGATATCTCATTGAAACATATAAGATTGTTAAGGGCTTGGACACGCTAGAGGCAGGAAACATGTTCCTGATGTTGGGGGAGTCCAGAGCCAGGGGCCACAGTTTAAGAATAAGGGGTAAGCCATTTAGAACGGAGACGAGGAAACACTTTTTCTCACAGAGAGTTGTGAGTCTGTGGAATTCTCTGCCTCAGAGCGCGGTGGAGGCAGGTTCTCTGGATGCTTTCAAGAGAGAGCTAGATAGGGTTCTAAAAAATAGCGGAGTCAGGGGATATGGGGAGAAGGAACGGGGTACTGATTGGGGATGATCAGTCATGATCACATTAAATGGCAGAAGGGCCTACTCCTGCACCTATTGTGTATTGTCTATTGTCGAAGTCCAAAACCCTATCTAAATGCAGTTAAATTCTGATTAATAGGTTGAAATAGTGAAAGGCCTGGTTAGAATGGATGTGGAGAGGGTCTGTCCGCTAGTGGGAGAGTCAAGAAGTCGTAGCCTCAGAATTAAAGGACGTTCCTTTAGGAAGGAGATGAGGAGGAATTTCTTTAGTCATCTCCAATGAGATAGATAGTAGTTCAGGACCGCTCTCTAGTTGGTGAGAGGATGGTTCAGTTGCCTGATAACAGCTGGGAAGAAACTATACCTGAATCTGGATTCTGTGCGTTTCCACACTTCTGTGCCTCTTGCCTAATGGGAGCGGGGAGAAGAGGGAGTGACCGGGCGTGAGAATGGTCCTTGTACCTTTATGGGGTTAGGAGGGAGAGATAGATCAGCCATGATTGAATGGAGTAGACTTGATGGTCCCAGTGATCTGGTTCTGCCCCTATCGCTCATGACCTATGACATGACCTAATACCCTCTAGTCCTGGCTTCATTGCAGTTAAATAGAAGACTTAGACCTACGATAGACACAAAAAGCTGGAGTAACTCAGCCAGACAGGCAGCATCTCTTGAGAGAAGAAACAGGTGACGTTTCTGGCTCAGGGGTCACAGTTTAAGGATAAGGTGGTAGTCTTTTAGGACCAAGATGAGAAAAACAAAATTCACACAGAGAGTGGTGAATCTGTGGAATTCTCTGCCACAGAGGGCGGTTGAGGCCAGTTCATTGGCTATATTTAAGAGGGAGTTAGATGTGGCCCTTGTGGCTAAAGGGATCAGGGGGTATGGAGAGAAGGCAGGTACAGGATACTGAGTTGGATGATCAGCCATGATCATATTGAATGGCGGTGCAGGCTCGAAGGGCTGAATGGCCTCTACTCCTGCACCTATTTTCTATGTTTCTATGTTTCAGTCTAAAGAACTGTCCGGCTGAGTTACTCCAGCATTTTGTGTCTATCTGCGGTTGAAACCAGCATCTGCGGTTCCTTGCTACACGCTTAGTCCCCACGTACTGCTGAAGCCGTTGATCGTGCTGGCGACGGCTTTCTTTGCCACGGCAGCGTACATGACCTCCTGTGGTACATCGTGGAGAATCCCATCCACCTTGAACATCCAGTCGCTATGCTGATTGTTGACTGCCTCCTTACGCTGGTCCCGTTTGGTGTGAATCTTTATTGTCTGCAAACAGAGAAGGTAGACAAAAGTGCTGGAGAAACTCAGCGGGTGAGGCAGCATCTATGGTGCGAAGGAAATAGGTAACGTTTCGGGCCGAAACCCTTCTTTAATACAGGCTATTACAATTGTTAATATCCCACACGTTAATCTGCTGAAGTTATAAATTGGCCTGAATGCACAGGTACAAAAGTCAATAGACAATAGATAATAGACAATAGGTGCAGGAGTAGGCCATTCGGCCCTTCGAGCCAGCACTGCCATTCACTGTGTTCATGGCTGATCATCCCCAATCAGTACCCCGTTCCTGCCTTCTCCCCATATCCCCTGACTCCGCCATCTTTAAGAGCCATCTAGCTCTTTCTTGAAAATATCCAGAGAACCGGTCTCCACCGCCCTCTGAGGCAGAGAATTCCACAGACACAACTCTCTGTGTGAAAAAGTGTTTCCTCATCTCTGTTCTAAATGGCTTACCCCTTATTCTTAAACTGTGGCCCCTGGTTCTGGACTCCCCCAACATCAGGAACATGTTTCCTGCCTCTAGTGTGTCCAAACCCTTAATAATCTTATATGTTTCAATAAGATACCCTCTCATCCTTCTAAACTCCAAAGTGTACAAGCCCAGCCGCTCCATAGTAGAATTAAACCATTAGGCCCACTGAGTCTACTCCGCCATTCAATCAATCCTTCCCTCTCAACCACATTCTCCTGCCTTCTCCCTATAACTCCTGACACCCGCACTAATCAAGAATCTATCTATCTCTACCTTAAAAATATCCACTGACTTGGCCTCCACAGCCCTCTGTGGCAAGAAATTCCACAGGTTCACCATCCTCTGACTAAAGACATTCCTTATCCTTCTTAGCTACGTCCTTTTATTCTGAGGCTGTACCTGCTGGTCCTAGACTCTCCCAGTAGTGGAAACATTTCTCTCCACATCCACTCTATCCAGGCCTTTCACTATTCGGTAAGTTTCAATGAGGATTCCCTTCATCCTTCTAAATTCCAGCGGATAGAGGCTCATTTGACATGTGATGGGCTGAGAGATATTTTGTACTAATAATTGATATATTCTCCAATGTTAATTGGATTTTCACCATTTTTTTCCTCCATTAAAATGAAAGTCACTGTGCTCTTCCCCAGTAATCTTACTTACATTATCGTCAAGGGAACACTCGATCATATCTGGTGCAAAGTTAGTTGTCGTCCTGATTCTTACGAGCACTTTCACACCCATCCTTTTGATGACCTTGTTCGACTGAAAGTGCAAAGAACATTCGAGAACAACGTATTAGGTACAGTGAAATAAATTATTTGTTTTAGCATACAAAATACACAAAAGAGTCACCACAAAGTTACAAAAAGTAGTACTCATCCCCTCTCCGGCGTGACCTCCCCACGGCGGGTCCCCCTAAAAGTTCTCGGGTTCAATCCTGACCTTGGGAGCTGCCTCTGCAGAGTCTTCTAGTTCTTCCTTTGACGGCATGCGTATCAACCGAAAGCTTCGATTTCCTCCCATATCCCTAAAGGTTTGGAGGTTAATTTGTCACTGGTATCAGATATTCCTCCAGCTCGAAGCCTTGATGATTCTGGCAATGCCATCATCGCATTATTGGGATGCATTTGTCATCATTACCCATTCCTTTGTGATGCTCCCAGACTAAGGTTCTGTTGATTTATCTTGAGTGCAGGCCAGCACAGTGGTGAAGCTGGAGACCCGGGATCGACCCTGACCTCGCCAGCTGCCTCTGTGGAGTTTGTACGTTTTCCCTGTGGTCGCATGGGTTTCTTCTGGGTGCTCCAGTTTCGTCCCACACACCAAAGAGTTTAATTTTAGGTTAATTGGCCCTCTGCAAATTGCCCTGGTGTGTAGGGAGGATGGGGGAGGGGGAAGTGTGGGGGAGAGGGGGTGTGTGGGGGAGGGGGTGTGTGGGGGAGGGGGGTTGTGCGGGAGGGAGGGGGGGGGGTGTTGGGGGGAGGGGGGTTGTGCGGGAGGGGGGTGGGGGAGGTGTGGGGGAGGGGGGTGTGGAGGAGGGGGGTGTGTGTGGGGGAGGGGGTTTGTGGGGGTAGGGGAGGGTGTGTGTGGGAGGGGATGAAGTGTGGTGGGGGGGGAGAGGAGAGGGGTGGGGAGAAGGGAGGGGGGGGGGGGAGAGGGGTTGGGGGTGCGTGGGCTCCGACCGCACTCACTGGCTCCAGGACCTGGTGCCTGTCGCACTCAGTGGCTCCCAGCCCCGGCTGCACTCATCGGCACCCGGCTCGTCGTGGTAGTCACCGCCCCGCCCGCAAACACAGCAGCCCCCGCCCCCGAACACTGCAGCCCCCGCCCGCACTCCGCTCCTTCAGCTTTATTCTCGCAGCCGGTGGTTAACTAGGAATGTTACAAAATTTTGAGATTTTAAAAGTCAAGCCTGCAAATAAAACAAGTCAATCAGATAAAGCATAAAAAGAACTTTAATTTGATACCAAATTCAATTCCATATCTTCAGTATTAAAGTTATGGTCATTTTCATACTCGGAAATTAGCATCTTGTTCCCTATTGCTTTTCCATTGACTTAACACAAAAGCTGTGATCGAGGAAGAGAATTGAATGAAATTTTCAGTTATTATAGACTGAAGCATTCTGAAACAAATATGAAACATCTTACTTGGATGACCTGAAATTAAAGCATATAATTAGTTAGTTACCTAATTGTAGCTAATTACAAAATTGACCGTTGTGACGGAAATAGTAATAAACACCCAGACTGCCTTGAAAATTCAAAAGTGTGATATTCTCAAGATCAGAACTTTAATATTATTGTATTATATGCTGTAAGTCCGTAACAGACAGGTAAAGAAATTACAATTTCTATCAAAAGACCAAGTCTTTATGGAGAAGATCAGTTGCTAGCTGGTACATTGGCATATCATAATCAGTAACATCATCATACTCCTCAGATTGTAACCAATAAGCAACTCTGTACACCTTGTTTTTCCTCAACTTTTCAATTTTGGCATTGTAAATTACAGGTTTTTGCTCTTCAAAGTGATCATTAGTTATCTATTAGTGATAATTTTTCAAAACTCTTTGGATTCTGGAGTAGTTCCTGAGGATTGGAGGGTAGCTAATGTAACCCCACTTTTCAAAAAGGGAGGGAGAGAGAAAACGGGGAATTACAGACCAGTTAGTCTAACATCGGTAGTGGGGCTAGAGTCAGTTATTAAAGATGGTATTTGGAAAGTGGTGAAATGATTGGACAAAGTCAGCATGGATTTATGAAAGGTAAAACATGTCTGACGAATCTTATAGAATTTTTCGAGGATGTAACTAGTAGAGTGGATAAGGGAGAACCAGTGGATGTGTTATATCTGGACTTTCAGAAGGCTTTCGACAAGGTCCCACATAAAAGATTGATACATAAATGTGACTTGACTGACTTGACTTGAATATTAACACTGTGTATGGAATAAGTGGTTCTGAATATAATAGTAATAACTGTGATAAATATATTAACTGTGATAAGTATATGAGAAATTGGGTAACAAACAATGGCCCGTGGGCAGTTCTAGAAATCCAGATCTGGTAAAACAAGTCCAAGAATTAATATGGAAAAGAAATGCGAGTAAGAAGAGTAAGAAATTGATTGAATTATGGTGAAAGTGGCGAGAGGAGGAACGAGATAAAACCATTTTGGCCAGTTGGCAAGATAATAGTTAAATTAGATATAAATATAATAAGTGGAGGTATTGAGACGAGAGTGTGCATTCGAGAAGAATAAGCAACAGGAGGAGAGGGAAAGAAAGGAGAAAGATAAGACAGGAGAATCTGAGGAAGATAAAAAAGGACTGTGCAGTTCAATGGTTGACCTTCAGTTAGCAGAGGGAGACGAAGGGGAGGCATGGGGAAATGATTGGAATTTGGCTCCTAGCTCCACCCACACCACAGTCCGAGCCCCAGTCAGTGGTGACAGGAATTTACCCACGTTTACCCAAGGCAGAGTCAGGAACCGACCGTGCATCCACCTCAGGCGTCTGATCCAAGAGGAAGAAGTAGCCCCAGTTTTCAGACCCCGTAGCATGGCATACTAGGTCCCAGTCTAGAGACCAGGCGCAAGACGGATAACAATCAGCACGGGAGCACCTCAAGGCTGAGTGCTCAGCCCCCTGCTGTACTCACTCTATACTCATGACTGCGTAGCCGGTCACAGTGCGAACTCCATCATCAAGTTCGCTGACTGTTGTGGGACGTATCACTGATAGGGATGAGTCAGAGTATAGATGAGAGATCGAGCAACTGTCCATATGGTGCCAGCACAATAACCTGGCCCTCAACACCAGCAAAACCAAGGAACTGATTGCGGACTTCGGAAGGAGTAGGATGGGGACCCACAGTCCCGTTTATAACAACGGGTCGATGGTTGAAAGGGTCAAGAACTTCAAATTCCTGGGCGTGCACATCTCTGAAGATCTTTCCTGGTCCGAGAACACTAATGCAATTATCAAGAAAGCTCATCAGCACGTCTATTTCCTGAGAAGATTACGGAGAGTTGGTTTGTCAAGGAGGACTCTCTCTAATTTCTACAGGTGCACAGTAGAGAGCATGCATCGTGGCTTGGTTCGGCAATTTGAGTGCCCTTGAGAGGAAAAGACTACAAAAAGTAGTAAACACTGCCCAGTCCATCATCGGCTCTGGCCTTCCTTCCATCGAGGGGATTTATCGCAGTCGCTGCCTCAAAAAGGTTGGCAGTATCATCAAAGACCCACACCATCCTGGCCACACATTCATCTCCCTGCTACCTTCAGGTATAAGGTAGGAGCCTGAAGACTGCACCAACCAGGTTCAGGAATAGCTGCTTCCCCACAGCCATCAGGCTATTAAACCTGGCTCGGACAAAACTCTGATTATTGGTGGCCCATTATCTGCTATTTGCACTTTATCAGTTTATTTGTTTATGTGTGTATATATTTATATTGTGGTATATGGACACACTGATCTGTTTTGTAGTAAATGCCTACTATGTTCTGTGTGCTAAGCAAAGCAAGAATTTCAGTGTCCTATCAGGGACACATGACAATAAACTCACTTGAACTTGAACTTGAAGAAGGACTGGAGGAAAGGAGGTCACACAGTTGGGACTGTAGAAGGGAGCACTTGGCTGAGAAAGCCAAACTCCAGAAACACCAGGAGAAGGTGCTGAAATAGACGGAATAAGAAAGCATCCTCCTGGCACCAATATCCTGTCAGAACGGCCCCTAACCCCAGAGCCCTATTACCTCCTCCACCCAACCAACAAGACAACGGCGAAACAGCCATGAATAATGTGTGGCTGCCGTGGAAACCACATGAGATGATGGCAATTTTATTGGGAGTGCCTAATAAGAATCAGAATCCACAAGCTTTCATTGAATTTTTAAGAAAAACGATATCTGTATATCACGCCGATTCCAGAGATTTATTGGCACTACTTCAGCAAGTATTAACAGCAATTGAGTATATCAGATTCTTGGTTCACTTAACCTATGACAACCACGTAGCCCTATAGGCGGCGCACCCAGGGGCCGGTAACAATGAGGATCGATTACAGCTTATGTTGGCAGTCGTGGGCCTCACTCTCCAGCAGCCAATCGATATATCAAAGGTTTTGGATATGAAACCAAAATTAGTTCTGCAGCCATACTATAGGCCAAAGCCCCAGAGACATAGGAAATTGCCTTGCCAATGAGGCAGCTAAGAAAGCTTTTAGGAGTCACCAAATTGTTGTGCCCCACATGATGAGGCAGACTAAAAATTCTACTAGGAATAAGTCTCCCTTGAAAAAAGGAATGCCAACCATCCAGGAAGTACTTTAAATGCAGGAGGACGCTCCTGCACAGGTAAAACAGCTGTGGCAGGACCAGGGTTGTGTGTACGATCCTGTCACTAGCTTATAGGTTATGCCTGCCGGACAGACTTGTATGTCTGACGAGCTTGCGTTGTGGGTTATTGAATGTGTACACTTTGCAACTCAGTGTGGTGCCAAGGCCGTAAGTGATATGCTTTTAGAGATCTGGTGGCATCCGAAACTTCTGGACTTGTCCCAATGTATCAGCCAGCGATGTCTGATTTGCCAGCAGCATAATCCAGATAAGGGCTTGTCCAGTGAACCAGGTAAGACCCCTTTACCAGCAGGTCCCTTTGAGACCTTGCAAATGGACTACATTGAGTTGAAAAGATGTCAGTGTTATAAGTATGTTCTTGTAATTGTCGATGTTTTCAGTAAATGGATTGAAGCATGCGCGACCACTGACAATAAGGCCTCTACCATTGTAAAAATATTGTTACGCGAAATCATACTGCGATTCGGTGTTCCTGCGCGTTTAAGTTCAGTTAATGGTCCTCATTTTATTGCTGCAGTAAACAAAGAAATGTGCCAAAAATTACAGATACATCAACAGCTCCATTGTGCGTATCGACCTCAGGCCACCGGATTGGTGGAACGGGCAAATCAGACTTTGTAAACCAAATTAGCAAAATTAGTGGCACAGACTGGCTTATCATGGTTAAAACTGCTTCCTGTAGCTCTTTTTCAGGATACGGACCACTCCTTCTGGTACGGCACGACTAACGCCTGTGGAAATCATATATGGTCGACCTTTATGGACGCCATGGTATGACCTTGCCCCTGCAACGGTTCATTTCCACCCGATGACTGAGGAAATGACATCCTATGTATTAACTTTAACCCGTGCTTTGCGAACTTCTCATTCACAGGTCAAGGCTGCATATGGTGAGGATCCAACGGTCAAAGTTCCATCTAATATTGAGCCATGTTGCTATGTGCTGGTCAGGAACTGGACGCGTAAGATGGAATTCTTTTTTGAGACCAATGATACTCCAGGTATTTTGCCCTCGTTATTATGGGAATCTTTTAAGGCTTTTATTAGAGGTTCTATCATTTCATATCAAGCATATCAAAACAAAAAGAATAGGATGGAACAATTGCAACTAGAAAAACCTCTAATAAAAGCCTTAAAAGATTCCCATAATAACGAGGGCAAAATACCTGGAGTATCATTGGTCTCAAAAAATAATTCCATCTTACGCGTCCAGCTGGACTCAGAAAACGCGACAGATCCGTCTATGGATAAACATAATATGATAGCAGTATTAAAATTCAAGCTAAATCAAATTCTCTCTGCAAGAGTTATCAGATTATTTCAAATTACTAAACAGGAACATTTTGAATTTGGCGACAAACCACACAAACCTCTAGCACGCCAGTGGAGAAAAGTGGAAAAGGACCATACTATTCAAAATATCAGATCAGATAAAGGTGAATTGTTTACACTTCCAAGAGACATTAACGAAAGATTTGCCCAATTCTATCAAAACTTATATACATCCAAAACATCAACAGAAATTAGAAAAACTACAAACTTTCTTGATAACTGTAATCTTCTGACAGTTAATGCGGTGGAACGAGAAGAATTAGGAGCACAGATTTCAATTAAAGAAATAGAAGGGACTATATCAATTCATTAAAGAATGGTAAAATACCAGGCCCAGACAGGTTTAGTAATGAATTTTATAAAAGATTTTACGAGATAATCTTCCCGCATTTACATAACCTTTATATACACGCATTTAAAGAACTGACGCTAGCACAAACCGAAGCCGAATCAACTATTACACTTATACCCCAAAAAGATAAAGATCTGGAAGATCCGGGATCATACAGAGCAATTGCCCTGTTAAATACAGACCAGAGAATATTAGCAAAGCTCTGGCAAGAAGATTAAGTAAATACGTTAATAAATGAATACACTCTGATCAAACTGGGTTTATACCCAAGAGACACTCGCTTAATAATTTGAGACGCCTGTTTAACATAATGTACTCACATAGAACGATAAAAGAAGATTTGTCAATTAATTCATTAGACGCAGAAAAAGCATTTGATCAAGTAGAATGGAAATATCTTTTTACAGTATTGCAAAAATTCCAGTTGGGAGAACATTTCATTTCATGGATAAAATAGTTATATGATAGGCCGACTGCCAGAATACTGACTAATCATATATTCTCACCTAAATTTCAGCTATCCAGGGGCAATAGACAGCATTGTGCATTATCACCCCTGTTATTTGCCCTTGCGATTGAACCTTTGGCGGAAAGTATAAGAGTACATCCGAATATTCATGGCTACAACACTAAATACTCCAATAATAAAATATCATTACATAGAAACATAGAAAATAGGTGCAGGAGTAGGCCATTCGGCCCTTCAAGCCTGCACCGCCATTCAATATGATCATGGCTGATCATCCAACTCAGTATCCTGTACCTGCCTTCTCTCCATACCCCCTAATCCCTTTAGCCACAAGGGCCACATCTAACTCCCTCATATAGCCAATGAACTGGCCTCAACTACCTTCTGTGGCAGAGAGTTCCAGAGATTCACCATGTTTTTCTCATCTCGGTCCTAAAGGATTTCCCCTCTATCTTCAAACTGTGACCCCTTGTCCTGGACTTCCCCAACATCGGGAACAATCTTCCTGCATCTAGCCTGTGCAACCTCTTAAGAATTTTGTAAGTTTCTATAAGATCCCCCCTCAATCTTCTAAATTCTAGCGAGTACAAGCCGAGTCTATCCAGTCTTTCTTCATATGAAAGTCCTGACATCCCAGGAATCAGTCTGGTGAACCTTCTCTGTACTCCCTCTATGGCAAGAATGTCTTTCCTCAGATTTGTAGACAAAAACTGTACGCAATTCTCCAGGTGTGGTCTCACCAAGACCCTGTACAACTGCAGTAAAACCT
Organism: Amblyraja radiata; assembly: GCF_010909765.2. Classification (NCBI taxonomy): domain Eukaryota; kingdom Metazoa; phylum Chordata; class Chondrichthyes; order Rajiformes; family Rajidae; genus Amblyraja; species Amblyraja radiata. The sequence goes on along the minus strand of NC_045959.1, from coordinate 116,161,274 downwards.
CCCTGCTCCTATACTCAAATCCTTTTGCTATGAATGCTAACATACCATTCGCTTTCTTCACTGCCTGCTGCTCCTGCATGCCTACTTTCAATGACTGGTGTACCATGACACCCAGGTCTCATTGCATCTCCCCTTTTCCTAATCGGCCACCATTTAGATAATAGTCTACTTTCCTGTTTTTGCTACCAAAGTAGATAACCTCACATTTATCCACATTATACTGCATCTGCCATGCATTTGCCCACTCACCCAGCCTATCCAAGTCACCTTGCAGCCTCCTAGCATCCTCCTCACAGCTAACACTGCCCCCCAGCATCGTGTTATCCGCAAACTTGGAGATGTTGCATTCAATTCCCTCGTCCAAATCTATATTACTAAAAGTCCGCATTTGGCCCACGGTGCTGCGATTTCCGAGAGAACGCCGCCACCTACGGCCGTCATTTTTGGCCACCTCGCTCAGAGCCCACGTCTGCCTTCCTGGACCAGAGGATTTTTCCCATCGATGAAAAATCAGAGAGATATTAATGTTTTTTAAAAATTCACCATTAACCATATAACCATATAACAATTACAGCACGGAAACAGGCCATCTCGACCCTTCTAGTCCGTGCCGAACACATAATCTCCCCTAGTCCCATATACCTGCGCTCAGACCATAACCCTCCATTCCTTTCCTATCCATATAACTATCCAATTTATTTTTAAATGATAAAAATGAACCTGCCTCCACCACCTTCACTGGAAGCTCATTCCACACAGCTACCACTCTCTGAGTAAAGAAGTTCCCCCTCATGTTACCCTTAAACTTCAGTCCCTTAATTCTCAAGTCATGTCCCCTTGTTTGAATCTTCCCTACTCTCAGTGGGAAAAGCTTTTCCACGTCAACTCTGTCTATCCCTCTCATCATTTTAAAAACCTCTATCAAGTCCCCTCTTAACCTTCTGCGCTCCAAAGAATAAAGCCCTAACTTGTTCAACCTTTCTCTGTAACTTAGTTGCTGAAACCCAGGCAACATTCTAGTAAATCTCCTCTGTACTCTCTCTATTTTGTTGACATCCTTCCTATAATTAGGCGACCAAAATTGTACACCATACTCCAGAATTGGCCTCACCAATGCCTTGTACAATTTTAACATTACATCCCAACTTCTATACTCAATGCTCTGATTTATAAAGGCCAGCACACCAAAAGCTTTCTTTACCACCCTATCTACATGAGATTCCACTTTCAGGGAACTGTGCACAGTTATTCCCAGATCCCTCTGTTCACCTACATTCTTCAATTCCCTACCATTTACCATGTACGTCCTATTTGATTTGTCCTGCCAAGATGTAGCACCTCACACTTATCAGCATTAAACTCCATCTGCTATCTTTCAGCCCTCTCTTCCAACTGGCATAAATCTCTCTGTAGACTTTGAAACTCTACTTCATTACCCGCAACCCCACCTATCTTAGTATCATCTGCATACTTACTAATCCAATTTACCACACCATCGTCCAGATCATTGATGTACATGACAAACAACAGTGGACCCAACACAGATCCCTGTGGCACCCCACTCGTCACTGGCCTCCAACCTGACAAACAACCATCCACCATTACTCTCTGGCATCTCCCATTCAGCCACTGTTGAATCCATCTTGCTACTCCACCATTAATACCCAACCATTGAACCTTCTTAACCAACCTTCCATGAGGAACCTTGTCAAAGGCCTTACTGAAGTCCATATACACAACATCCACTGCTTTACCCTCATCAATTTCCCGAGTAACATCTTCAAAAAATTCAAGAAGATTAGTTAAACATGACCTTCCAGGCACAAATCCATGTTGACTGTTCCTAATCAGACCCTGTTTATCAAGATGCTTATATATATTATCTCTAAGTATTCTTTCCATTAATTTGCCCACCACTGACGTCAAACTAACAGGTCTATAATTGCTAGGTTTACTCTTAGACCCCTTTTTAAACAATGGAACAACATGCGCAGTACGCCAATCCTCCGGCACTATTCCCGTTTCTAATGACATTTGAAATATTTCTGCCATAGCCCCTGCTATTTCTACACTAACTTCCCTCAATGTCCTAGGGAATATCCTGTCCGGACCTGGAGACTTATCCACTTTTATATTTCTCAAAAGTGTCAGTACTTCCTCTTCTTTGATCCTCATAGTTTCCATAGCTACTCTACTTGTTTCCCTTACCTCACATAATTCAATATCCTTCTCCTTGGTGAATACCGAAGAAAAGAAACTGTTCAATATCTCCCCCATCTCTTTTGGCTCTGCAGATAGTTGGCCACTCTGACTCTCTAATGGACCAATTTTATCCCTCTTTATCCTTTTGCTATTAATATAGCGGTAGAAACCCTTCGGATTTACTTTTACCTTACTTGCCAAATCAACCTCATATCTTCTTTTAGCTTTTCTAATTTCTTTCTTAAGATTCTTTTTACATTCTTTATACTCCTCAAACACCTCATTTACACCATGCTGCCTATAACTATTGTAGATCTCCCTCTTTTTCCGAACCAAGTGTCCAATTTCCCTTGAAAACCATGGCTCTTTACAATTTTTACGATTTCCTTTCAACCGAACAGGGACATAAAGATTCTGTACTCTTAAAATTACACCTTTAAATGTACTCCATTTCTCTTCCACATCTTTCCCATAAAACAAACTGTCCCAATTTACTCCTTTTAAATCCTTTCGCATCTCCTCAAAGTTAGCCTTTCTCCAATCAAAAATCTCAACCCTAGGTCCAGTTTTGTCCCTCTCCATAATTATATTGAAACTAATGGTATTGTGATCACTGGACCCGAACTGTTCCCCAACGCATGCCTCTGCCACCTGACCCATCTCATTTCCTAACAGGAGGTCCAGTACCGCCCCTTCTCTAGTATGTACTACTATGTATTGTTGCAAAAAACTATCCTGCACACATTTTACAAACTCCAACCCATCCAGCCCATTTACAGAATGTGTTTCCCAGTCTATGTGTGGAAAATTGAAATCTCCCACAATCACTACCTTGTGCTTACTACTAATATCTGCTATCTCCTTACATATTTGCTCTTCCAATTCTCGCTCCCCATTTGGCGGTCTATAATACACCCCTATAAGTGTTGCTACCCCTTTCCCATTTCTCAGTTCCACCCAAATAGCCTCCCTAGACGATCCCTCTAATCTATCCTGCCAAAGCACTGCTGTAATATCTTCCCTGATAAGCAATGCAACACCTCCACCTCTTGCTCCTCCAATTCTATCACACCTGAAGCAACGAAATCCTGGAATATTTAGTTTCCAATCACAGCCCTCCTGCAACCATGTTTCACTGATCGCCACAACATCATACTTCCAGGTGTCAATCCAGGCTCTAAGTTCATCCACTTTTCTTACAATGCTCCTAGCATTAAAATATACACATTTAAGAAACCCACCCTCTCTTATTCTCTGATTATTTTCTTTTTCTTCTCTCTCCCCTACATTTTGGGTCAGAGTGCTACCATTCTCTGACCCCTGCTTCACACACTGACTGCTAGCTTTCCCAATTTGAGTCCCTCCCCCCAACCATACTAGTTTAAAGTCTCCCCAGTAGCCTTCGCAAATCTCCCCACCAGGACATTGGTCCCCCTTGAGTTCAAGTGCAACCCGTCCTTTCTGTACAGGTCGCACCTTCCCCAAAAGAGGTCCCAATGATCCAGAAACTTGAATCCATACCCACTGCACCAGTCCCTCATCCACGCATTTATCCTCCACCTCGCTCCATTCCTACTCTCACTGTCGCGTGGCACAGGCAGTAATCCTGCGTGGCACAGGCACCATTCTCTCTGCTGCCCCTGCTGGATGGAGGGGGAGGGACTAGAAAACCAGGAAGTGGTGTGCCTCAATCAGTCTTTGCAAGATGGAGGTCACGTCTCTCTGAGCTCTGAATAACACTGAACATATGTCTACTCAACTGTGAGTGCCCTTAATGTGGTTTGAAAATGAAAATATGGTTGGTTTGAAGTAAAAAGGCACTGCCTGCAAATGGTTGTTTGGGAGGTTTGGGTTGAAGTAAAAAGGCACTCTCTCTCTCTCCCTCCTCTCTTCCCCACCTCGGCCTCCCTCTCTCTCCCCCTCTCTCTCCTTCCCCCCCCCCCTCCCCCCCCCCTCCCCCCCTCCCCCCCCCCCCCCCCCCTCGCTCTCCTCTCTCTCTCTGCTCCCCCCTCCTCCCTCCTCCCCCCCCCACCCTCTCTCCCGCTCACTCCCCCCTCCCCTCCCCCACCCCTCCCCCACCCCTCTACCCCCTCCCTCCCACCCTCCCCCCCCCCCCTCCCTGCCACCACCTCTCCCCCCTCCCTCCACCTCCCCCCCCTCTCACCACCCCCTCTCTCTCTCCCCACTTTCTCCCCTTCTTCCCCTCACCCTCCCTCCCCTAAACCCCCCTAACCCTCCCCCACACCCCTACCCTCTTCCCCTCTTCCCTCCACCCTGATCCCCAACTCCCCGCACCCCCTCTCATGCACCCCCTCTCTCTCCCCCTCACTCTCACCCCCTCTCCTCCCCTCCCCTCTCTCTCTCCTCCCCTCCCTCTCTCCCCTCCTCCGCCACGTTTTCCCCCCTCACCCACCCTCCCTCTTCGCCTCCCCTCCACCCCCTCTCCCTCTTGCCCCTCTGTCTCTGCCTCTCTCTCTGTCTCTGCCCCTTCTCTCTCTGCCCTCACTCTCTACCCCCGCCCCCCCCCTCTCTAGATGTGACTGCGTTGGGGGCTATGCGTCAGTAGATAGGGTGGTAATGGGGTGAAAGGAGCAAATTAATAATATTAATATAATATCAAGGGGGTAATTAGCATGTGTGCGGGGGGGGGATGGGATAGTTAGTGTGTGTGACGCTGCATGCCGCCTCCCCCCCCCACAACCGCACGTTGGGGGAACAGACCCAATGGGTCTGCACTTGGTCTAGTCATTAATATATATTGTAAATAGCTGGGGTCCCAGCACTGAGCCTTGCGGTACCCCACTAGTCACTGCCTGCCATTCTGAAAAGGACCCATTTGCTCCTACACTTTGCTTCCTGTTTGCCAGCCAGTTCTCTATCCACACCAATCTGAACCCCCAATACTGTGTGCTTTAAGTTTGTATACTAATCTCTTATGTGGGACCTTGTTGAAAGCCTTCTGAAAGTCCAGATATATCACATCCACTGGTTCTCCCTTACTACTAGTTACATCCTCGAAAAATTCTATAAGATTCGTCAGACATGATTTACCTTTCGTAAATCCATGCTGACTTTATCCAATGATTTCACCACTTTCCAAATGTGCTGCTATCCCATCTTTAATAACTGACTCTAGCAGTTTCCCCACTACCGATGTTGGACTAACTGGTCTGTAATTCCCCGTTTTCTCTCTCCCTCCCTTTTTAAAAAGTGGGGTTAAGAATAGCTACCCTCCAGTCCTCAGGAACTACTCCAGAATCTAAAGAGTTTTGAAAAATTATCACTAATGCATCCACTATTTCTCTGGCTACTTCCTTAAGTACTCTGGTATGCAGCCTATCTGGCCCTGGGAATTTATCGGCCTTTAATCCATTGAATTTACCTAACACCACTTCCCGGCTAACCTGGATTTCACTCAGTTCCTCCATCTCATTTGACCCGCGGTCCCCTGCTATTTCCGGCAGATTATTTATGTCTTCCATAGTGAAGACGGAACCAAAGTAGTTATTCAATTGGTCTGCCATGTCCTTGTTCCCCATGATCAATTCACCCGTTTCTGACTGCAAGGGACCTACATTTCTTTTAACTAATCTCTTTCTCTTCACATATCTATAAAAACTTTTGCAGTCAGTTTTTATGTTCCCTGCCAGTTTTCTTTCATAATCTATTTTCCCTTTCCTAATTAAGCCCTTTGTCCTCCTCTGCTGGACTGAATTTCTCCCAGTCCTCAGGTAGGCTGCTTTTTCTGGCTCATTTGTACGCTTCATCTTTTGTTTTGATACTATCCCTGATTTCCCTTGTTATCCACGGATGCACTACCTTCCCTGATCTATTCTTTTGCCAAACTGGGATGACCTACCCGGCATCGCCGCCGGACCGGGGCTCCCCCAACATGGCCGCCGCAACGCACCAGACTCATCTCGCCGCCCCACCGCTATGGCCGACCTGCGCCGCCCCGCCGACTATCCACCCACCGGGACCTCCCACGCATCGCCTGCGGACCCCAACTCAATTGCCACGGGACTCTGACCGTCGGGTCCGGTGACCCGCGCCACTGGACTGCGACCGTCAGGTCCGGTGACCCGCGCCACTCCACCCCCCTCCAGCAACCCACAGCCGTCGCCTTACCTGGAGCCTGGACTCTGCACTGGGCCTGGAGCCTCCACGCTGCTTACTCCCACTCTCCTGGGCTTAACTCCACTGGGTCCTAGCGCCCGTCTGCCCAGCCTTGCTAACCTCAGTGGCTGTTCCACTGACTCTCCCCCATCCCCCTCCAACTATGTCACCCCCGCTCTTCCCCACCCACATTACAGCCCTCTCACCCCCCCACCCCCTGACCACCCACCACCCCTCCAACACCCACAACCCCCCCCCCTACACATCGCCCCGTCCCCAGTCCACCCACCTGCCTTCCTCTGGCCCCAACTCCCATCCCTGCCGGGTGTTCACTATCCCCCCCGACCTCCCCCTCTCCCACACCGAACGGTCTGTCCTCAGCAGAGGTCTTACCTTTGTCCCCCTCCGTCCCCATCTCAATGAGTTCCGCGCCCTCCATGACTTGGAACGCTTCTACCGTCGCCTCCGCCTCACAGCGCACTTCCATGGGAAGGAGTCCTCGCCCCCCAATGATGACCCCTTTTTCCCGTCTCCAACGGTGCCCCTCCTCGTGGAACCCCTCTCATAACGTCCCGGCTCTGGAACTCTTTATCCAGAACTGCCGCCGCGACGTCAACCGCCTCAACTTCTCCACTCCCCTGTCTCACTCCAATCTCTCCCCCCCTGAACGCACTGCCATTGAATCACTCCGCAAAAACCCAGATTGGGTTATCAAACCAGCCGACAAGGGAGGTGCCGTGGTCAGTCTGGCACGTCGATCTCTACAAAGCTGAGGCCACGCGCCAACTCTCGGACACCTACCTCGCTACTTACCCTTGGACCATGACCCCACTGACGAGCACCAGGCCACCATATCTAGCACCATCACCGACTTCATCAATTCCCACGCCCTGCCCGACCAAGCTTCCAACCTCATCGTTCCCCAGCCCCGCACGGCCCGTTTTTACCTTCTCCCCAAAATCCACAAACCCGGCTCTCCCGGCAGACCCATTGTCTCTGCGTGTTCGTGCCCCACCGAACTCATCTCCACATACCTTGACTCCATACTATCCCCCTTGGTCAAATCCCTTCCCACCTATGTTCTAGACACCTCAGACACTCTCCGCCGCCTCCACGCATTCCACTCTCTAGGCCCTCACCCCCTCATCTTCACCATGGATGTCCAGTCACTCTACACCTCCATCCCCCACCAGGAAGGCCTCGGAGCCCTCCGGTTCTTCCTCGACCAGAGGAGCAACCTATACCCAGCCACTGACACTCTCCTCCGCCTAGCGGAGTTGGTCCTCACCCTCAACAACTTCACGTTTGACTCCTCCCATTTCCTCCAAACACAAGGCGTAGCTATGGGCACACGCATGGGCCCCAGCTACGCCTGCCTCTTTGTCGGGTACGTTGAACAATCCTTGTTCAATACATACCAGGGCCCCATCCCCGACCTCTACCTCCGTTACATTGACGACTGCTTTGGGGCCACCTCCTGCACCCACACACAACTCACTGACTTCATCCACTTCACCACCAACTTCCATCCGGCACTCCAATACACCTGGACCATTTCCGACACTTCCCTACCATTCGTTGACCTCACCATCTCCATCGCAGGGGTCAGACTTCTGACCGACATACACTACAAACCAACTGACTCACATGGCTATCTGGACTACACGCCTTCCCACCCTGCCCCCTGTAAAGACTCCATCCCCTACTCCCAATTCCTCCGCCTACGCCGCATCTGCGCCCAGGATGAGACGTTCCACACCAGGGCATCGGAAATGTCCTCGTTCTTCAGGGAACGGGGATTCCCCTCCGCCACCATAGATGAGGCTCGCACCAGGGTCTCATCCATACCCCGCAACACTGCTCTCTCTCTCCATCCCCGCACTCGCAACAAGGGCAGAGTCCCCCTAGTCCTCACCTTTCACCCCACCAGCCGGCAAATACAACAAATAATCCTCCGCCATTTCCGCCACCTCCAACGTGACCCCACCACTCGCCACATCTTCCCATCTCCCCCTATGTCTGCCTTCCGCAAAGACCGCTCCCTCCGCAACTCCCTTGTCAATTCTTCCCTTCCCTCCCGTACCACCCCCTCCCCGGGCACTTTCCGTTGCAACCGCAAGAAATGCAACACCTGTCCCTTCACCGCCCCCCGCGACTCTATTCAAGGACCCAAGCAGTCGTTCCAGGTGCGACAAAGGTTCACCTGTATCTCCTCCAACCTCATCTACTGCATCCGCTGCTCTAGATGTCAGCTGATTTACATCGGGGAGACTAAGCGGAGGTTGGGCGATCATTTCGCCGAACACCTCCGCTCAGTCCGCAATAACCTACCTGAACTCCCGGTGGCTCAGCACTTCAACTCCCCCTCCCATTCCCAATCCGACCTCTCTGTCCTGGGTCTCCTCCATTGCCAGAGTGAGCAACACCGGAAATTGGAGGAACAGCACCTCATATTTCGCCTGGGTTGCTTGCATCCGGATGGCATGAACCTTGAATTCTCCCAATTTTGCTAGCCCTTGCTGTCTCCTCCCCTTCCTTAACCCTCGAGCTGTCTCCTCCCATCCCCCCGCCCTCGGGCTCCTCCTCCTCCCTTTTTCCTTCCTTCTCCCCCCCACCCCCCATCAGTCTGAAGAACGGGGGTGGGGGGGAGAAGGCCCGAAACGTCGCCTATTTCCTTCGCTCCATAGATGCTGCTGCACCCGCTGAGTTTCTCCAGCATTTTTGTGTACCTGGGATGAACAATTTTTTTAGTTCATCCATGCAGTCTTTAAATGCCTTCCATTGCATATCCACCGTCAACCCTTTAAGAATCAATTGCCAGTCAATCTTGGCCAATTCACGTCTCATACCCTCAAAGTTACCTTTCTTTAAGTTCAGGACCCTTTTTTCTGAATTAACAATGTCACTCTCCATCCTAATGAAGAACTCAACCATATTATGGTCACTCTTGCCCAAGGGGCCACGCACAACAAGACTGCTAACTAACCCTTCCTCATTACTCAATACCCAGTCTAGAATAGCCTGCTCTCTCATTGGTTCCTCTACATGTTGGGTTTAGAAAACTATCCCGCATACATTCCAAGAAATCCTCTTCCTCAGCACCCCTGCCAATTTGATTCACCCAATCTATATGTAGATTGAAGTCACCCATTATAACTGTTTTATCTTTGTTGCACACATTTCTAATTTCCTGTTTGATGCCATCCCCAACTCCACTACTACTGTTAGGTGGCCTGTACACAACTCCCACTAGCGATTTCTGCCCCTTAGTGTTTCGCAGCTCTACCCATATCGATTATATGCAGATGATGTGTTAATCTATATCACCAATTCCCAAGTTAGCATTCCAAGTATATTAAATCTTATAGAGGAATTCGGTTCCTTTTCAGGATATTGAATAAATTGGAACAAAAGTGAAATTATGTCAATAAAACCTCAAGAGCCGACACACCTCCTAAAATTCCCTTTCAGAATTGCTACGGAAAAATTTAAATATCTTGGTGTTCATGTAACCAGAAAATACACTTCTTTATTTCAAGCGAACTTTCCTCCTTTAGTTACTAAACTAAATGTCCTTACTCAATTTTGGAAAACACTTCCGATGTCTCTCATAGGCAGAATAAATGCCATAAAGATCTTCCTCCCACAAATCCTGTACTTATTTCAATCAATACCGATTTACCTTCCTAAATTTAAAAAAAAAAACTTGATTCTCTGATCACAAACTTTATTTGGGATTATAAAACACATAGAATCCATAAACGGCATCTATGTAAACCCAAAGAAATTGGTGGACTGGCTCTCCCCAATGGAGAGAGAGGATTGCTCGCCTTTTAATGTAGGCGCGATCTTTCTCTCTCCAATAAATTTGAAGAAACCACAATATGAGAAAAATCAGATTATCGACAGTACCCTACGAATCTGGAGACAAGTGAAGTCAACCCTTAAACTGAGAAATGTATCTCTTCTCTCACCAATTGCCAGCAATCCTTTGTTCAAGCCATCTATTTTAGACAAAACGTTCACAAATTGGGAAAGATCAGGAATCAAAAAATTCTGAGATCTTTATGAGATGGGAACTCTTCTCTCATTTCAAGAATTACAGTCGAAATATCATCTGAAAGGTAGTCAATATTTTAGATACCTTCAAATTCGAGACTATCTGAAATCATATACCCAAGACTATCAATCTATGTTGCCAGACACACTAGACGAATGTTTGAATAGAAACCCGGAGTCAAATAAGTTAATATCACATCTGTATAACACTCTTTTAAATATAGAAATCCCATCGTCAGAAGTATTTAGAAGAGCTTGGGAGGGTGAACTTGGCCTAAAAAATTTTCAAGACAGATGGGAGGAAAATCTTCTATATATACACAATTGTTCGATCAACGTTAGGCATTCGTTAATTCAATTTAAAATACTGCACAGACTATATTATTCAAAGTCTAAACTGAATAAGATCTTTCCAAATGTATCTCCCATTTGCGATAAATGTCTTCTTCAGGAAGCAACTATAACCCATTTTTTTGTCTCTTGTATAAAGTTACATCATTTCTGGAGAGGAATTTTTGAAATTTTTTCAAAAACGCTAAAAATAAAATTTGATCCTGACACAGAACTGATCATTCTAGGTACTTCAGAAGCCTGCTCTGAGCTATCATTATTTCAAAGACGTTTCCTTAATTATGGCCTGATCAAGGCGAAAAAACTAATACTCAGATTTTGGAAACATACATTAGTCCCTACTCTTAAGATGTGGATTATAAACATGTCCGAGACGCTACATCTTGAAAATATTAGACTTGTCTTGGCAGCAAAACCAGATCATTTTTCGAAGACATGGACACCATTCATTGATTTATTACAAGGATAGTATGGCACAACACAACTTTGGATTTAAATCTAATTACGGGTTGGGTGAGGTGGGTGGGGAGGGATGTGAGGCAGGTATATCACCACTTTTTTCATTCTTTCTCTTTTTGTCCTTTTATTTTATTTTTTCAATGCCTCTCTTCTTTCTTTCATTTATTCACTCTTTGGCGACACTACTTTGGTAGTCTAGGGGTTCTATCTTTGCACATCTCACTTTTTCTCTTTCTTGCTTTAAAAAAAATAAAAAAAGAACTGGACGCATAAGCACTTGGACCCACGTTGGGATGGTCCCTTCCAGGTCCTCCTCACCACTCCGACCGCTTCCAAGGTCGAGAGTCGTGCTGCATGGGTTCATCTGCACCACTGCAAATTGATTGGGGAGCCCAATCAAAAGGGGGGGAGAAGAGTAATTTTATTTTTAACTTAGAGTTTTTTAGTTTTTATATTCCTGCTTTGCTTGGGAGTTGTATCCTTATAAGTTTAGTTGTATTCTTATAAGTTTAGTTGTATCCTTATAAGTTTAGTTTTGAATCGTAATGTTTAGTTTTGAATCCTTATTTTGTTACATGGTTAAGAATATGCGACTGATTACTGGACTGAGGCGATTCATCCTGCTATGCATCCTGATGCTACTACAGATGGAGGGAAATGAAGGAAAAATTCGACAGTGTGTCCAGGGACAAACAAGCAGAATCTTTCACCTCTGCAAAGGAGATGTGGTACAGTGCAATGGCCCGTATGGCTTTGAATTCTGGAACGTCACCAAGATTGACTATTGCAATGGGATATTGCGTCTGCACGATCGGCAGGTACACTTAGATAACCGACACCTGTGGGAATTATCCTGTTGGTTTTGGAAGTGCAAATTTGACTTTTTCTGCAGACGGAATCCCTATGAAGACAACTCAGCAAAGGAACATTTGTATGATGGACTATGCTATTGAGAAGCATTAGAGGTCTACCCTTGTTTACAGGAGAAAGAACATCGAAAAAAGCACGGGAAAAAACGGACATTGGAAGAAACAGACTATAACATGTTTATACAAGCCCATAATGAACTAATGGGCTGGTGGGACTGGACTAGATGGGGCATGTTTGTCGGCATGGGTAAGTTGGACCGAAGGGACTGTTGCTGATCTGTATGACTCTACGACTATGAATAAACAATGGATAGCAAGCAAAGCAAAGCTTTTCCCTGTAACTCGGTACACGTGACAATAATAAACCAAATGTAAACTAGGTACACCGAAGAAAGACACAAAATGCTGGAGTGACTCAACAGGACAAGCAGCATCTCTGGAGAGAAGGAATGGGTGACGTTTTGGATCGAGGTATGGAAGAGTAAGGCGTAAAAACGAGAGATCAAAGGGGACGAAGGTCAAGGAAAATGTGGAAGGTGACAACGAAGCAAACAAGGAACAGTCTGAAGAAGAGTCTCGGCCCAAAACATCACCCATTCCTTTTATCCGGAGCTGCTGCCTGACCCGCTGAGTGACTCAAGCATTTTGTGTCTATCTTGGGTGTAAACCAGCATCTGCAGTTCCTTCCTTCAAAGGACACTAAACTGGTTGGGTTGGAATGCAGAGCAAAGCTATTCACTGTAGCTCAGTACACATGACAAGGATAAACCTAAAACACACAAAGTTTTGAAGATAGAAAATACAGTAGATGCAGCAGTAGGCCACTCGGCACTTCAAGACAGCACCACCGTTCAATATGATCATGGCTGATCATCCAGAATCAGTAACCTCCAAGTCCAAGGCGTAGTTATGGGCATCTGCATGGGCCCCGGCTATGCATGCCTCTTTGTAGGGTACGTTGAACAATCCATGTTCCAGGCGAACACTGGCCCTATCCAAAAAACTATATCTCCGTTACCTTTCTTCCTTCCGCAGAGACCGTTCCCTCCGCAACTCCCTGGTTAACTCATCCCTTCCCACCCTTCCCACTCCCTCCCCAGGTACCTTCCCCTGCAACTGCAGAAGATGCAACATCTGTCCTTATACCTCCTCCCTCGCCTCCGTCCAGGGACAGTTCTTTCAGGTTAGGCAGAGGTTCACTTGCACCTCCTCCAACCTCATCCACTGCATCTGTTGTTCAAGATGTGGACTCTTATACATCGACGAGACCAAACGCAGACTGAGCGATCGTTTTGCAGAACATCGTCGCTCAGCCCACATGAACCAACCTGATCTCCCGGTTGTTGAACACTTTAATTCTCCTACCCATTCCCACACTGACCTATCTGTCCTGGGTCTCCCCCATTGTCAGAGTGAGGCTAAATGCAAATTGGAGGAACAGCAGCTCATATTCTGCTTGGTCAGCTTAATTTTGATTTCTCTCACTTCAGGTAGCCCCGGCATTCCCTCTCTCTCTATCCCTCCCCCACCCATCACATTAGCTTCTGGTTTTCACCCAACAAACAGCTTACAATGTCCTGTTTCCTTTATCATCGTTACTTTTTTGCATATCTTTCATTCATTTTTCTATATCTCCACGTCACAGTCTATATCAAAGATATTAGAGCAAGAGCCTTCTATGATCTTTGGTCTATATGTCTCATTTCCCTTATCCCCAACCAGTCTGAAGAAGAGTCCCGACCCGAAATGTCACCCATTCCTTCTCTCCAGAGATGCTGCCTGTCCCGCTGACTTATATTCTTCTTTAAACTCTAACCTCTTAAAAACTGGATGGGAAAAGTGTGCACATAAAACATAGACCGTAGTTGCAGGAGTAGGCCATTCGGCCCTTCGGAGCCAGTACCGTCATTCAGTCCCACTTTCTAGGTATGTTACAATACTTACCTTCAGCGGCGCTGCAGTTCTGCCACCGGCCGTGTGCGCGACTGTGGCGCCTTTGAGGGGGGGGGGGCGGGATTTAAATGCCATTTTCCCCTGCCTGTCGGAGTCAATCTTTCTCAGGCTGCTAAGCTGCTGCTGGACAATTTAATCGTTGGAGTAAAATAAAAATCTACTAATGCCGTCAACGCCGACAACGGGACGGATCTCACGTCGGGGACAAAACATAAGGTAAGTCTTTTATTTACATATAAACTTGCTTCTTAGGATTACTTTAATCCAAATTTCATTAGCAAAATGTGATTATGGCCCCATACGAACCGGAAGTGTTTTTCCTGCCGATATGGGGTTCAAATTCACCGCAACCGCAACGTTCCAAACGATCGCGATCCACAAAATCTCACTCGCAAGATGATTTAAATGCCCATTAATTTACGGGAATTAAACATAGAAACATAGAAAATAGGTGCAGGAGTAGGCCATTCGGCCCTTCGAGCCAGCACCGCCATTCAATATGATCATGGCTGATCATCCAACTCAGTATCCTGTACCTGCCTTCTCTCCATATCCCCTGATCCCTTTAGCCACAAGGGCCACATCTAACTCCCTCTTAAATATAGCCAATGAACTGGCCTCAACTACCTTCTGTGGCAGAATATTCCACAGATTCACCACTCTCTGTGTGAAAAACACTAAATTCCTTCCATTTGGCCTATAAATTCATGACAATGCAATTTAAAAATCATGTTATATTGTGAATTCTTGTGTGAATGTTATTTGGACACTTAAGCTATTTAAAAATGTTAACCTTTTCTTAAGAAATGGATAGATGTTTAGATCTAGTAATTGAATTTTGTAATTAGCTACAATTTGGTAACCAACTAATTATATGCTTTAATTTCAGGTCATCCAAGTAAGATTGTTTCTGAAGAAGGGGTTCGGCCCGAAACGTTGCCTTTTTCCTTCGCTCCATAGATGCTGCTGCACCTGCTGAGTTTCTCCTGCTTTTTTGTGTACCTTCGATTTTCCAGCATCTGCAGTTCCTTCTTAAAAAGATTGTTTCATATTTGTTTCAGAATGCTTCAATCTATAATAACTGAAAATTTCATTCAGTTTTCTTAACTTTTGAGAAAGTTATGGGCTTTTGACTGTCCTCGATCACAGCTTTTGTGTTAAGTCAACGGAAAAGCAATAGGGAACAAGATGCTAATTTCCGAGTATGGAAATGGCCATAACTTTAATACTAAAGATATGAAAGTGAATTAGGTGTCAAATTAAACTTATTTTTATGCTTTATCCGATGGAATAAATTGCAGACTTGATTTTTTAAATCTCAAAATGTTGTAACATTGCTACAGTGTGATCATGGCTGATCATCCACAATCAGTACCAACTTTCTCCACATATCCCTTGATTCTGTCAGCCCTAAGAGATAAATCTAACTCTCTCCTTGAGGTATTGCAGCTTGTTTTGTGCGTTGGCCGGATGGTTGGGTTTGTGGGGAGGGTGTGAGTGTGATGTTGTAGACTTACTGTCCCGGGACCTCGTCCTCCCTGCTCTGCTCTGCTCTCCTCTGCTCCCTCAATCACAGCAGCCTAGACCGGGGCCCGGCGTCTCCCTGTCGACACCGTCGCCATGGCAACCGCGCCAGGCTTCTCGGCGCCCACTAGGCCGCGCCGCTGCCGGGAGGCCTCCCCCGCTCACCCCCTGTTGCTGTTTCTTTTCCCTCGTAGTCCCGTTCCTCCCGCTCGCATGGTGAGAGGCGGGAGGGGGCGGGGAGAGTTGTCGTCAAGGCGCCATGCCGCGGAGACGGGCGCTAGGCCCTGGGTTGCCGCGGTAGCGGGAGCTCGGCCTCGGGTTGCTGTAGCGACGAGCGCTAGGCCTCGGGTTGCCGGGGAGACGGGCGCTAGGCTTCGGGTTGCCGTGGTGACGGGCGCTAGGCCTCGGGTTGCCGTGGTGACGGGCGCTAGGGCTCGGGTTGCCGGGGAGACGAGCGCTAGGCTTCGGGTTGCCGTGGTGACGGGCGCTAAGCCTCGGGTTGCCGTGGTGACGGGCGCTAGGGCTCGGGTTGCCGAGGTGCGAGTGCTAGGCCTCGGGTTGCCGTGGCGACGAGCGACGTTGAAAGGGTCAGAGGGATCTTGCACAGCGCACTGTCATTGTAATCCATGCCCCTGGATTTTCCAGTCGGGGTATTATAACCCATTTATTGTTATATCTGCTACACTTATAGTCATAGAAACATAGAAACGTAGACAATAGGTGCAGGAGTAGGCCATTCGGCCCTTCGAGCCTGCACCGCCATTCAATATGATATCCCATGGCTGATCATCCAACTCAGTATCCCGTACCTGCCTTCTCTCCATACCCCCTGATCCCTTTAGCCACAAGGGCCACATCTAACTCCCTCTTAAATATAGCCAATGAACTGTGGCCTCAACTACCTTCTGTGGCAGAATATTCCACAGATTCACCACTCTCTGTGTAATAAATGTTTTCCTCATCTCGGTCCTAAAAGATTTCCCCCTTATCCTTAAACTGTGACCCCTTGTCCTGGACTTCCCCAACATCGGGAACAATCTTCCTGCATCTAACCTGTCCAACCCCTTAAGACAATAAGTCAATAGACAATAGGCGCAGGAGTAGGCCATTCGGCCCTTCGAGCCAGCACCGCCATTCAATGTGATCATGGCTGATCATCCCCAATCAGTACCCCGTTCCTGCCTTCTCCCCATATCCCCTGACTCCGCTATCTTTAAGAGCCCTATCTAGCTCTCTCTTGAAAGTATCCAGAGAACCGGCCGAGAATTCCACAGACTCACAATTCTCTGGGTGAAAACGTTTTTCCTCATCTCTGTTCTAAATGGCCAACCCCTTATTCTTAAGTGCCTGCGTACATCGCAGCAGAATGTATCAGCGTGGAAGCAGGCCCTTTGGCCCAATTTGCTCCTGCTGACCAGGATGCCCCATCTACACATGTCTCACCTGCCAGCATTTGGCCCATATCCCTCTAAATCTTTTTTATCCATCTACCTGTCCGAATGTCGTTGAAATGTTATTCTCTTCACCATGTATCTGTACACTGTGGATGACTCAATTGTTGTCCTGAACTACTATCTACCACATTGGAGACTCTCGGACAATCTTTGATTAGACTTTACTGGACTTTATCTTGCACTGAGTGTGAATCACGTTATTCCCTTATCATGTAACAATAAAAGCATTTCACTGTACCTTAGTACACGTGACAATAAACTAAACTGAGCTAAGTTCGTTCCATATACTACCACCCTCTGAGTGAAAAAG
Organism: Amblyraja radiata; assembly: GCF_010909765.2. Taxonomy (NCBI): domain Eukaryota; kingdom Metazoa; phylum Chordata; class Chondrichthyes; order Rajiformes; family Rajidae; genus Amblyraja; species Amblyraja radiata. The sequence continues at coordinate 116,143,977 of NC_045959.1, read as the reverse complement.
TTACCCCTCAGGTTCATCAAAACGTACAAGTGAGAAAATGTAATTTATAACATTTTACCACCCCTTCACCTTAATCTAATCTGTTCAGTTCAGTTTAGTTTATTGTCACGTGTACCGAGTTACAGTGAAAAGCTTTCTGTTACGCGGTAACCAGTCAGCAGAAAGACCATACATGATTACAATCAATTCATTTACAGCAAAGGTCGGCAAAGGTCAGGCCAGATCCGGCTCATAACCCGAAATCATCCGGCCCGCAGGTGTATTATTTTTAAATTTGCTTTTACGACCTGGGAACTGTAGCCAGTCCCGGGGATGCGAGCTGATCTGGGAACTGCAGCTAGTCCCAGGGCACGCAGACGACCTGGGAACTGCAGCCAGTCCCAGGGCACGCCAGCTGATCTGGGAACTACAGCCAGTCCCGGGGATGCGAGCTGATATGGGAACTGCAGAAAAATAATTGAAAAACACGTGAAAACTAATGCGAAAAACAACACCAAGTGTCACACTATGGCGATATATGTGGCCCGCCATCCACTCACAGACATGGGTCCTGACCCCTATACAAGGTTGCCGACTCCTGATTTTCGGTGTACAGATACCTGATAAGGGAATAACGTGGTTCTTGATTACCCTACTCATTAGTTAATCAGTTGAATAGCTAATCTTATCGAAGGGGAGGAGATTTGTCTTTGGCTTCGTAGCACCGAACAAAGCTGCACAGATGTGTTTCTCTGTACATTTTTCATGTATTTTTTAAAGAAAAGGAGGAAATGAGAGAGCGGGCGCTGGAGATGGAATCATAAATTACACTAAAAGAGGAAAAGAAACGCTAAAAATGAGGAATTGGGAGGGAGGAGCAAATGGAAATGAATTTCACCAGCTTTAGAAATCTGCCCAGTCTGTGCACAAACTTTAAACTCAACATTATAGCTTCTCATTGAAACACGCCAATGCCTCTACTTCCTCATGAGACTAACGGAATTTGGCATGTCTCCAGTGACTCTTACAAACACCCGCAGAAAGCATACTGTTAGGTTGAGTCACAGCTTGGTCTGGCAACAGTGGTGCCCAAGACCGCAAGGAATTGTAGAGAGCTGTGGATGTAGTCCGGTCCATCACACAGACCAGACTCCCCACCATCGCCTCCATCTACACTATATAAGTTCATAAGTGATAGGAGCAGAATTAGGCCCTTCGGTCCATCAAGTCTATTTCGCCATTCGATTATGGCTGATCCATCTCTCCCACCTAACCCCATTCTCCTGCCTTCTCCCCGTAACCCTTGACACCCACACTTCACATTGCCTCAGGAAAGCATCCAACGTAATGAAATACTTGTTTAATCGTTCATTCCCTCTTCTCCCTGATCCCGTTGGGCAGGAGACACAGAAGCTTGAAAGCGCAAACCACCAGATTCAAGAGCAATTACTTCCCCTCTGTTCGTACAAAAAGCAGTGAACACGGTGGCACAGCGATGGAGTTGCTGCCTCACAGCGCCAGAGACTCAGGTTCGATCCTGACTACGAGTGCTGTCTGTACAGAGTTTGCACATTCTCCATGTGACCGCGTGGGTTTCCTCTGGGTGCTCTGGTTTCCTCCCACATTCCAAAGACATGCAGGTTTGAAACACAGAAGCATAGCAAAATTGGTGCAGGAGTAGGCCATTCAGCCCTTCGAGCCAACACCGCCATTCAATAAGATCAAGGCTGATCATCCAATATCAGTTCCTGCTTTTTCCCCATATCCCTTGATTCCCTTAGCCTTAATAGCTCAATCTAATGCCCCTGTCCCACTTACGCAATTTTTTTAGGCCACTAGGCTGTCGCCACGTGGACGCCGGGGTGTTGCCTGTACGGTCGTGAGTCGTCTCCTCAGTCGCCCAAAGAATCGTAGCGTTTTTCTGGTCGCCGCTGGATTTTGAAATGTTCAAAACTTTTCGGCGACAGTCGGCGACCGTTGGCTTGTCGTAGGCTGTCGCCAGGATGACGTAGGTTGTCGCCGGTGCTGACTCCAGTGAATTCCATCGGCGACTACCTACGTCAACCTTCGTCAACCGGCGACAGGTACCGGCGACTGTCAGCTGTCGCCAACAGGGTCGTACCTTGTCGTAGCTTGTTACTGGAGGACGTAGGTTGTGGTAGGCGTGGTCGTAGATGGATATCCTAATGGGTCGCCAGATGTCGGTAGCTTGCCGTAGCTTGACGTCGACTGGGTGGTAGGTTGTCGTGATGGGGTTCCAGTCGCCGTTTTTTCAGCGACCTGCTACGACTGTGACAGTCGCTGGCACACTAACACTATCCAGCACACACTCGGGACAATTTACATTCATACCAAGCCAATTAACCTACAAACCTGTACGTCTTTGGAGTGTGGGAGGAAACCGACGATCTCGGAGAAAATGCACGCAGGTCACGGGGAGAACGCACAAACTCCGTACAGACAGCACCCGTAGTCGGGATCGAACCCGGGTTTCTGGCGCTGTGAGGCAGCAACTCTACCGCTGAGGCATCGTGCCGTCCTAATTTTATGTCATGTCATGTAATGTTAAGGGTGTCCGAGGTTATGGGGAGAAGGCAGGAGAATGGGGTTGAGAGGGAGAGATAGATCAGCCAGGATTGAATAGCGGTGTAGACTTGATGGTCAGAATGGCCTAATTCTGCTCCTGGAACTTACGAACTTATTGTCTATATAGTGCTGTGTTTACGAACCTACTGTGCTGCTGCAAGTAAAAATGTAATTGACAATAAACACTGTTGACCCCTATCAGGTTTCTGAACGGCCCTTCCATGAGCCAGGGTTCTGCCCGATTCACCTCTAACCCATTGCGGACATTGGACTTTGTCTCTGGAACTGGTGCGCTACAATGCTGAGAACGATATTCTGCTCCCTGGTAATTTTTCTCTTTATTTTTCTATCTATCTGTTGTACTTGTGAATGGGTTGATTGTAGACAATAGACAATAGGTGCAGGAGTAGGCCATTCGGCCCTTCGAGCCAGCACCGCCATTCAATGTGATCATGGCTGATCATCCCCAATTAGTACCCCGTTCCTGCCTTCTCCCCATATCCCCTGACTCCGCTACCTTTAAGAGCCCTATCTAGCTCTCTCTTGAAAGTATCCAGAGAACTGGCCTCCACCGCCCTCTGAGGCAGAGAATCCCACACTCATGGACAGTGTTATCCGATTTATTTGGATGCCAAGCAAACAGAAGATTTTCACTGTAGCTCAATACTAAACCAATACCGAGGAATGAAAAGACGATCAAACACTGGCATTTTAAAATACATTATTTTCTCGTTTATTTTCAGTGTTTTTCTCCAAAACAAAAGTTCAAGTCACAAGCAGTAAGAGAACAAATGCAAGTCAATAAAAGGCCATTGATTTATATATTTAAGGCAAGTTCTCCCTTTTTAAACAATATCTCTCACTCTCTCTCATTCTCTCTCTCGCTGACATACGCACAAACACCACACACACACACACATATATAAAGTAAGGAAATTATCTCACCTCTATACAGATTCACTGAGATTCAAAAAAACTTGATCTCTTTGGAATGTATTCAGTAAAAGGCTTCTTTGCAGTCAGGCAGTGGAATAAAGACAAATAGATGCATTTGAAAAAAAATAAACTTACAATCCAACTTGCTGTTTTAACTCACCCTGTTTCAAACATAATTCAGTGAAATTTGCCCTACTGCTTCTTGTCTGATGTTCAATGCAGTCCAATACCTCCCCCTCACATAAAGTGACAACTTTCAAACCACATTTTACTCCCCCAGTCCCCTCCCAAGCTGTTCTACTTTGTTGAGGTGTAATCTCATGCCTGCATCAATTATTGAATTGATTGCACGAAGGAAACAGAGCCTTCAGCCCACCGGGTCCACGCTAACCATCGATCACCCGTTCACACACGTTCTATGTTGGCCCACTTTCTCTTCCCCCCGGACACTTGAGGGGCAATTAACCTACAAACCCACACATCTTTGGGACGAAACCGGGAGAACCAGGAGGAAACCCACACAGTCACAAAGGGAGAACGTGCAAACTCCACACAGATAGCACCCGAGGTCAGGACGGGGACCCGGGTTTCTGGCGCTGAGAGGCACTCTGCCCGTTGCACCACCCAAGCCAACTGTGATCCCTACTCCATCTGAGCACATGGTCCAAGCTTGCCACCATCTCTTTGTCACAGGCTGGATGCTAAATGCCTAGATCCCATTGTCCACTTGGATGGGGAGTCTTTGTGGCAATGATCATTTAAATTTACGAGAATGACCCCAGGAATGAGTGGGTTAACATACGATGAGCGTTTGACGGCACTGGGCCTGTACTCGCTGGAGTTTAGAAGGATGAGGGGACACTCATTGAAACTTACCGAAGAGTGAAAGGCTTGGATAGAGTGGATGTGGAGAGGATGTTTTCACTAGTGGGAGAGTCTGGGACCACAGGTCATAGCTCAGAATTAAAGGACATTCCTTTAGGAAGAAGATGAGGAGGAATTTCTTCAGTCAGAGGGTGGTGAATCTATGGATTTAATTGCCACAGACGGCTGTGGAGGCCAGGTCAGTGGATATTTCTAAGGCAGAGATAGATAGAATCTTGATTAGTTCGGGTGTCAGAGGTTATGGGGAGAAGGCAGGAGAATGGGGTTAGGAGGGAGAGATAGATCAGCCATAATTGAATGGCGGAGTAGACTTGATGGGCCGAATGGCATAATTCTACTCCTATCACTTATGAACGTATGATTGGGCACTAGAAATCACGGTGAACTTTACCCAACATCCAATGCAGGAGCACTGAGGTCGATCTTAGTGTCTCCTAACCTTAACTGAAAGGAACATCTCTGGGCAAAAACATCTCTATTCCTTAAAAAAAATACACAAAATGCTGGAGTAACTCAGTGGGTGAGGCAGTATCTGTGGTGAACATGGCTAGGACTGAAGAGGCATCCTGAACCAAAACGTCACCTATTCATGTTCTCCACAGATGTTGCCTGACCCGCTGAGTTACTCCAGCACTTCAGCACCTTTCCCATCCTGAATCATTTTTACCCTAACTTTCGCCTTAGAAATCCACAAGCCCAAGGTAATCTTTGTTAAAACTCTACCTGCAACTTAAAGTGGGGGCTATGAATTAGGTTGACATAATTGAAGATCAGAATCTGCGTTAATACACAGAGAATGCCGTAGTAACTCAGTGGGTCAGACAGCATCTCTGGAGAAAAGGAATAGGTGACGTTATGGGTCGAGACCCTTCTTCAGATGTCTGCTTTATTCTTTTGGTGGTAGAGCTCCAATCAACAAGGGAGTGATTCCGAAGGTCAGGTATTCCCTTGGATACCAGGGGATTGATGACCCGTGGCTGGTCTTGAGTGATGTACAGGTAATCGAGGATGGTGAGTTCTGAGGCCCACCACTAGTCACCTCAGTTCTGCTGAAGAGATATTGGCGGCAGGCCTTGATGAACACTGCTGGGGCAGATGGTTGAGCTACAGACTAGAATGCTATTAGATGGAGATGTCCAGGATTTTGACCACAGTGGCGCAGCGGTCGAGTTGCTGCCTTACAACACCAGAAACCCAGGTTCGATCCCGACTGCAGGTGCTGTCTACACGGAGTTTGCACGTGACCGCGTGGATTTTCCCTCTGGAAGGTCCAGTTTCCTCCCACATCCTAAAGACGTGCAGGTTTGCAGGTTAGTTGGCTTCTGTAAATTGTAAACTGCTCCTAGTATGCAGAGAGTGGATGAGTAAGCGGGATAACATAGAACTAGTGTGAACGGGTGATCGCTGGTCAGTGTGGACTCAGTGTGGACTCTCTAAACTATCTCTAAACTAAACTCAACTCAATGAAACAATTGTCTATGTACAAACCAGGATGATAATGAACTGGGAGTTAAAGTCAGAGGTGATGATATTCCCCAAGCCATGATACTATTGGCCTTCTGCCTGTGGAAGATCGGAGGATTGGTGAAGAATGGGGTAGAAGGATTGCTGTTAAATGAAGCTATGAAACCAAATATTGTACGTGGACCTTACCTCATTTCCCACCAACCTGATTGAAATTGAAAAAAAATAAAAATTATTGTCCCTCGAACTTTAAAAGTTGAAATGTACTCAAAATACTCCTTGGAACTAACGGGTTAGCAGGCCGCACAGATCTATCACGGCAAAGTAGAAACAGAAATGCTTTGATGGTGTTGGTGTGGGGGTGCAGCTGCAGAGACTGTGCCAGAGAGAGGTAACAAATGGGGGAGACATGACAATATTAGCTAGTGCCCCTGGGAAATGAAGAGGACCTCATTTGGATTTATGGCTTATATGTACAATTCCTCGGCTCAATCTCAGAAGCATTTACAATCAATGTAAAGTGGAGGACTAAAATATAGTAACCCCTTGCTATAACAGACCATGGGGGGGGGGAGATTGGTGTCCATTATTGCCGTTGTCCACTAAAACTGAGTAAGGGATTTGCTCCAGCCACCTAGCAGTCTCTCCGCGAAACTACGAGTTGTTTTCAAACACAAAGGTATTTTTAAACAGCTAAAAATGTATTTTTGTTACTGCAAGCTAAAAACACCAAAGGCTGTTAGTTACCATGTTTTATAAAGTGCCGATTGAGGCGATTGCTTGGCAATTTCAATGCCTTGGCAATGTCAACGCCTTGGCAATTTCAATGCCTTGACAATATCAATGCCTTGGCAATTTCAATGCCTTGACAATTTCAACGCCTTGGCAATTTCAAGGCCTTGGCAATTTCAAGGCCTTGGCAATAGCAATGCCCTTGTTATTTAAATGCCTTGGCAATATCAAGGCCTTGACAATATCAATGCCTTGGCAATTTCCATGCCTTGTCAATGTCAATAGCCTCCACAGTGTAACTAGTAGCCTGTGTTCTTAAACAGGCGGTCTGCTATAACCAAAATCCGTTATTAAGAGGTCTGTAGTAACGAGGGTTTACTGTACATTAAGGCACTCATTATCTTGCAACTTTCACTCTTTCATTTCTCTGTTGTAGATGCGGATACAGTGGCTTGTGACTCCAATCTCAGCCCAATGTCCATCCGTTTTATCTGAGCTGCATTAGTGGGCATTAGAACTTCGTTTAAGCTCAAGGCTTCCCTGATTAGTCCAATCCCATCCTCAAGTATATTCGGAAAGGGGAATATCGCAAAATCTCCCCTCACCTCCCTAACTGATCAAGATAGTTGGGGTAACAATGTAATTGCACTTAGTCCTGATTCAAATTAATCTGTACAAATTATATATTTCCCTGTAACCATTCAGTCTGGATCCTATAAGAGTCAGGAAGTTATGTTCACATTTTTTGGTCCATTTTTTTCAGTTCCTAAAATCTACTTAATATTTTTATTTAGAGATTACAGCGCAAAAACAGGCCCTTCTATGGACCAGCAACCCCCCCCCCCCCCCCCCCCCGTACACTAGTACTATCCTACACACACACACACAAACACAATAGGGACAATTCACAATGTTACTGGTCAATTACCCTACAAACCTGTACGTCTTTGGAGTGTGGGGGAAAACTGGAGCACCCAGAGAAAGCCCACGCAGGTCATGGGGTGAACGTACAAACTCCGTACAGACAGCACCCTTCTCCCACCCAGCACTCTTTAGTCAGAGGGTGGTAAATCTGTGGAATTCTTTGCCACAGAAAGGCTGTGGAGGCCAAGTCAATGGATATTTTTAAAGCATGGTTAGATTCTTGATTAGTACGGGTGTCAGGGGTTATGGGGAGAAGGCAGGAGAATGGGGTTAGGAGGGAGAGATAGATCAGCCATGATTTAAATGAGGGAGTAGACTTGACGGGCCGAATGGCCTAATTCTGCTCTAATCACTAATGACCTTATGAATAATGTTGCCTTTGAGAGGGGCCAGAGCAGAGGCACAGATAATCGAGTACGCGGCATTGAAACTATGGTAAACAATCCAAATTCTGGGCTTGTTTGGCAAGCGATGACAGTCAGGTTTCATAGTTTGGAATAAATCTGGGTGGTGAATCTGTGGAATTCATTGCCACAGAAGACTGTGGAGGCAAAGTCAATGGATATTTTTAAAGCATAGTTAGATTCTTGATTTGTACGGGTGTCAGAGGTTATGGGGAGAAGGCAGGAGAATGGGGTTGGGAGGGAGAGATAGATCAGCCATGGTTGAATGGCGGAGTAGACTTGATGGGTTGAATGGCCTAATTCTACTCTTATTCCTTACGACCTTATGGCCACCCGTAGTCAGGATCGAACCTGGCGCTGTGAGGCAGCAACTCTACCGCTGTGCCGCCATGTTGACCATTTATATTTTAAATGTTGCATATCCCTCCCAAAGGTCCTTAACGGAGCAGTGAAATATCGACAGCAGCATTGTTGACAGCAAGAATGAGAAGAAAATAAAAGTAAATCATGAAATCGTGATGGAATGGTTTAGTTCTGAAAGAAAGTGGATTCCAACATGGACAGAGAGTTGGAACTTCCAGAGGTCTCCAGCCTTTGATGAAACGCATCGCATGAGAATAGGGGCCAGTGTCCTTAGATGTAAGGCGACCATTTTAGGAAGGTTGAGAGAAAATTGTGTGGTTTTAGATTAAAGATCAGGGAAGGAAAAGAAGGGAATGGTGGCACGGTGGCGCAGTGGTAGAGTTGCTGCCTCACAGCGCCAGAGACCCGGGTTCCATCCTGAGTACGGGTGCTGTCCATACGGAGTTTGCACGTTCTCCCCGTGACCGTGTGGGTTTTCTTCGGGTGCTCCGGTTTCCTCCCCATACTCCAAAGATAGACAGGTTTGTAAGTTAATTGACTTTGATAAAAATTGTAAATTGTCCCTAGTGTGTGTAGGATAGTGCTAGTCTACGGGGTGATCGTTGGTCAGCGCGGACTCGGTGGGCCGAAGGGCCTGTGTCCCTGCTGTATCGCTGAAGTCTAAAGGACTATTTAGAAAAATGTGTGGCAGAATTGAATGGTGAGGAACTGGAAACCCGATGGAAGGGACGAACTGCCATCTCTGATCTAAAACTGGGAAAGGCAATGCTGTAGTAATAATTACCTACTATGGATATGTGTAGGAAGGAACTGCAGATGCTGGTTTACACCGAAGGTACACACAAAATGGTGGAGTAACTCAGTGGGTCTGGCAGCAGTTTAAGAATAAGGGCTAAGCCATTCAGAACGGAGATGAGGAAGCACTTTTTCACCCAGAGAGTTGTGAGTCTGTGGAATTCTCTGCCTCAGAGTGGAGGCCCGTTCTCTGGATACTTTCAAGAGAGAGCTAGATAGGGCTGTTAAAGATAGCAGAGTCAGGGGATATGGGGAGAAGGCAGGAACGGGGTACTGATTGGGGATGATCAGCCATGATCACATTGAATGGCGGTGCTGGCACGAAGGGCCGAATGGCCTACTCCTGCACCTATTGCCTATTATCTAGCTCTGGAGAAAATGAATAGGTGACGTTTCAGGTCGGAACACATCTTCAGACTCAGAGTAAAAAAATAAGACGACCTATTCTTTTTCTCTAGAGATGCTGCCTGACCCATTGAGTTGCTCCAGCATTTTGTGTCCATTTTACAGATAATTCTACATTTTGATACTGGTGAAAAACCCATCTAGAGGGGATAATGCAGACAATTCATCCTTGCCACAAGGGAGGGATGGACGTCGGTCAATATACTAACACCTTGCTTGTAGCTTCCAAAGGAACTAAAAGGGAAGAAAGTGACAGATGGTAAACGCGCGTTCTTTGGTGAAGTTGCAATGTAAAAAAAAAAGGGGGTAGGTTTCAAACAAACACAAGAACAATATTGTCACAGCACCAATGTTGTCCTCCCTGGTAATATCTTTTCCCAATCCAAAACTCACTTCTATCAAGCAGGAAGGGAGCGTAGATCAGCTCTGGAGATCAATGACAGCGAGTTCCATTCAGTCCCCAACAAGAGATATTCACAGTGGGCAAATTCACAGCGGGGACATGGACAATGCAAGAACAATCCTTGTGTGACAAACTCCATCCTGTCACAGAATGGATTCAGAATCTCCAGCACATTTAGACTGGAATGATGCGACTCGATTGTGTTTATAACATTCCCAATGTGATCAAAAATAGACAGAGATACAGATCAATGATATAAAATAAATCTCCCGCCTCTCAAAAAAAAAGAATGGAGTTATTAACTTCTCCATTCCCTCGTAGCCACATCATACTACAAATTACAGTAGGCTGCACGGTGCAGATGGAAGTTGCCAAAGATGGACAATTCCATGTGAAAAAGGTTTAAAAATCCTTGACGTTAAGGCATCTGACCCTTTCCCACTTTTCTTGTAAACATAGAGCCCTTTAAATCTTTCCGATTCATACAGGTGCTTTGGTTGGTGAACACAGCTCGCCATGTTAATGAACAAGGCACAGAACCTGCCTCTTCTTCCCGCCTTCCAGCTCCGCTGAATTATTTCTTCTTTAAATAAATAGAAAAAAGTTTTTTGTTTTGTTTTGCTGAATGTAACAGGAAGTAGATTCGTGGTGGAGTTCAGCTCACGACTGACGTGGAGTTTTACTTTGCGCCCATGTCCGTCTTGTTGTATTCCGTTTCCCCGGATGACACTTGGGAAATGCGCTTGGTGGAGCCCCACAGCCTCCTGGTGAACTGACCCGAACGCATCTGAAACAAAGAAAGTGAATGAATGAATAAGTTTATTGGCCAAGTATTCACATACAAGGAATTTGCCTTGGTGCTCCTCCCGCAAGTGACAACATGACATACAGTGACAGTTAGGAATGACACATAAAACATTAAACATTAATAATAAAACATCATCGATTAAACATGTGAATTAAATAAAATACCAGGGCAAAAGGAGGCTACAGATTTTTGGTTATTGAGTAGAGCTACTACTCGTGGAAAAAAAGCTGTTTTTATGTCTGGCTGCGGCAGCTTTGACAGAACGGAGTTGCCTTTCAAAGAGTTTGTGGCCAGGGTGAAGAAAGTCGAGACACAGGTAAATGATCCTGAATTGGACTCTCCTTCAGAACCACAACCTCAACTACTCAGGAGATCCCGACTACGGGCGCTGTCTGTGCGGAGTTTGCACGTTCTCTCTGTGTGGAATGTCTCCAAGGTCTTCGGTTTCCTGCCACACTCAAAAAAACGTACAGGTATGTATGTATGCAAATTGGCTTTGTAAATGTAAAAATTGTCCCTAGTGGGTGTCGGATAGTGTTAATGTGCGGGGATCACTGGTTGGCATGGACCCGGTGGGCCGAAGGGCCTGTTTCTGCGCTGTATGTCTAAAACTAAACCTAAAACTAAGATCAGAAAGAGTGTGTAAACCAGGCTTCAGATTAAATTTATAAAATTATTCTTGTTTAGCTAATTTACAAGTTATTTACTTTTCTAAGTGGAGAGCAGGGTGGTGTGTATAATAGTGTATATAATGGCAACTGTATCTTTAAGAACTGAGTACCAGAACGGTGTGATTTATGTCATTGATATATTCATTATCTTATCAATCTGGTGAATGTGTGTGAGTATGCACCGTGTACATTTGTGAAACCCGGCCACACTGGCAACAGCATGTACTGAATCCCTGCGCTTGTTTCTATCTACATGCTGAAGCCATAATATCGTACACAAAGGTACAGCAAATTGGAGGAACGGCACCAAATATTTCACTTAGGTACTTACAACCCAGCGGAATGAACGTGCAGGAAAGAACTGCAGATGCTGGTTTACACCAAAGATAGACACAAAACGCTGTAGTGATTCAGCAGGACAGGCAGCGTCTCTGGAGAGAAGGAATGGGCGACGTTTCGGGTCGAGACCCTTCTTCAGACTGGAGTCAGGGAAGAGGAAGTCTAGAACAGAGTTTTCGTCGGCGAGAGGAGGAGAATGAAGGCATACCTTGAGGAGATTTCGCAGTGGAGCGGACTAAATGTGTAGGATGCAACAGCAGATGCTGGTTCACACTGAAGATAGACCGAAAATACTGGAGTAACAGCAGGACTGGCAGCATCTCTGGAGAGAAGGGATGGGTGATGTTTCGGGTTGAGACTCTGCTGCTTCAGACTGAGAGTCAGGGCGTTTATGAATGTTGATTTCTCCAATTATATTTTCCTTTTACAAACACTCCCCTCCCCTCCTTGCACCCCCACCACCCCCGAAAATCTGTGAACCAGTTTCACACTTCACAACGATGAATCGCTCCTGGGACCACACCAATCTCACCATCCAAATCGCCTAACAGGGAACCACCTGGAGACCTGAGATCATCTGTTGCCAGCGTGGCCTTTTCTTGCTTCCAGTTCCCGCTCCTCACAATTACTGTAGAAAGGTCCCGTGCTGAAACATCACCTGTAGATCAATCACTATTGCTGATTTGATCCATGTCTGGTTTTGCTGTTGCTGACCCGATCCGTACACCATGTCGGGTTTCCCACTATGCCACCTTGTGGAATGCGAGCAGCCAAAATGCTTTCAATTTAATCTACGCCTTCAAGCCTGCAGGACCTATGGTTCCTGTATGTATTCTTATTAAAGTACTTATTATGGAGTTTTATGAATCGGTGTCAATAGCACTTTATACATGGTGTCAGAAGTGAACTTCGGTTAGACTCCGGCTGCTATTTTTACATTTTCACACTCTCAGAGATGGCTGAAGCTCTCCGAAAACCGCAACCTCTCGTGTTCGATAGCAGAATCGGAGAGCGTTGGCGTCTCTTCGAACAACAGCACGATGTCTTCATCGCTGCATCCATTTTCTCCAGAGATGCTGCCTGAACCACCGAGCTACTCCAGCACTTTGCGTCTATCTTTAGTACAGGAAATTGTTCGGTTTAGTTTATTGTCACCTGTGCCGAGGTACAGTGAAAAGTTTTCGATGGGTTCTAACCAATCATCGGAATGACTACACATGATTACAATCGAGCCGTCCACAGTGTACAGATTCAGGATAAAGGGAATAACTTTTAGTGCAAGATAAAGTCCAGTCAAATCCGATTAAAGATAGTCCAAGCGTCTCCAATGAGGTAGATGGGAGGTCAGGACCGCTCTCTAGTTGGTGAGAGGATAGTTCAGTTGCCTGATAACAGCTGGGAAGAAACCGTGGAAACAAAGAACAGCAAATGCTGGTTCATACCACAGATAGACACAAAGTGCTGGAGTAACTCAGCGGGTCAGGCAGCATCTCTGGAGACATAGAATGGGTGACATTTTGTGTAGGGACCTTTCTACAGAGTTAAGGCCCCGACCTGAAACGTCACCTATTTTTCTCCAGAGATGATGCCTGACCCGCTGAGTGACTCCTGCACTTTGTGTTCACCAGACTGATTCCTGGGATGGCAGGACTTTCATATGAGTAAAGACTGGATAGATTCGGCTTGTACACGTTAGAATTCAGAAGACTGAGGGGGGATCTTATAGAAACTTACAACATTCTTAAGGGGTTGGACAGGTTAGATGCAGGAAGATTGTTCCCGATGTTGGAGAAGTCCAGAACAAGGGGTCACAGTTTAAGGATAAGAGGGAAGACATTTTAGGACCGAGATGAGGAAATCATTTTTTACACAGAGAGTGGTGAATCTGTGGAATTCTCTGCCACAGAAGGTAGTTGAGGCTAGTTCATTGGCTATATTTAAGAGGGAGTTAGATGTGGCCCTTGTGGCTAAAGGGATCAAGGGGTATGGAGAGAAGGCAGGGATGGGATACTGAGTTGGATGATCAGCCATGATCATATCAAATGGCGGTGCAGGCTCGAAGGGCCGAATGGCCTACTCCTGCACCTATTTTCTATGTTTCTATGTGTCTATCTTTGGAAGAAACTGTACCTGAATTTGGAAGTATGTATTTTAGTTTAATTTAGTGATACACCATTGGAAACAGGCCCTTCGGCCCACCAGGTCCACGCCGACCAGCGATCCCCGCACATTAACACTATCCTACACACACAAGGGGCAATGTACTTGTACACCAAGTCAATGAACCTACAAACCTGTACGCCTTTGGAATGTGGAAGGAAACCGAAGATCTCGGAGAAAACCATCACCTGCTTCTGCTTTGTAGTTGGACTCACCTCAGAGGGTCTTCCTGAAGCCACCACGATCAGTTTCCCATCGCTCAAACCAACGAGAATATGGCTGTTGTCTTTGGTCACAGAGACACAGTGGATGGGCACCTTCATGACCATTGGTTGCATTGCACTCTTCAAACTGGGAACAAAACAGGAATTAAGTCACCTCATCGCACAGAGCTAATGTCACTTATTTTTGTTTACATTATTAGGAGCATTAGTAGGCAGGCATGTCACTCCCTCAACCCTGTACTACCATTCAAAATGATTCACAGCCTAGTTCTATTCATTCAGGTTTGGTCCACAGTCCTTTAGGCCTGGATAGAGGGTAGACAATAGACAACAGACAGCACGAGTAGTCCGTTCGGCCCTTATTCTTAAAGTGTGTCCCTGAACTAAACTAATGTGCAGCACGGTGGCACAGGGGTAGAGTTGCTGCTTTACAGCACTCACAGAGCTAGAGTCCCGGGTTCCCGACTATGGGTGATGTCTGTACGGAGTTTGTACGATCTTATTGAAACATATAAGATTATTAAGCAATTATATTAGCAAATTACATTAGCAAATTTGCAGATGACACAAAGCTGGGTGGCAGTGTGAACTGTGAGGACGATGCTTTGAGAATGTAGGGTGGCTTGGACAGGTTTTGGGGAGTGGGCAGATGCATGGCAGATGAAGTTTAATGCGGATAAATGTGAGGTTATCCACTTCGGTAGCAAAAACAGGAAGGCAGATTACTATCTAAATGGCGTCAAGTTGGGGAAAGGGGAAGTACAACGGGATCTGGGGGTCCTTGTTCATCAGTCTATGAAAGTAAGCAGGTACACAAAATTGCTGGGGAAACTCAGCGGGTGCAGCAGCATCTATGGAGCGAAGGAAATGGGCGACGTTTCGGGCCGAAACCCTTCCTCAGACTACGCAGGTACAGCAGGCAGGAATAAAGCGAATGGCATGTTGGCCTTTATAACTAGAGGAATCGAATATAGGAGCAAAGAGGTCCTTCTGTAGTTGTACAGGGCCCTAGTGAGACCACACCTGGAGTATTGTGTGCAGTTTTGGTCCCCTAATTTGAGGAAGGACATTCTTGCTATTGAGGGAGTGCAGCGTAGGTTTACAAGGTTAATTCCCGGGATGGCGGGACTGTCATATGCTGAGAGAATGGAGTGGCTGGGCCTGTACACTCTGGAGTTTAGAAGGATGAGAGGGTATCTCATTGAAACATATAAGATTGTTAAGGGTTTGGACACGCTAGAGGCAGGAAACATGTTCCCGATGTTGGGGGAGTCCAGAACCAGGGGCCACAGTTTAAGAATAAGGAGTAAGCCGTTTAGAATGGAGACGAGGAAACACTTATTCACACAGAGAATTGTGAGTCTGTGGAATTCTCTGCTTCAGAGGACGGTGGAGGCCAGTTCTCTGGATACTTTCTAGAGAGAGCTGGATAGGGCTCTTAAAAATAGCGGAGTCAGGGGATATGGGGAGAAGGCAGGAACGGGGTACTGATTGGGGATGATCAGCCATGATCACATTGAATGGCGGTGCTGGCTCGAAGGGCCGAATGGCCTACTCCTGCACCTATTGTCTACTGTCCCCGTGACCTGCGTGGATTTTCTCTGGGTGCTCCTGTTTCTTCTCACACTCCAAAGACGTACAGGTTTGGGGGTTCATTGGTTTGGTATAAGTGTAAATCGTCCCGAGTGTGTGTAGGATTGCGTAAGTGTGCGGGGATCGCTGGTTGGTGTGGGCGCGGTGAGCCGATGGGGCTGTTTCCGCGCTGCGTCTCTAAAACTAAACTAAACACGCGCCAATAATAAACTTAAGGTAGACAAAAATGCTGGAGAAACTCAGCGGGTGAGGCAGCATCTATGGATCTATGGAGGAATAGGCGACGTTTCAGGTTGAGACCCTTCTTCAGACTGATGTGGGGGGGGGGGCGGGAAGAAGAAAGGAAGAGGCGGAGACAGTGGGCTGTGGGGGAGCTGGGAAGGGGAGGGGAAGGAGGAAGAAAGCAAGGACTACCTGAAATTGGAGGTCAATGTTCATACCGCTGGGGTGTAAACTGCCCAAGCGAAATATGAGGTGCTGCTCCTCCAATTTACGGTGGGACTCACTCTGGCCATGGAGGAGGCCCAGGACAAAGGTCGGATTGGGAATGGGAGGGGGAGTTGAAGTGCTGAGCCATCGGGAGATCAGGTTGGTTATTGCGAACTGTGCGGAGGTGTTGGGCGAAGCGATCGCCAAGCCTACGCTTGGTCTCACCGATGTAGAGCAGCTGACACCTAGAGCAGCGGATGCAATAGATGAGGTTGGAGGAGGTGCAGATGAACCTCTGCCTCACCTGGAAAGACTGCTTGGGTCCTTGGGTGGAGTCAAGGGGGGAGGTAAAGCGACAAGTGTAACAATTCCTGCGGTTGCAAGGGTAAGTACCCGGGGAGGGGGTGGTTTGGGTGGTTTATTTATCTTAATAATAAGCCAAACTACCTTTGAAGATCCCGTACATGTAGAGAGCACTGGTCGGTGCCCAGAACCACAAACTCCTCGACGATACTCATGGTGGACACCTGCTCGTCCATCGTCACGGATGCAAGGTGCTTGCCGTTCACAGAATAAAGATGCAGGAAGATTTTATCCTTGAGTAACAACGACAAAACAGAAGCACAGGGCCAATGAACAAAGGAGACGGCAGGCGAATGACACCAAGGCCCACAATCGGCACGGTGGGTGGCACAGTGGGTAGAGCCTTCTGCCTCACAGCGCCAGAGACCCGGGTTCGATCCTGACCTCGAGTGTTGTGTGTGTGTGTGTGTGTGTGTGTGTGTGTGTGTGTGTGTGTGTGTGTGTGTGTGTGTGTGTGTGTGTGTGTGTGGTTTGCACCTTCACCCTGTGACCGCGTGGGTTTCCTCCTGGTGCTCTGGTTTCCTATTCCCCTCATGGTTTTATACACCTCTATAAGATCACCTCTCACCATCCTGCGCTCCAAGGAATAGAGTCCAAGATGTATTCAAGAGAGGGATTGGACGGTCTAGCCGCAAGAAAAATGTTCCCGATGTTGGGGCGAGTCCAGAATCAACTGCGAGAAAAAGTGTTTTCTCGTCTCTGTTCTAAATGGCTTACCCCTTATTCTTAAACTGTGGCCCCTGGTTCTGGACCTTGCAACATCGGGAACAAGTTTCCTGCCTCTAGCGTGTCCAAACCCTTAATAATCTTATATGATTCAATAAGATCCCCTCTCATCCATCTCATCCTTCTAAACTCCAGAGTGTACAAGCCCAGTCGCTCCATTCTCTCAGCATATGACAGTCCCGCCATCCCGGGAATTAACCTTGTAAACCTACGCCCAACAGCAAGAATGTCCTTCCTCAAAATAGGGGACCAAAACTGCACACAATACTCCAGGTGTGGTCACATGAGGGCCCTGTACAACTGCAGAAGGACCTCTTTGCTCCTATACTCCTCTTGTTATGAAGGCCAACATGCCATTCGCTTTCTTCACTGCCTGCCGTACCAGCATGCTTACTTTCATTGACTGATGAACAAGGACCACCAGACCCCTTTATACTTCCCCTTTTCCCAACTTGACACCATTTAGATAGTAATCTGCCTTCCTGTTTTTGCTACCAAAATTGGTATTGCCAACTGTCCCGTATTAGCTGGGACATCCCGTATTTTGGGCTGAATTGGTTTGTCCCGTACGGGACCGCCCTCGTCCTGTATTTGACCGCTACTACTCGGGTCGAGGGGACTGTCGGGTCGGAGCGCCACGTCCGGCCCCGCCTCGCCCGTCCCGACGTAGTGCAGCCCTTGGAGTGCAGCAGCAGCAGCAGCAGCGCCTCGCCCGTGGTCACGTCGGTCGGAAACCCGGCCAGCTGTCCGACCTTCGGACCTTCGCTTACCGCCGACACCACCACCACCCCTCCTTCTCACAGCCGATCACCGGTTCATGAGTTGGATGGGGTGCCGGACTGGGCCAAAACTCCTCAGCTGGCCCGCCAGCTGGGCTTTGTGTGCAGTCCAGCACCCGGGCCAACTCATCTTTCACCCAGCCACGGCCCAGTCGGTCAACGAATTGCCGTGGGGAATTTGTCCCTTATTTTGACCTTTATTCCCTTATTTGGGAGTGAGGAAGTTGGCAAACCTAGTTTCTATGCATCTATAAATAAAGTCCTGGCCTGCCCAACCCTCTCGCTACAGCTCCGGGCCTGGAGAGCTGGCATCATGTGAGGCAGGCATCTCTGCCGCTGTGCCACCCCCAATCAGTCCCCAATCAGTAGTTACCTTTGGTGCGGGCCTGCTCTCGATGGTGCTGTGGATGACAATCTGGCCTTCACATCCAATGACCAGGGTGTTGATGGTGACGGGGAGGGTGGTCTCACAGGGGGGTCTCAGGGTCCGGGTGAACTGCCCACGCCGGATGGTGTGCACGTTCACCGTTCCGTCCTGCGGAACAAAACAAAAGCTGAACTTCATCTTTGATGGTTCCGAAAATCCAAATTCAGTGAAAAGACACAAAATATTTACCGGTAGTTTAGTTTAGTTTATTGTCAGGTTTCTTCCAGGTTTAGTTTAGTTTAGATATACAGAGCGGAAACAGGCCCTTCGGCCCTCCGTGTCCGTGCCGCACAGCGATCCCCGCACACTAACACTATCCTACACACACTAGTTTAGATATACAGCGTGGAAACAGGCCCTTCAGCCCTCCGTGTCCAAGCCGTCCAGCGATCCCCGCACATTAACACTATCCTACACACACTAGTTTAGAGATACAGAGCAGAAACAGGCCCTTCCGCCCTCCATGTCCATGCCGCACAGTGATCCCAGCACACTAACACTATCCTACACACCAAGGGACAATTTACAATCTTTACCAAAGCCAGTTAACCTACAAACATGTACGTCTTCGGAGTGCTCATGTTTCCTCTCACATCTCGAGGACGTTCGGGTTTGTAGTTTAATTGGCTTTTGTAAATTGCTCCGTGTATAGAATAGAACAAGTATAGGTGATGTTGACTGGTTGACGTGGGTATGGGCAGTGCTTAGTGTAGTTGATTGTCCGTGGTACAGTGAAAAGATTTTTGTTGTGTGCTATCCAGTCAGCGGAAAGACAATACATGATTACAATCGAGCCGTTCACAGTGTACAGATACATGATAAGGGAATAACGTTTAGTGCAAGGTAAAGCCAGTAAAGTCCGATCAATGATAGTCCGAGGGTCACCAATGAGGTAGATAGTAGTTCAGGACCGCTCTCTGGTTGTGGTAGGATGATTCAGTTGCCTGATAACAGCTGGGAAGAAACTGTCCCTGAATCTGGAGGTGTGTGTTTTCACACTTCTGTACATCTTGCCCGATGGGAGAGGGGAGAAGAGGGAGTGGCCGGGGTGCGACTGGTCCTTGATGATGCTGCTGGCCTTGCCCGAGGCAGCGTGAGGTGTAGATGGAGTCAATGGAAGGGAGGTTGGTTTGTGCGATGGTCTGGGCTACGTCCACAATTCTCTGCAATTTCTCGCGGGTCTAGGATGGAGCTGTTCCCAAACCAAGCTGCGACGCATCCCGATTATGCATATTAAAGACAGAAATGGTGGTGGGACAGCACGGTGGCGCAGCGGTAGAGTCGCTTCCTCACAGTCCCAGAGACACGGGTTCGATCCTGACTATGGGTGCTGACTGTACGGAGTTTGCACGTTCTCCCCGTGACCTGCATGGGTTTTCTCCAGGCACTCCGGTTTCTGCCCACACTCCAAAGACGTGCAGGTTTGTAGGTTAATTGGCTTCGGTAAAAATTGTAAATTGTCCAAAGTGTGTGTGGGATAGTGTTAGTATACAGGGTGATCGCTGGTCGGCGCGGACGGGGGCCGGAAGGGCCTGTTTCTCCGAAGTCTATGGAATTTCTTTAGTCAGAGGGTGGTGAATCTGTGGAATCCTTTGCCACAGAAGGCTGTGGAGGCCAAGTCAATGGCTATTTTTTAACGCAGAGGTAGATAGATTCTTGATTAGTACGGGTGTCAGGGGTTATGGGGAGAAGGCAGGAGAATGGGGTGAGGAGGGAGAGATAGATGATTGAATGGCGGAGTAGACTAGATGGGCCAAATGGCCAAATACTGCTCCTATCACTAATGATCTTACGATACAAGGTTTAAGAAAGAACTGCAGATGCTGGAAAAATCGAAGGTAGACAAAAATGTTGGAGAAACTCAGCGGGTGAAGCGAAGGAATAGGTGACGTTTCCAGTTGAGACCCTTCTTCAGTTTGAACTCGAACAGAAACGTCACCTATTCCTTTCCCTCCACAGATGCTGCCTCACCTGCTGAGTTTCTCCAGCATTTTTGTCTCTCTTATGATAAAAGGGAAGAATTTTACCTGTCACTTATGAATATCTGTACAGCAAACTAAACTAAACTTAGTGGTGTATTGTGGTGTGATTAGAAATGGGGGATAAAGTCAAGTATCCTTTATTGTCATTCAGACTTTACAGTCTGAACGAAATGTCATGCCTTGCAGTCATAACATAGAATAAAATAACAAAACACACAATAAACACAGATTAAACATCCACAGCAGTGAGTCTACCAGGCACCTCCTCACTGTGATAGAAGGCAAAAGTCACAGACAAGCTGTCTCTGGGTTGTGAGATGGATGGGGTCTGGGTATAGATGTGACACCAGGCTGATCTTCGGGGCAGTAAATGGAATTGATTTCATGAATTTCGTGCCCTAACTGGTTCACGTCAGTGTTGAGGCTGAGTACACCTTACCTTGGAGCCTGATACTGCCATGTCCAGCTCCGTGCTGATGGCCACGCAGTTCACCGCATCATCGTGTCCGTAGAGCACTTGTACGGGCTTCTGGGCCAAGCCGCTCGCAAAGCCACCCTGACAACACACGCAGAGGGGGATCAACAGATTATTGAATTGAATTGAATACTTTATTGTCACATCGGATGAGTCAAAGTGAAACTCTTTGCTTGCATACACAAGGTATGTCAATAGCCGCCACATAAAGGGCGCTTACAACTTTACAATCCCCCCCCCCCCCATTGTTCATTGTCCACCCCCCTCCCTCACATCAGTCCCCCCCCCACATCGACTGCCGCGCCGACCTCTCCGCTAATGCAGCCGGGTCCTCTCCGGACGCCTCCGTAAGGCAGTAGCTCTCCTGCTATGCCACCATGCCGCCCCCTTGGGTAAAAGGTCCTGACCGCTCACCCCTATGCCTCACGATTTTATATTCATCTATCAGGTCTCCCCGTAAACCTCCGGGGTTCAAGAGAAAACAATGCTAGTTTCTCCAACCTCTCCCTGTAGCTAATGAATGAATGAATATGTTTATTGGCCAAGTATTCACATACAAGGAATTTGCTTTGGTGCTCCGCCCGCAAGTGACAACATGACATATACAGTGACAGTTAGGAATGACATATAGAACATTAAACATTAATAATAAAACGTTATTGATTCAACATGTGAATTAAATAAAATACCAGAGCAAACGGAGGCTGCAGATTTTTGGTTATAGATTAGAGCTACTACTTGTGAACAAAAGCTGTTTTTATGTCTGGTTGTGGCAGCTTTGACACCCCCTAATCCAGGCATCATTCTGGTAAAGCTCCTCTGCACCCTCTCCAAGTCCTCCATTATCCTTCCTGCAACAAAGTCCTTAAAACCTCCAAATCAAATAACCATTATCTCATCCTAATGAGATTAAAGTGGGTTGCATCATTTCTCCCGATGCTACAATTCTTGGTGAAATTATGTAATACATCTGATAAACCTGCATTGCGATATTTCTATTGCCAATTTATCCTTCCCAACACATCACAGGACATAACAGGAACAGCTTCTTCCCCTCTGTCATCAGGCTTCTGAACGGCCCTTCCATAAGCCAGGGTTCTGCCCGATTCACCTCTACCCCATTGCGGACATTGGACTTTGTCTGTGGAACTGGTGCGCTACAATGCTGAGAACTATATTCTGCTCTCTGTATCTTCCCCTTTGCTCGACTTATGATACTGGAGTTTGACGATTGTATTTATGTATAAAACCTGCAGGAAGGAACTGCAGATGCTGGTTTATACCGAAAATAGAGACAAATTGCCGGAGTAACTCAGCGGGCCAGGCAGCAGCTCTGGAGAAAAATCGGTGACTCTTTGGGAAAAGGCCAGAACAAATCAGGGCTGGTAACAAATGACCTTACGAAGGGTGGAGTTCATAATGGTTGGAGACCACCCCTAGACAAAGCTGTTCACTGTACCTTGGTACACGGGACAATAATCTAAACTCAAACCCAAACATCTGACAAGAATGATCCCTAGAATGAGTGGGTTAACATATGATGAGCGTTTGACGGCACTGGGCCTGGAATCGCTGGAGTTTAGAAGGATGAGGGGGGGGACCTCATTGAAACGTACCAAACAGTGAAAGGCCTGGATAGAGTGGATGTGGAGAGGATGTTTCCACTGGTGGGAGAGTCTAGGACTAGAGGTCACAGCCTCACAATTAAAGGACGTTCCTATAGGAAGGAGATGAGGAGGAATTTCTTTGGTCAGAGGATGGTGAATCTGTGGAACTCATTGCCACAGAAGGTTGTGGAGGCCAAGTCAGTGGATATTTTTAAGGCAGAGATAGATAGATACTTGATTAGTATGGGTGTCAGGGGTTATGGGGAGAAGGCAGGAGAATGGGGTTGAAAGGGAGAGATAGATCAGCCATGATTGAATGGCGGAGTAGACTTGATGGGCCGAATGGCCTAATTCTGCTCCTATCACTTACGAACGTGAATAAATGTAAAACCAAACCCTAAAATGCCCTTATTTCTCATCCTGACGCGTAGCCGGGAAGCATTTTACCTGCTGTATGACCTGCCACACCATGCAGGTGGTGTCTCTTGATCCAGAAATCAGGTAAATACCACAGAGGTCCAGTGCGAGGCAGGTCACTATATCTGTAGGGAGAAAATGTGTGATTCAGTACAATGCATCCGATGCCGTTTAACTGACGTGTTTGTCACAGAGTGAGTGGGGTGGCATCGTGGCACAGCAGTAGAAATGCTGCCTCATGGTAACCTCATCTGAGGAAGGACATTCTTGCTATTGAGGGAGTGCAGCGTAGGTTCACAAGGTTAATTCCCGGGATGGCGGGACTGTCATACGCTGAGAGAATGGAGCGGCTGGGCTTGTACACTCTGGAGTTTAGAAGGATGAGAGGGTATCTTATTGAAACATATAAGATTGTTAAGGGTTTGGACACGATAGAGGCAGGAAACATGTTCCCGATGTTGGGGGAGTCCAGAACCAGGGGCCACAGTTTAAGAATAAGGGGTAAGCCATTTAGAACGGAGACGAGGAAACACTTTTTCTCACAGAGAGTTGTGAGTCTGTGGAATTCTCTGCCTCAGAGGGCGGTGGAGGCTGGTTCTCTGGATACTTTCAAGAGAGATAGATAGCTCTTAAATATAGCAGAGTCAGGGGATATGGGGGGAAGGCAGGAACGGTGTACTGATTGGGGATGATCAGCCATGATTACATTGAATGGCGGTGCTGGCGCGAAGGGCCGAATGGCCTACTCCTGCACCTATTGTCTATTGACTCACAGCGTCAGACACTCAGGATTGATCAAACTGTGTACGGGTTTGTGCGTTCACCTCGTGGCCTCTTTTTCTCCGGATGCTCTAGTTTTTCCCAGACTCCAAAGACGTGCAGGTTTGAAGGGTAATGGCTGATCTATCTCTCCCTCTCAACCCCATTCTCCCCGTAACCCCTGACACCCGCACTAATCAGGAATCTATCTATCTCTCCCGTACAAAAATATTCATCGAAGGTCTCCATAGCCGTCTGTGGCAATGAATTCCACAGAATTCCACAGATTCACCACTCTCTGACCAAAGAAATTCCTCCTCATCTCCTTCCCAAAGGAATCATTTGCAATCAGTGTGTAGGATAGTGCTATTGTGTGGGGTGATCACTTGGTCAGTGGGCCTGTTTCGACTCTGCAGTCTAAAGATATGGCTTAAAACTCTGGGCTACCCATTCCACATACATCATCTACCACCCACTGACTCTAATCCTACACGCCTCTAATCTATCTTTATTGTCACCATATTGTCACCAATTCCCCATATATTCTACCGCTCACAGGAACCACCACTCACAAGGACCATCAGCCGCTTGAACACGACAAAGTCAAAGATAGAATCATAGAGTGATACAGCGTGGAAACAGGCCCTTCGACCCAACTTGCCCACACCGACCAACATGACCCAGCTACACTAGTCCCACCTGCCTGCGTTTGGTCCATATCCCTCCAAACCTGTCCCAGCCTCCACTACCTCCTCTGGCAGCTTGTTCCATACACCCACCACCCTTTGTGTGAAAATGTTACCCCTCAGATTCCTGTTAAATCTTTTCCACTTCAACTTAAACCTATGTTCTCTGGTCCTCGATTCACCAACTCTGGGCAAGAGACTCTGTGCATCTACCCGATCTATTCCTCTCATGATTTTATGCACCTCAATAAGATCACCCCTCATCATCCTGCGCTCCAAGGAATAGAGTCCCAGCCTACTCAAAGTCTCCCTGTAGCTCAGACCCTCTAGTCCTGGCAACATCCTCGTAAATCTTCTCTGTACCCTTTCCAGCTTGGCAACATCTTTCTTATAACATGGTGCGATGGATGGAGGCCCCGCAGCAGCCTGGGGCTCGCCTGGCTCGAACCCCGCTCCAGGAGAGCCAGCGGGCGGACTGGACTATGTAAACGGTGCCAAAATCTGGCGACTCGTGCAAGCGGTCTCAGTGGACTATTTATATACACTTTCTGCTCGTCTGAGGACCCGAAACGTCTCCCATTCCTTCTCTCCAGAGATGCTGCCTGTCCCGCTGAGTTACTCCAGCATTTTGTGTCTACCTTCAATTTAAACCAGCATCTGCAGTTCTTTCCTGCACATTTTGTACTAGTTTTTAGTTTCGTTTAGTTTAGAGATACTGAGCAGGAACAGGCCCTTCGGCCCAGCGATCCCCGCACACTAACACTATCCTACACACACTAGGGATAGTTTATAATTCTACCAAAGCCATTTAACCTACAAACCTGTACGTCTTTGGAGTGTGGGAGGAAACCGGATCACCCGGAGAAAACCCACGCAGGACATGGGGAGAACGTGCAAACTCCGTACAGACAGCAGCCGTCGTCAGGATGAAACCCGGGTCTCTGGTGCCATGAGACAGTGACTCTACTGCTACACCACCATGCCGCCCATAGGAGATTGTGCTTGAGTATGAACTGAATGGACTTGGAGGGATATGGACCAGGCGCAGGCAGGTGGGACTAGTGTAGCTGGGACATGTTGGCTGGTGTGGGCAAGTTGGGCCGAAGGGCCTGTTTCCAAACTGTATCTCTCTATGACTGGGGTTTTCTCTGTAACTCATATTTAGTTTAGAGATACAGCGCGGAAACAGGCCCTTCGGCCCACCGGGTCCGTGCCGACCAGCGATCCCCACACATT
The DNA here is from genome assembly GCF_010909765.2 of Amblyraja radiata. Lineage (NCBI taxonomy): Eukaryota > Metazoa > Chordata > Chondrichthyes > Rajiformes > Rajidae > Amblyraja > Amblyraja radiata. The sequence continues at coordinate 116,118,420 of NC_045959.1, read as the reverse complement.
AACACTATCCTACACCCACTAGGGACAATCTTTTCATTTACCAAACCAATTAACCTACAAACCTGCACGTCTTTGGGATGTGGGAGGAGGCCGAAGATCTCGGAGAAAACCCACGCAGGTCACGGGGAGAACGTGCAAACTCCGTACGGACAGCACCCGTAGTCGGGATCGAACCCGGGTCTCCGGCGGTGCATTCGCTGTAAGGCGGATGATGAAGAAGCACTGAGCCGTGGTGTTTGGCCATTACTCACCGATGTGCCTGGTGATGTGTCCCGTCACTTTGCCTTTACTCAAGGATGTTACCCGGAGACTGTTGTCCCAGTGACCGCCGCTGAATAGCAGCTTCCCGTCGTGGGAAACGGCCAGGATCTTTGGCGATAAATCGATACCAGGAGCGAGCGGGCCCGACAGGAATCGCTGAGTCCTGCAGCAAGTGTCCAAGGTTAGTTTATTGTCACGTGTACCGAGGTACAGTGAAAAGCCTTTGTTGCGCGCTATCCAGTCAGCGGAAAGACAATACATGATTACAATCACAATGTACAGATACATGATAAAAGGAATGATGTGAATCATTGGTAATGAGGTCTTAAGGGATAGGAGTAGAATTCGGCCATTCGGCCCATCAGACCCCATCCATCTCATAACCCTCCATCTCTAATCTCACCGCAATGCACCACTAAGTTTACTTTAGTTTGCTTTACAGATATTCATGTTCATAAGTGACAGGAAAATGCTTCCCTTTTATCATTAGTGATAGGAGCAGAATTAGGCCATTCGGCCCATCGAGTCTACTCCGCCATTCAATCATGGCTGATCTATCTCTCCCTCCTAACCCCATTCTCCTGCCTTCTCCCCATTACCCCTGACACCCGTACTAATCAAGAATCTATCTTAAAAATATCCACTGATTTGGCCTCCACAGCCTTCTGTGACAAAAGAATTCCACAGATTCACCACCCTCTGACTGAAGAAATTCCTCGTCATCTGTTTCCTAAAAGAACGTCCTTTAATTCTGAGGCTGTGATCTCCAGTCCTAGACTCTCCCACTAGTGGAAACATCCTCTCCACATCCACTCTATCCAGGCCTTTCACCATTCTGGATGTTTCAATGAGGTCCCCCCCTCATTCTTCTAAACTCCAGCGAGTACAGGCCCAGTGCCGACAAACGCTCATCATAGGTTAACCCACTCATTGCTGGGATCCTGGAATATAGTTGAGTACAAGATAAAGTCCGATTAAAGATAGTCCGAGGGTCTCCAATAAGGTAGATAATAGCTCAGGACAGTGTAGTTTATTGTCACGTGTACCGAGGTACAGTGAAAAGCTTTTGTTGCGTGCTAACCATTCAGCAGAAAGACAATACATGATTACAGTCGAGCCAATTACAGTGTATAGATACATGATAAGGGAATAATGTTTAGTGCAAGGTAAAGCCAGTAAAGTCCGATCAAGGATAGTCCGACAGTCACCAATGAGGTAGATAGTAGTTCGGGACCGCTCTCTGGTTGTGGTAGGATGATTCAGTTGCCTGATAACAGCTGGGAAGAAACGGTCCCTGAATCTGGAGGTGTGTATTTTCACACTTCTGTATCTCGTGCCCATTGGGAGAGGGGAGAAGAGGGAGTGGCCAGGGTGCGACTGGTCCTTGATTACGCTGCTCTCTAGTTGTTGGGAGGGTGGGTTCGCTGTAAGATGGGTTGTGGTGGCGTTGTGTAAGACAAGAAGATAACTTACTTTACATTGGAGATGACGGGGTCCTTGGTAAAGGTGAAGTAATTTGAAATGTTTTTGTCGTAAGGCAGCCAGCCATGAGTTCCTATCAGACCGTTCATACTCACTGTTACCTGAGAGAAATTAAAACAAAATGAGTCACATTTCAGTGAAACAGGCCCTTCGGCCCCATTTGTCCATGCTGACCAAAATGCCCCCATATTGCCCACGTCCCTCACGAGCTTTCCTGTCCATGTACCTGCCCAAGTATCTCTTAAACCAGGGGTCGGCAACCTACAGCCCCCGGGCCGAATGCGACCCGTAATAAAAATCATCCGGTCCGCAAGATAGACACGAAAAGCTGGAGTAACTCAGTGGGACAGGCAGCATCTCTGGAGAGAAAGAATGGAGACGTTTTGCGTCCTCAAACGAGTTCAGAGTGTACATAAATAGTCCACTGAGACCGCATGCAAGAGCCGCCAGGTTTTGGCGCCGTTTACATAGTCCAGTCCGGTCCGCACGCTGGGTCTCCTGGAGCAGGGCTCGCTCCAGGCGAGCCCCAGGCTGCTGCGGGGCCTTCATCCCTCGCCTCCATTAATTGTTGGTTAATTGGCTTGGTAAATGTAAAAATTGTCCCTGGTGTGTGTCGGATAGTGTTAATGTGCGGGGATCGCTGGTCGGCACGGACACAGTGGGCCGAAGGGCCTGTTTCCGTGCTGTATCTCAAAACTAAACTAAAACACTATTTACTCACCAGTACATCTGGGGATCCCTGTGTGATGAAGGTATGGGCTTGGTTTTTTGGCACCACAGCCTGTACCAATGGAATAGCATCGCTGATGCCCTGCAAGAAAACACATTGTGTTTAAGAAAGAACTGCAGACGCTGGAAAATCAAAGGTAGACAAAAGTGCTGGAGGAACTCAGCGGGTGCAGCAGCATCTATGGAGCGAAGGAAATAGGCAAAGTTTCGTCCTGAAACGTTGCCTATTTCCTTCGCTCCATAGATGCTGCTGCACCCGCTGAGTTTCTCCAGAAAACACATTTTGTTGTTCAGGCACATGCTCATTCTACTATTACATAGACCAGAACAACACAGCAACAGGCCAGAGGACATAGGTTCAAGGTGAAGGGGAGAAGATTCAGTAGGAATCCGAAGGGTATCTTTTTCACACAATGGATGATGGGTGTATGGAACAAGCTGCCAGAGGAGGTAGTTGAGGCTGGGACTATTCCAATATTTAAGAAACAGTTGGACAGGTACATGGAGGAATATGGACCAAACGCGGGCAGGTGGGAATAGTGTAGATGGGACATTGTTGGCCGGTGTGGGCAAATAGGGCCGAAGGGCCTGTTTCCGCATGTTATCACTCTATGACTCTAACAGGCCCTTTGGCCCACAAAGTCCATGCTGAACACGATGCCAAGTTAAACTCATCTCCTCAGCCTGCATGTGATTCATATCCCACCATTCCCCGCATATCCATGTGCCTATCTAGAAGCCTCTTGGATGCCTCTAACGCACCTGCCTCCCCCCCTGGCAGCACGTTCCAGGCACCCACCGCCCTCTGTGGGAAGAAAACATGTGCCCCGCACATCTCATTTAAACTTGGTCCCTCTAATCTTAAACATAGAAACATAGACAATAGGTGCAGGAGTAGGCCATTCGGCCCTTCGAGCCAGCATTGCCATTCAATATGATCATGGCTGATCATCTAAAATCAGTTCCCCATTCCTGCTTTCTCCCCATATCCCTTTCTACCCCTATCCGTTAGCCCCAAGCGCTAAATCTCTCTTGAAACCATCCAGCAAATTGGCCTCCACTGCCTACTGTGGCAGAGAATTCCACAGATTCACAACACTCTGGCTGAAAAGGTTTTTCCTCGTCTCAGTTAAGCTATGCCCTCTAGCCCTTGACATTCCCATCCTGAGAAAAAAGGTTCTGGCTATCCACCCTGTCTATGTCACTTATACCTTTATACACTTCTATCAGGTTTCCCCTCAACCCCTAACATTCCAGTGAAATCGATCATAAGTTCATGTGATAGGAGCAGAATTCGGCCATTCGGTCCATTAAGTCTACTCTACCATTCAATCAGTCCCGATCTATCTTTCCCTCTCAATCCAAGTTTGCAGGTTCACAAGTAATGGGGAAGAATTAGGCCATTCGGCCCATCGAGTCTACTACGCCATTTAAACATGGCTGATCTCTGCCTCCTTATCCCATTTTCCTGCCTTCTCCCCATAACCCTTGACACCCGTTCTAATTAAGAATTTGTCTATCTCTGCCTTAACAATATCCTCTGACTTGGCCTCCACAGCCCTCTGTGGTAATCTTAGGCCCCCTTCGGTCGTGGCTGACCATGGGTGTGTCCAGGGTTGGCAATCCACGGAGTTCCACAGATTAGTTTGTCCAACCTCCCCTTATAGCTGAAACCCTCGAATCCTGGCATCATTCTGGTCAAGCTCCTCTGCACCCTCTCGAAAGCCCCCACATCCTTCCTGTGATAGCGTAGGTTCACAAGGTTAATTCCCGGGATGGCGGGACTGTCATATGCTGAGAGAATGGAGCAGCTGGGCTTGTACACTCTGGAGTTTAGAAGGATGAGAGGAGATCTCATTGAAACATATAAGATTGGTAAGGGTTTGGACACGCTGGAGGCAGGAAACATGTTCCCGATGTTGGGGGAGTGCAGAACCAGGGGCCACAGTTTAAGAATAAGGAGTAAGCCATTTGGAACGGAGACGAGGAAACACTTTTTCTCACAGAGTGTTGTGAGTGTGTGGAATTCTTTGCCTCAGAGGGCGTTGGAGGCAGGTTCTCTGGATGCTTTCAAGAGAGAGCTGGATAGGGCTCTTAAAAATAGCGGAGGCAGGGGATATGGGGAGAAGGCAGGAACAGGGTACTGATTGGGGATGATCAGCCATGATCACATTGAATGGCGGTGCTGACACGAAGGGCCGAATGGCCTCCTCCTGCACCTGTTGTTTATTGTCTATTGATGGGGCGACCAGAACTGTACGCAACACCAAGCAATGGACAACCACTTACCTCAACAAAGAATGACTTAAGTTGGCCCAGCTGTTCAAAGACATTGACGGTGTAGCTGTCGAACTTTGCGGCTCGCCTGACAGAATTCTCAGCGGTAAGACGTGGCGGGTGAGGCTCCTGCACGACGAAAGATGAATCAGGTAAATAATTACGGGGACGATCGCATCTGCTGTTGAGAACATAGACTGCTCTTGCTTTACATAATCTTCCATTGACTAAACTCCGCTCCTGCTAGGATTCGTTGAAGTTATTTATTGTCACATGTTTCAGAGCAGGGGTCGGCAACCTCCGGCCCCCGGGCCGAATGCGGCCCGTGATCCGAAATCATCCGGCCCGCAGGCGTATTATTTTTCCCGTATTCATCCGGCACGCAGACTTCCGTCATCTCCGGACTTCCCGGGCCTGAGGCCGCGTGACGCAAGGAGGCCTGCGCTGGCGGCCGCAATTGTGGAGCCGCCGAGCGCCGAGCTCTGGCTGTACCGCATCCTGCGCAAAGCCGTCGGCACGGCCGTGCACCTTCTGTGTCTAGGCTTCACTGTCGGGATCGGGGTTGTCAATTGGCCGGGGGCGAGTGAGTGTGAGTATTTGAGCCACCGCCTTCAGGACAGAGCCAGGACAATGGTCCATAGGTACGCCATGTTGGTGAGCGCCCGTAACTAGGTACGCCATGTTGGTGAGCGCCCGTAACTAGGGACGCAATGTGGGTGAGCGCCCGTAACTAGGGACGCCATGTTGGTGAGCGCCCGTAACTAGGGACGCCATGTTGGTGAGCACCCGTAACTAGGGACGCCATGTTGGTGAGCGCCCGTAACTAGGGACGCCATGTTGGTGAGCGCCCGTAACCAGGGACGCCATGTTGGTGAGCACCCGTAACTAGGGACGCCATGTTGGTGAGCGCCCGTAACTAGGGACGCCATGTTGGTGAGCGCCCGTAACTAGGGACGCCATGTTGGTGAGCGCCCGTAACTAGGGACGCCATGTTGGTGAGCGCCCGTAACTAGGGACGCCATGTTGGTGAGCGCCCGTAACTAGGGACGCCATGTTGGTGAGCACCCGTAACTAGGGGCCAGTGCTCTGGGTGGCGTCCTCGAAGGGGCTAGGATCCAGGTCTACACGTGATAGATGTGGCCCGCCATCCGCTCACAGACACGCGTCCTAGCACCCTATGCAGAACAAGGTTGCCCACCCCTGCTTTAGACTCAGACAGTGCTACAGTGTGGAAACAGGCCCTTTGGCCCAACATGGTCAACATGTCCCAACTACACTAGTCAACCTGCCTGTGCTTGGTCATATCCCTCCATACTTGTCCCATCCATAATTTCTTCCATATTTCATATTATTCCATAATCCATATTTCTTCTATGACTAACAAATTTCTCCTCAACTCAACCTTAAAGTGACAACCCCTCTCAATCCTCTGAGCCAAACAGCCCTAATCTTCCAACCTACCTCAATGTGGACATTTTCTCTGGAATTGGTACGCTACATTGGTGAGAAACAATATTCTTCACTCTGGTATCTTTTGTTTCGCTGTAACTACTGTACTGTGTCATGGCATGATTGTACTCAAGTTACTCAACGGGTCAGACAGCATCTTTGGAGACAAGCAACAGTTGACTTTTCATGTCGAGACCCTTAACTTCATCAAAGTAGGCATAACTTGAGGAGATTTGAGGTCATAAGATCATAAGTGACAGGAGTAGAATTAGGCCATTCAGCCCATCAAGTCTACTCCGCCATCAATCATGGCTGCTTTATCTCTCCCTCCTAACCCCATTCTCCTGCCTTCTCCCCATAAACCCTGACACCCGTACTAATCAAGAATCTATCTGTCTCTGCCTTTAAAATATCCACTGACTTGGCCTCCACAGCCTTCTGTGGCAATGAATTCCACAGGTTCACCACCGACTAAAGAAATCCTTCATCATCTCGTTCCTAAAGGAACGTCCTTTAATTCTGAGCTATGACCTCTGGTCCCAGACTAGTGGAAACATCCTCTCCACATCCACTCTATCCAGGCCTTTCACTATTCGTTTCAATGAGGTCTCCTCTCATTCTTCTAAACTCTAGCGAGTACAGGAACTGTGCTGACAAACGCTCATCATAGGTTAACCCACTCATTCCTGGGGATCATTCTTGTAAACAAGGGTTTATTTGGCAGATGCCTGGTGATATACAGGGCAGAAGCAGCCCCGTCAGCCCACCAAGTCCGCGCCGACCAGCGATCTCCACACACTGACACTATCTTACACACACTAGGGACAATTCACAATTATACCAAACCAATTAGCCTGCAAACCTGTACATCTTTGGAGTGTGGGAGGAAACCGGAGCTCCTGAAGAAAACCCACCCAGGTCTCGGGGAGAACGTACAAACTCCGTACAGACAGCACCTGTGGTCAGGATCGAACCCGGGTCTCTGGCGCTGTGAGGCAGCAACTCTACCCGCTGCGCCATTGGGCAGCCTTGGTATGTGTCGCGATTTGCGTTTACCTTGAGGAGTTGGCATGGAGTTTGCCCGAAGTTACTGATGATCCCTTCCAAGGCCTTCCGTTCCGTTTCATCGGCGATTGCGTCCAGATCCACGGCCCCTGTGCAGCAAGGATCGCATTAATACCGAAGCCAATGCTGGTTACGAGTTATAAAACCAATACTCACACACACAAGATGTAACCGTTTAATCTATATTATCGTCTATATCAGGGGTCAGTAACCTGGCCGAATGCGGCCCATAGGCCCTCAGGCGTATTTATCCAGCCCGCAGACTTCCGTCATCTCCGGTACCTCCCGGGCCCGAGGCCTCGGCGCCCAGGCACGGTGACGCAAGGACGCAAGGTGTCCTGCGCTGGTGGCTGCGATGGCGGAGCGGCCGAGCAGTGAACTCTGGCTGTACCGCATCCTGCGCAAAGCCGCCGGCACGGCCTTCTGTGTCTGGGCTTCACAGTCAGGATCGGGTTGTCAATAGGCCGGGGACGAGTGAGTGCGAGTATTTGAGGCACTGCCTTCAGGACAGAGCCAAGGCAATGGTCCGTAGGTGCCATGTTGGTGAGCGCCCGTAACTAGGGACGCCATGTTGGTGAGCGCCCGTAACTAGGGACGCCATGTTGGTGAGCACCCGTAACTAGGGACGTCATGTTGGCGAGGGCCCGTAACTAGGGACGCCATGTTGGTGAGCACCCGTAACTAGGGACGCCATGTTGGTGATCGCCCGTAACTAGGGACGCCATGTTGGTGAACACCCGTAACTAGGGACGCCATGTTGGCGAGCACCTGTAACTAGGGGCCAGTGCTCAGGGTGGCGTCCTCGAAGGGGCAGGATTCACGTGTACACGTGATAGATGTGGCCCGCAGTCCGCTCACAGACATGCGTCCCGGCTCCTATGCACAACAAGGTTGCCGACCTCTGGTCTATATTAACGATTTAGACGAGGGAATTAAATGTAACATCTCCAAGTTTGCAGATGACACAAAGCTGGGTGGCAGTGTGAGCTGCGAGGTGGATGCTATGAGGCTACAGGGTGACTTGGGTGAGTGGGCAGATGTATGGCAGATGCTGTATAATGCGGATAAATGTGAGGTTATCCACTTTGGTGCAAGAACAAGAAGGCATATTATTATCTGAATGGTGTCAGATTAGGAAAAGGGGAGGTGCAACGAGACCTGGGTGTGCTTGTACATCAGTCACTGAAAGTAAGCATGCAGGCACAGCAGGCAGTGAAGAAAGCTAATGGCATGTTGGCCTTCATTGCGAGAGTATTTGAGTTTAGGAGCAAGGAGGTCGTACTGCAGTTGTACAGGGCCCTGGTGAGGCCACACCTGGAGTATTGCGTGCAGTTTTGGTCTCCCAGTTTGAGGAAATACATTCTTTCTATTGAGAGAGTGCAGCGTAGGTTCACCAGGTTAATTCCAGGGATGGCGGGACAGACATATGATGAAAGAATGGGTCGACTGGGCTTGTATTCGCTGGAATTTAGAAGGGATCTTATAGAAACATATAAAATTCTTAAGGAATTGGACAAGCTAGATGCAGGAAAAATGTTCCCCATGTTGGGGGAGTCCAGAACCAGTGGTCACAGTTTAAGAATAAGGGGTTGGCCATTTAGGACAGAGATGAGGAAAAACTTTTTCACCGAGAGAGTTGTGAATCTGTGGAATTCTCTGCCACATAAGGCAGTGGAGGCCATTTCACTGGATGTTTTCATGAGAGAGTTAGATTTAGCTCTTGGGGCTAACGGAATCAAGGGATATGGGGGAAAAGCAGGAACTGATTTTGGATGATCAGCCATGATGATATTGAATGGCGGTGCTGGCTTGATGGGCCAAATGGCCTACTCCAGCACCTATTTTCTATCTTTCCAAGATCGCCAGTTTGCTTCTAGGCGCGGACACAGTACAATGAGGAATGGCACATTATAGAGTCATTGACATTATAGAGTCACGCAGCACGGAAACTGACCCTTCAGCCCAAATCAGAATTAAAGGACGTTCTTTTAGAAAGGAGATTGGGAGAAATTTATTTGGTCAGAGGGTGGTGAATCTGTGGAATTCTTTGCCACAGAAGGCTGTGGAGGCCAAATCAGTGGATATTTTTAAGACAGAGATAGATAGATTCTTGATCAGTACGGGTGTCAGAGGTTATGGGGAGAAGGCAGGAGAATGGGGTTCGAGGGAGAGATAGATCAGCCATGATTGAACGGTGGAGTAGACGTGATGGGCCTAATTCTACTCCTATCAATTATGACCTTACGACCTGAATCCAAGATGCCCCTCCTGAACTAGCCCCATTTGCCCGCGTTTGGTCTTTATCACCCTAAACCTTTCCTATCCTTGATCCCGTCCAAATGCCTCCTTTACATTTTATAGACAATAGACAATAGGTTCAGGAGTAGGCCATTCGGCCCTTCGAGCCAGCATCGCCATTCAATGTGATCATGGCTGATCATCCCCAATCAGTACCCCGTTCCTGCCTTCTCCCCATATCCCCTGACTCCGCTATCTTTAAGAGCCCTATCTAGCTCTCTCTTGAAAGTATCCAGAGAACCGGCCTCCAGAGAATTCCACAGAATTCCACAGATTAGAGATTAGAACTTTGTTTTGCACTCTGTATCTTCACTCTTCAAGTTGTACTTGTACATGACTTGATTGTATTTATGTATAGTATTAACTTTAGACTTTCGAGATACAGCATGCAAACAGGCCCTTGTGCCCACTGAGTCTGTGCCGACCAGCGATCATCCCGCACACCGACCCTATCCTAGGCACTTGGGACAACTTACCATTTTTACCAAAGTCAATTAACCGACAAACCTGTACGTCTTTGGAATGTGGGAGGAAACCGCTGCACCCGGGAAAAAACCCCATGCGGTCACAGGGAGAACGCGCAAACTCCATACAGACAGCACTCTAGGTCAGGATCGAACCGCTGCACCACTGTGCCACCCATTGTTATTGTACCTGCCAGAACTACCTCCTCTGGCAGCTCAGTCCATATACCCACCACCCTCTGTGTAAAAAAAGTGCCCCTCAAATTCCTATTCCCTCTAACCCTACTCACCTTCAACCTATGTCCGCTGGTTTTTGATTCCCTTACTCTAGGTAAAAGTAGCTCGACCTGGTACCTTCCCCTCATCTATTCCCCTCGTAATTTTATACACCTCTATATGATCACCCCTTAGCCTCCTGCGCTCCAACGAATAAAATCCAAACATGCCCAATCTCTCCCTATGGCCCTCGAGTCCTGGCAACGTCTTCGCACTCTTTCCCAGTTGAATGGATTCTTGCAATTGACAGGACTTCTATTCTGATCTTTTCAATTCAATAGACAATAGACAATAGGTGCAGGAGTAGGCCATTCGGCCCTTCGAGCCAGCACCGCCATTCAATGTGCTCATGGCTGATCATCCTCAATCAGTACCCCTTTCCTCCCTTCTCCCTATATCCCCTGACTCCGCTATCTTTAAGAGCCCTATCTAGCTCTCTCTTGAAAGTATCCAGAGAACCTGCCTCCACCGCCCTCTGAGGCAGAGAATTCCACAGACTTACAACTCTCTGTGAGAAAAAGTGTTTCCTCGTCTCTGTTCTAAATGGCTTACTCCTTATTCTTAAACTGTGGCCCCTGGTTCTGGACTCCCCCAACACCGGGAACATGTTTCCTGTCTCCAGCGTGTCCAAGCCCTTAATAACCTTATATGTTTCAATAAGATAACCTCTCATCCTTCTAAACTCCAGAGTATACCTCCAAACTCAACGAGCAAGAAATCTATTTCAAACCTAGTCAGTGTAAAAATCTCATTCATTCATTCGTCCGAGCCGGCATGGTGGCTCAGCGGTAGAGCTGCTGCCTCACAGCGCCATAGACCCAGGTTTGATCTTGACTACAGATGCTGTCTGTGCGGAGTTTGCATGTTCTCCCCGTGACCTGCGTGGGTTTCCTCCGGGTGCTCCGCTTTCCTCCCAGATCCCAAAGTCGTGCAGGTGTGAAAGGATAGAAATAGCTCATGGGGGGGATCGCTGGTCGGCGCGGACACCGTGGGCCGAAGGGTCTGTCACCGCGCTGTATCACTACGATGCCACCAATCTGGGAGCCAGCCAGATCAGGAAGTCAAGTGGGAAATGCGGCAGGTAGATGAATGAAGCTTCCATGAGCGCCAATTCAGTTCCAATTAGACAATAGACAATAGGTGCAGGAGTAGGCCATTTGGCCCTTCGTGCCAGCACCGCCATTCAATGTGATCATGGCTGATCATCCCCAATCAGTACCCCGTTCCTGCCTTCTCCCCATATCCCCTGACCGCTATTTTTAAGAGTCCTATCTAGCTCTCTCTTAAAAGTATCCAGAGAACTGGCCTCCACCGCCCTCTGAGGCAGAGAATTCCACAGACTCACCACTCTCTGTGAGAAAAAGTGTTTCCTCGTCTCCGTTCTAAATGGCTTACTCCTTATTCTTAAACTGTGGCCCCTGGTTCTGGACTCCCCCAACATCGGGAACATGTTTCCTGCCTCTAGTGTGTCCAAGCCCTTAACAATCTTATATCCCTGAAGGTGGAATCTCATGTAGATAGGGTGGTAAAGAAAGCTTTTGGTGTGCTGGCCTTCATAAATCAGAGCATTGAGTATAGAAGTTGGGATGTAATGTTAAAATTGTACAAGGCATTGGTGAGGCCAATTCTGGAGTATGGTGTACAATTTTGGTCGCCTAATTATAGGAAGGATGTCAACAAAATAGAGGGAGTACAGAGGAGATTTACTAGAATGTTGCCTGGGTTTCAGCAACTAAGTTACAGAGAAAGGTTGCACAAGTTAGGGCTTTATTCTTTGGAGCGCAGAAGGTTAAGGGGGGACTTGATAGAGGTCTTTAAAATGATGAGAGGGATAGACAGAGTTGACGTGGATAAGCTTTTCCCACTGAGAGTAGGGAAGATTCAAACAAGAGGACATGACGAGAATTAAGGGACAGAAGTTTAGGGGTAACATGAGGGGGAACTTCTTTACTCAGAGAGTGGTAGCTGTGTGGAATGAGCTTCCAGTGAAGGTGGTGGAGGCAGGTTCGATTTTATCATTTAAAAATAAATTGGATAGTTATATGGGCGGGAAAGGAATGGAGGGTTATGGTCTGAGTGCAGGTAGATGGGACTAGGGGAGAATACGTGTTCGGCACGGACTAGAAGGACCGAGATGGCCTGTTTCCGTGCTGTAATTGTTATATGGTTATGGTTATATATGTTTCAATGAGAGCCCTCTCATCCTTCTAAACTCCAGTGTACAAGCCCAGCAGTTCCATTCTTTCAGCATATGACAGTCCCGCCATCCCGGGAATGAACCTTGTAAACCTACGCTGCACTCCCTCAATAGCAAGAATGTCCTTCCTCAAATTCTTATAATAATAATAATTGATCTGCTCATGATTGTATACATGGGTGTTCTGATGCCCCCACCATCTGACCGCCCCTTACTAGAGATGGTACACTTGTCCTACCTTCATATGTGCAGTAATAAAATACATTGAGAGCTTCAACTGCTGCAGGCCCCCTCTGCTTGTAGCCAAAGATCAGGTCAATCCAATCATGGAGGTTTGCTGAGACATGTTCAGACTCCTGTGGACAAAATCAAACACAGACACATCATTGTCCAGGTTACAGGGCGGCACGGTGGTGCAGCGGGTAGAGCAGCTGCCTTCCAGCCTCAGTAGGGTCGCCAACTTCCTCACTCCCAAATATGGGACAAAAGGTCAAAATACGGGACAAATTCCCCACAGCAATTCGTTGACCGACTGGGCCGTGGCTGGGTGAATGATGAGTTGGCCCCGGGTGCTGGACTGCACACAAAGCCCAGCCGGCGGGCCAGCTGAGGAGTTTTGGCCCGGGCCGCGCGCAAAGTCCGGCGCCCCGTCCAACTCATGAACCGATGATCGGCCGTGAGAAGGAGAAGGGGGCGGTGGTGGTGTCGGCGGTAAGCGAAGGGCCGAAGGTCGGACAGCTAGGCCAGGCTGCCAACCGACCGACGGGGCCACGGGCGAGGCGCTGCTGCTGCTGCTGCTGCTGCACTCCATGGGCTGCACTACGTCGGGACGGGTGAGGCGGGGTCGGACGCGGCGCTCTGACCCGACAGTCCCCTCGACCCGAGTAGTAGCGGTCAAATACGGGACAAGGGCGGTCCCGTATGGGACAAACCAATTAAGCCCAATATACGGGATGTCCCAGCTAATACGGGACAGTTGGCGACCCTAACCCTAAACCCGATTTGACCCCGACTACTATTAAACTGTCTGTACGGAGTTTGTACGTTCTCCCCGTGGCCTGCGTGGGTTTTCTCCGGGATCTTCGGTTTCCTCCCACACTCCAAAGCCGTACAGGTTTGTAGTTTAATTGGCTTGGTACGAATGTCAAATTGTTCCCAGTATGTGTAGGATAGTGTTAATGTGCGGGGATCGCTGGTCGGTGCCGGCACGGTAGGCCGAAGGGCCTGTTTCCGCGCTGTATCTCTAAACTAAACTAAATGATTAGATCAGATCCATAGGAATACCTGACCTTTGCAACCACTTCCTTAGGGCCAGAAGCTCCATCACCAAAAGAAGAGGGAAGCTCAAGACAAATTTGTTTGTTGACCATTTGTCGGCACTGGGCCTGTACTCGCTGGAGTTTAGAATGATGAGTGGGGACCTCATAGGAACGTACAGAATAGTGAAAGGCCTGGATAGAGTGGATGTGGAGAGTATGTTTCCACTAGTGGGAGAGTCTAGGACTAGTGGTCATAGCCTCAGAATTAAAGGAACTTCTTTTCGGAAGGAGATGAGGACAATAGACAATAGACAATAGGTGCAGGAGTAGGCCATTCGGCCCTTCGAGCCAGCACCGCCATTCAATGTGATCATGGCTGATCATCCCCAATCAGTACCCCGTTCCTGCCTTCTCCCCATATCCCCTGACTCCACTATATTTAAGAGCCCTATCTAGCTCTCTTGAAAGTATCCAGAGAACCGGCCTGCACAGGCAGAGAATTCCACAGACTCACAACTCTCTGTGAGAAAAAGTGTTTCCTCGTCTCCGTTCTAAATGGCTTACCCCTTATTCTTAAACTGTGGCCCCTGGTTCTGGCCTCTTGAAAACATCGGGAACATGTTTCCTGCCTCTAGTGTGTTCAAACCCTTAACAATCTTATATGTTTCAATGAGATACCCTCTCATCCTTCTAAACTCCAGAGTGTACAAGCCCAGCTGCTCAGCATATGACATGAAGAAAGCATTGCGTGATACCAAGAGCTGGAATAACTCAGCGGGTCACGCAGCATCTCTGTGGAACATGGAAAGGTGACCGGAAACGCCATCTATCCATGTTCTCCAGAGGTGCTGCCTGACCCGCTGAGTTATTCCAGTACTTGTGTTCTGCACAAAATTCCAGCATCTGCACTTCCAGCGTCTACCCTGGCCACTCCCCTCTTCTCCCCTCTCCCATCGGACAAAAAGTACAGAAGTGTGAAAACGCACACCTCCAGATTCAGGGACCGTTTCTTCCCAGCTGTTATCAGGCAATTGAATCATCCTACCACAACCAGAGAGCGGTCCTGAACTACTATCTACCTCATTGGTGACCCTCGGACTATCCTCGACCGGACTTTGCTGGCTTTACCTTGCACTAAACGTTATTCCCTTGTCATGTATCTGTACACTGTGAACGGCTCGATTGTAATCATGTATTGTCTTTCCCCTGACTGGTTAGCGCGCAACAAAAAGCTTTTTACTGTACCTCGGTACACGTGACAATAAACTAAACTGAAACCCTCTACGGACTGGGCTCGGAATGGGATCCAGGGGGTTTAAATGTAGAATGATGGATCCCTCAGTATATTACAGACTGGGAATTAATCAATGGGCCTAACTTACGAGAGATAGGCACAGAATGCTGGAGTAACTCAGCGGGACAGGCAGCATCTCTGGACAGAAGGAATGGGTGACGTTTCGGGTCCAGACCTGAAGAGGGGTCTCGACCCGAAACCTTACCCATTCCTTCTCTCCAGAGATGCTGCCTGTCCCGCTGAGTTACACCAGCATTTTGTGTCTGTCTTCGATGTGAACCAGCATCTGCAGTTCTTTCCTAATAAGAGTATGAGAGACCTTGTTCGCCCATGGACGAGATGGGCCGAAGGGCCTGCATAACCCTCAGGGCTGTAGTTACCAGTGCTTTCCTGTGCTTGTAAATGAAGTCTTCAGGAGACGATGCCCACTTGGGAAGGACGATGTCAGCCACGTTCTCGTTGGTCATCTGGAGGCAGCCGAGATCGAACCCTGGAGAGACGAAGGGGACATAGTGTACAAGCGTTGGTGATAAAGGCACCGAGAGGGTTAAACAGAGATACAGAGACACGGGCATGGAGGGAAGAACATATGGTCATGTGATAGGAGCAGAATTAGGCCATTCAGCCCATCAAATCTACTCCGCCATTCAATCATGGTTGATCTATCTCTCCCTCCGAACCCCATTCTCCTGCCTTCTCCTCATAACCCCTGACACCCGTACTAATCAAGAATCTATCTATCTCTGCCATAAAGATATCCACTGACTTGACCTCCACAGCCGTCTGTGGCAAAGAATTCCACAGATTCACCACCCTCTGACTAAACAAATTTCAAAAGGAACGTCATTTAATTCTGATGCTGTGACCTCTGGTCCTAGACTCTCCCACTAGTGGAAACATCCTCTCCACATCCACTCTATCCAAGAGTTTCACTATTCGGTAAGTTTCAATGAGGTGTCCCCTCATCCTTCTAAACTCCAGCGAGTACAGGCCCAGTGCCGTCAAACGCTCATCCTATGTTAACCCACATATTCCTGGGATCATTCTTGTAAACCTCCTCTGGACCCTCTCCAGAGCCAGCACATGAATGAATGAATGAATGTATGAATGAATGAATGAATGAATGAATGAATGAATGAATGAATGAATGAATGAATCCTCAGGTATGATCTTAAATAAATCTTTTTGTTGTACCTCAGCACACGTTACGATAAACTAAACTGAAGTGATATGGTGCCCAAAATTGCACACAATAAACCAAATGCGGTCTAACCAGCGCATCAGAGAACCTTGGCATTACTTCCCTGTTTGTGTATTCTAGCCCTCTTGATATAATTGCTAGCATTGCTTGCTCACAACAGATTCGACTTGCAGATTGTGTAAGAAAGAACTGCAGATGCTGGTTGAAATCATTGGGCAGTGGGCAGGTGCTATAGACCTGCACGGGAAGGTAGACGCTCCCACCCCCACCAGTCTCGGGCAGACGGGGCTCGTCAGCCTGGGAAGGTGGTCCATCTAGGAGAGGGAAAACTCTGATTTAAAACCTCCACTGCCTTGTGGCCATATCCAGTCATGGAAAAGGCTCCTGGAGTAAACCTCAAGAAAACCCGGAGTCGGAGCCCCAAAGGCAGTTCGTCGTTGTCTACAACCTCGCTCTGGCAGCTCCTGCGACAGCGCTGGTGCCAAACTGTAACGGCCCTGCTGTTCCTTTGGATCGATCAGCGACGTGGAGAGGGGGGACGTGCTGCATGGGCAACAGCCTGTCCTCCATATGACATCACCCAGGCTTGCATCCGACCGCACATCACCTGCGCAAACTAGGATGCATCACCCATGGTCAGTCATGACCGAGAGGGGGCCTACTGGTTGAAATCGAAGGTAGACACAAAATGCTGGAGTAACTCAGCGGGATGGGCAGCATCTCTGGAGAGAAGGAATGGGTGACGTTTCAGGTCCAGACCCTTCTTCAGACCCGAATCGTCACTGTCTTTACAGGGGGGCACGGTGGTGCAGCAGTAGAGCTGCTGCCTCACAGCGCCAGAGACCTGGGTTCGATCCTGACTGCGGATACTGTCTGTGTGGAGTTTGTACGTTTATCCTGTGACCGCGTGGGTTTTCTCTGGGTGCTCCGGT
The DNA here is from genome assembly GCF_010909765.2 of Amblyraja radiata. Lineage (NCBI taxonomy): Eukaryota > Metazoa > Chordata > Chondrichthyes > Rajiformes > Rajidae > Amblyraja > Amblyraja radiata. The sequence continues at coordinate 116,101,236 of NC_045959.1, read as the reverse complement.
TTCCCACCTTTAGAGATAAGAGTGTGGAAACAGGCAAGATGGGCCAAAGGGCCTGTTTCCACGCTGTATCACTCTCAGTCTGAAGAAGGGTCTCGACCCGAAACGTCACCCATTCCTTCTCTCCAGAGATGCTGCCTGTCCCGCTGAGCTTTTTGTATCTACCTTCGGTGTAAACCAGCATTTGCAGTTCCTTCCTACACAGCCTATTGTCCTGTTGCTGTTCAATTCCTGCCACGGGTCGTTAATTGGGTCGCTATTGATAAATGAAAATTCCTTCCTGCTTCACAGTTTCCCCACTAATGCATCACCTGCGATAATGTCGGTAAGACTCCACAGCATTTTAACAGCCCACTGAATGAAAGGCCAGGGTGTAAAGTTGGTAAGGAGGCAGGGACAGGGAGAGAAGGAGAGGGGAGGGGAGCGAAGGGGAGGAGATGAGGTGGAGAGGGGATACAGGTTGGTGGTAGGTGATGGGATGGCACAGTGGCTCAGCGATAGAGTTGCTGCCTCACAGCGCCAGAGACCCGGGTTTGATCCTCTATGCAAGAACTTTCAAGAGAGAGCTAGACATTAGACAATAGGTGCAGGAGTAGGCCATTCGGCCCTTCGAGCCAGCACCGCCATTCAATGTGATCATGGCTGATCATCCCCAATCAGTACCCCGTTCCTGCCTTCTCCCCATATCCCCTGACTCCGCTATAAAAGCCCTATCCAGCTCTCTCTTGAAAGTATCCAGAGCCATGATCACATTGACTGGCGGTGCTGGCTCGAAGGGCCGAATGGCCTACTCCTGCACCTATTGTCTATTGTCTAGCCCCCAGCGTTGATCCCTGGGATAGTGAGCCTGTCGTGTCGCCTACCATTCTGGTTCTCCAGAAACTCCGGGAAGTAGAAGAACTCTGGAGTTAGTTCCTTCACATCGACGGGGTTGTCCACCCGGACCTGCCAGGCGGCGGGGATGGAGTGGAACTGGCGGTCGGCACAGTCAAACCTGTAGGGACACAAACATTCAACAATATCACAGTCGGGGCCAAACGCAAATTGGAGGAACAGAGTCATAAAAACCACACTCACAGACACAAGATCGCCACTTAGCTCCGACTGTTTAATCTCTCAAAGGTTCATTTATTGTCACATAGACAATAGACAATAGACAATAGGTGCAGGAGTAGGCCATTTGGCGCTTCGAGCCAGCATGGCTGATCATCCCCAATCAGTACCCCGTTCCTGCCTTCTCCCCATATCCCCCGACTCCGCTATCTTTAGGAGCCCTGATTGGTATAGTGAAATTCGAGTTGCCATTGCAGCACATTAATAAGAATACAACACAACATTATCAAGGAATTTAACATAAAACATAAAAACATCCCCCCACAATGGTTCCCACTGTGAGGGAAGGCACAAAGTCCAGTCCCCATCCCCATGTCCACCAATAGTCGGGCCTATTGAGGCCTCCGCAGTCGCCACTACAGGGCCCGATGTTTCAGGCCCTTCTCGCCGGGTGATGGTGCTCCGGTGTCGGGGGAACCCTCTCAGTGGCTTGGGGTGCCATGAACGGCCGCCTCCTTACCGGAGACCGCGGCTTCCGAAGCGGACAGGCCGCGCTGGACGGAGCTCGACCACTGGCGATCTCGGCGAGAGATCCCGATGTTAAAGTCAGCGCCGCCGCCCACAGACGCGCAGCATCCGCAATGTTCCAATCGGCGGTCCCAGCATTCCGGAGCTCCCGGGCAAGGATGCAGAATGTCGCCGCACGAGGGCACAGTACAACGATGGACGATACAATACAGAGAGCTCACGCAAGCAGGGAAACTGACCCTTCGGCCCATCTACAAGATGCCCCTCCTAAACTAGCCCCATTTGCTCATGGGGCAATTATACGTTGCCTATATCACCCTTGAGCGCCACCTGATGGTCAGACCACTTACTGTCGAACCCTTGCCGGTGGTTACAAGGTCTGTCACGTGACGTCATGGGTTAAGGGGAGTGTCCTGATGCATCAGCAGATCTCACCTTGAGATCACCAGTCGACAGGTAGCTGAGCTTGAGTCAACACCCTCGTTCAGCTGCAGCAGCAGCAGTGACAATATGTTAGAGGCCCAAACTTGCATGTACACCATCTGTGTGATGTCTGTTTGCTCACCACGTTTGGTACTGCCTTCCCTGCCACAGAGGGCAGTGGAGGCCAAGTCACTGGATGGATTTAAGAGAGAGTTAGATGGAGCTCTAGGGGCTAGTGGAATCAAGGGATATGGGGAGAAGGCAGGCACGGGTTATTGATTGGGGACGATCAGCCATGATCACAATGAAGGGCTCGAAGGGCTGAATGGTCTACTCCTGCACCTATTTTCTATGTTTCTATGTTTCTACACCCTAAACCTTTCCTACCGTATCTGTCCAAATGTCTTCCTAAGACTTTAGACTTTAGAGATACAAGGCAGGTACAAGGCCCTTCGGCCCACCGAGTCCGTGCCGACCAACGATCACCTCGTGCGCTAGCATTATCCTACACCCAACCTTTTTGGTCCCGTTTACCCCTGGCAACTTTAATAGCCCATAACAATGTTATTTCACTTATTTATGAACAACTAATGATGAACAGATCCAAACCAAACCAGTCAATGAGAAAAAATATCTACAGATCCAGAATCGACATATTTACTCCCTGGGTAGGTGAAATGTAAATGTACCCCCAGTGGGGTAAATTTACCCCAGGTTGGGAACCCTTGCATTAGGCACAATTGACATAAGCCAATTAACCAACAAAACTGTTGAAGGGTCTCGACCTGAAACGTCGCCAATTCCTTCACTCCATAGATGCTGCCTCACCCGCTGAGTTTCTTCAGCATTTTTGTCTACCTTCGATTTTTCCAGCATCTGCAGTTCTTTCTTAAACAAACCTGTACGTCTTTGGAGTGTGGGAGGAAACTTGAGCACCCGGAGAAAACCCACGCAGGTCACGGGGAGAACGTACAAACTCCATATGGACAGCAGGATCAAACCCAGGTCTCTGGCACTGTAAAGCCCCTGTCCCACTTAGGAGACCTAAACAGCAACCTCTGGTGACCTTGCCCGACACCCAAGGTTTCCATGAGGTCACCGGAGGTGTTGGTCACTCTCCCTAATGGTCGAAAGTTGTTTCCGCGTGGTCAAGGCTTCATCTAGGTTGCTGCTGTTTTTTCATCATGATTAAAACCGGCCTCGACTAAAAATATGTTGCCGTTTTAAAATCGATAATTTTTTAGTTGCAGGTCTAGTCGAAGTCGAGGAAGGTTTTCAACATGTGCGTGGGAGGTGGTAGGAGGTTGCAGGTCACCTCGACCTTGATTTTTTTTTCTCGGTGGCGGGCAAGGTCACCAGAGGTTGCTGTTTAGGTCTCCTAAGTGGGACAGGGGCATAAGGCAGCAACGTTACCACTGCGCCACCGTGCCCGTTCTAATGTTGAGGTTTGTTATTGGGAGTGTGCTTACCTGCTGCTCTGTAGCTGGATGTGTAAGGTGGTGAAAGGCTCGGTGCGGATCATGTAGTGCATCACTCCAGCCGCATTGGAATAGTGGGTGCCGTAGTGGAACTTATCAATGTTGCCTGTCGGGTCCTCAAAGCTTTCAAATCTGAGTGGTGGGAGAGAAAGAGTCACGTTCCACACTGCAGTCGCCAACAACTCTCACCAACTTCTACAGATGCGCTGCAGAAAGCATTTTACCGGGACGCATCACGGCTTGTTTTAGGAACAGCTACGTCCAAGAAATCACAGCGAATTGTGGACGCAGCCCAGACCGTTGCACAAACCAACCTCCCTTCCATTGACTCCATCCACACCTCATGCTGCCTCGGCAAGGCCAGCAGCATCATCAAGGGTGATTCGCACCCTGGCCACTCCCTCCTCTACCCTCTCCCATCGGTTTCAGTCTAGTTTATTGTCACGTGTACCGAGGTACAGTGAAAAGCTTTTGTTGCGTGCTAACCAGTCAGCGGAAAGACAACACATGATCACAGTCGACTGATGCAAGCGTACAGATACATGATAAAGGGAATAACGTTTAGTGCAAGGTAAAGTCAGTGAAATCCGATTAAAGATAGTCTAAGGGTCACCAATGAGGTGGATAGTAGTTCAGGACTGCTCATCAGGCAAATGGTACAGAAGTGTGAAAACGCACACCTCCAGATTCAGGGACAGTTTTTCCCCCAGTTGTTATCAGGCAACTGAATCATCCTATCACCAACCAGAGAGCGGTCCTGAACTACTATCTACCTCATTGGTGACCCTCAGACTATCTTTGATCGAACTTTACTGGCTTTACCTTGCACTAAACGTTATTTCCGAATCACATATCTATACACAGTAAATGGCTCGATTGTAATCATGTATTGTCTTTCCGCTGACTGGTTAGCACGCAACAAAAGCTTTTCACTGTACCTCGGTACACGTGACAATAAACTAAACAAAACTGAAATTAATGAGCCACATTCATACAGTGTGGAAACAGACCATAAATGCCAATATTGCTTTGCCTTCCTTACCACCGATTTAATGTGCAAATTAATCTTTAGACAATAGACAATAGGTGCAGGAGTAGGCCATTCGGCCCTTTGAGCCAGCACCGCCATTCAATGTGATCATGGCTGATCATCCCCAATCAGTACCCCGTTCCTGCCTTCTCCCCATATCCACTGACTCCGCTATCTTTAAGAGCCCTATCTAGCTCTCTCTTGAAAGTATCCAGAGAACCGGCCTCCACCGCCCTCTGAGGCAGAGAATTCCACAGACTCACCACTCTCTGTGTGAAAAAGTGTTTCCTCATCTCCGTTCTAAATGGCTTACCCCTTATTCTTGAACCAACACTCCCAAGTCCCTTTGTACCTCCGATTTCTGATTCTCACCCCATTTAGAAAATAGTCTACGCCTTTATTCCTACAACCAAAATGCATGACTCCACACTTTGCTACACTGTATTCCATCTGCCACTTCTCTGCCCACTCTCCCAACCTGTCCAAGTCCTTCTGCGGAGTCCCTGCTTTCTCTACACTACCTGCCCCTCCACCTATCCACGATGGCTGTCCAAGCAAATAAAGAAAGGGAACTCACTTCTCCTTCACATCCCTTGCATGCTTGTCGTTCACCACGCCAATGGGGCGAGTGAGATCTCGGAAGACGCTTGGGTTATTCACATCTAACTCCTCAGATGTGTAGTCACAGATGATCCACGGAAACTGAGTGAAATAGAATGTAGCTCATCAAAAAAAAAATTAAATAATATCCGCACAGATCACAGGGGCGGCACAGTGGCGCAGGGGGTAGAACCAGAGCCCGATCCCACCTTTGGGTATTGTGTGGAGTTTGCACGTTCTCCCCGTGACCACGTGTACTGGGCACCATATCCGAGGAAGGATGTGCTGGCTGTGGTAGCTATTAAGTTTAACTCAGTATGTTATAACTATAACCAGTTACCTTTAAGTTTTACCTGCCTGTAATTATGTGGGTGGGATTTATATGCAGTCTGAGGCGTGTTTGCGGCTGAGATTCTCGTGCAGAATCGCTAGTAGTTTTTAGTTTTAGTTTTGAAGAAGCGTGGGGGATGTCGCAGCTTTCAACCATGCACCAGGTTCTACCATGCACCAGTTCTACCATGCACCAGGTTCTACCATGCACCAGGTTCTACCATGCACCAGGTTCTACCATGCACCAGTTCTACCATGCACCAGATTCTACCATGCACCAGGTTCTACCATGCACCAGGTTCTACCATGCACCAGGTTCTACCATGCACCAGGTTCTACCATTCACCAGGTTCTACCATGCACCAGGTTCTACCATGCACCAGGTTCTACCATGCACCAGTTCTACCATGCACCAGGTTCTACCATGCACCAGGTTCTACCATGCACCAGTTCTACCATGCACCAGGTTCTACCATGCACCAGGTTCTACCATGCACCAGGTTCTACCATGCACCAGGTTCTACCATGCACCAGGTTCTACCATGCACCAGTTTGACTACAAGTAAGATCAAAATGTACTTAAAAGAGAAGAAGTTTGGATGAATAGAGAGAGTACAGAGGAGATTTACTAGAATGTTGCCTGGGTTTCAGCAACTAAGTTACAGAGAAAGGTTGAACAAGTTAGGTCTTTATTCTTTGGAGCGCAGAAGGTTAAGGGGGGACTTGATAGAGGTCTTTAAAATGATGAGAGGGATAGACAGAGTTGACGTGGATAAGCTTTTCCCACTGAGAGTAGGGAAGATTCAAACAAGGGGACATGACTTGAGAATTAAGGGACAGAAGTTTAGGGGTAACATGAGGGGGAACTTCTTTACTCAGAGAGTGGTGGCTGTGTGGAATGAGCTTCCAGTGAAGGTGGTGGAGGCAGGTTCATTTTTATCATTTAAAAATAATTTGGATAGTTATATGGACGGGAAAGGAATGGAGGGTTATGGTCTGAGCGCAGGTAGATGGGACTAGGGGAGAATACGTGTTCGGCACGGACTAGAAGGGTCGAGATGGCCTGTTTCCGTGCTGTAATTGTTATATGGTTATATGGAATATCTTACTCTTTTTACTACGCCAATAAAGGAACTATTAATTAAGAGATGGTGTTTTGAAGATTTATCTTTGGACAGGTTTGAATGTCTCGTGGAGAGCTCGCGTGCGTAACAAAGCTACCCCTGTCTTCAATCATAGTGGCTAGAGGAAAAAATTCCTTGAACGATATAATAATCTGCCACTACACTAGCTCTGGAGAGGGTCCAGAGGAGGTTTACAAGAATGATCCCAGGAATGAGTGGGTTAACCTATGATGAGCGTTTGTCGGCACTGGGCCTGTACTCGCTGGAGTTTAGAAGGATGAAGGGGCACTTCATTGAAACTTACCGAATAGTGAAAGGCCTGGATTGAGTGGATGTGGAGAGGATGTTTCCACTGGTGGGAGAGTCTAGGACCAGAGGGCACAGCCCCAGAATTAGAGGATGTTCTTTTCAGAAGGAGATGAGGAGAAATTTCTTTGGCGTGGCGAATCTGTGGAATTCTTTGCCACAGAAGGCTGTGGAGGCTGTCAGTGGATATTTTTTAAGGCAGAGATAGAGGCAGCGATTAGTACGGGTGTCAGAGGTTATGGGGAGAAGGCAGGAGAATGGGTTAGGAGGGTGAGATAGATCAGACATGATTGAATGGCGGAGTAGATTTGATGGGCCGAATGGCCTAACTCTACTACTATTCCTTATGATCTTACGACCACATGGGTTTCTACCTCTCGGGTGTTTCCTCCCATACCCCAAAGGCCTGCAGGCTTGTAGGTTGTGTAGGAAGGAACTGCAGATGCTGGTTTACACCGAAGATAGACACAAGATGCCGGAGTAACTCAGCGGGACAGGCAGCATCTCTGGAGAGAAGGAATGGGTGACGTTTCGGGTCGAGACCCTTCTTCTGAAGAAGTGTTTGACCCAAAACGCCACACACACACACACACACACATATATATATATATATATATATAAAAAAAATAAAATATATATATATATTTTGTGTGTGTGTGTGTGTAGGTAGATAGGTAGATAAGTAGATAGGTAGATAGATAGCTAGGTAGATGGATAGATGGATAGATGGATAGATGGATAGATGGATAGATGGATAGATGGATAGATGGATAGATGGATAGATGGATAGATGGATAGATGGATAGATGGATAGATAGATAGATGGATAGGTAGATGGATAGGTAGATGGATAGGTAGATGGATAGGTAAGTCAAGTCAAGTCAAGTTTATTTGTCACATACACATACGAGATGTGCAGTGAAATGAAAGTGGCAATGCTCGCGGACTTTTGTGCTGGATAGGTAGATGGATAGGTAGATGGATGGATGGATGGATGGATGGATGGATATATACACACACTGAACTTTTCTTTCTCGTTTATTATATTGTTCATAGTGTGCTATGTTTACATATTCTGTAAGAATAACTAAGAATGTTATTGTTCTGTCTGGGACACATGACAATAAAACACTCTTGGTTTTGTTGTTCCATTGCCGGTACATCTGACAAATAAACTCTCTCTCTCTCTCGCTGAGGTGACTAGTGGGGGGCTAGAGTGGAAGGGTTACTGCAGCTCCCCATCCCTCGGGAGTGGACTTACCACTGGGTACTGAGACAGGTCGTTGTACGTTCTCCCTGCAATGGTGTTCAGTTGCATCAAGTACTCAAAGTTGGAGATCTTTCTCTGAACCCATTTCTGAAAGAGAAAACACTGCATTTACTACGCGCTCATAAGTGGCGGGAGCAGAATTAGGCCATTCGGCCCATCATATAACCATATAACCATATAACAATTACAGCACGGAAACAGGCCATCTCGGCCCTACAAGTCCGCGCCGAACAATTTTTTTCCCTTAGTCCCACCTGCCTGCACTCATACCATAACCCTCCATTCCCTTCTCATCCATATGCCTATCCAATTTATTCTTAAATGATACCAACGAACCTGCCGCCACCACTTCCACTGGAAGCTCATTCCACACCGCTACCACTCTCTGAGTAAAGAAGTTCCCCCTCATGTTACCCCTAAACTTCTGTCCCTTAATTCTGAAGTCATGTCCTCTTGTTTGAATCTTCCCTATTCTCAAAGGGAAAAGCTTGATCACATCAACTCTGTCTATCCCTCTCATCATTTTAAAGACCTCTATCAAGTCCCCCCTTAACCTTCTGCGCTCCAGAGAATAAAGACCTAACTTATTCAACCTATCTCTGTAACTTAGTTGTTGAAACCCAGGCAACATTCTAGTAAATCTCCTCTGTACTCTCTCTATTTTGTTGACATCCTTCCTATAATTGGGCGACCAAAATTGTACACCATACTCCAGATTTGGTCTCACCAATGCCTTGTACAATTTTAACATTACATCCCAGCTTCTATACTCAATGCTCTGATTTATAAAGGCTAGCATACCAAAAGCTTTCTTTACCACCCTATCTATATGAGATTCCACCTTCAAGGAACTATGCACGGTTATTCCCAGATCCCTCTGTTCAACTGTATTCTTCAATTCCCTACCATTTATCATGTACGTCCTATTTTGATTTGTCCTGCCAAGGTGTAACACCTCACATTTATCAGCATTAAACTCCATCTGCCATCTTTCAGCCCATTTTTCCAAATGGCCTAAATCACTCTGTAGACTTTGGAAATCCTCTTCATTATCCACAACACCCCCTATCTTGGTATCATCTGCATACTTACTAATCCGATTTACCACCCCTTCATCCAGATCATTGATGTACATGACAAACAACAAAGGACCCAACACAGATCCCTGAGGCACCCCACTAGTCACCTGCCTCCAACCCGACAAAAAGCCATCCACCATTACCCTCTGGCTTCTCCCATTCAGCCACTGCTGAATCCATCTTGCTATTCCTGCATTTATACCCAACAGTTTAACCTTCTTAACCAACCTTCCACGAGGAACCTTGTCAAAGGCCTTACTAAAGTCCATATAGACAACATCCACTGCTTTACCCTCGTCAATTTCCCTAGTAACCTCTTCAAAAAATTCAAGAAGATTAGTCAAACATGACCTTCCAGGCACAAATCCATGTTGACTGTTCCTAATCAGACCCTGTTTATCCAGATGCCTATATATATCAAGTCCACTCCGCCCTTCAATCATGTCTGCTCTATCTCTCCCTCCTCACCCCATTCTCTTGCCTTCTCCCCATAACCCCTGACACCCGTACTAATCAATAATCTATCAATCTCCGCACTTCAAATATCCATTGACTTGGCCTATACAGCATTCTATGGCAAAGAATTCCACAGATTCACCACCCTCTGAATAAAGAAATTCCCCATCTTCTCATTCCTTTAATTCTGAGGCTATACCCTCTGTTCCTAGACTCTCCCACGAGTGGACACATCCTCTCCACATCCACTCTATCCAGGCCTTTCACTATTTGGTAATTTTCAATGAGGGTTCCTTCCCCCTCCCTCCCTCATCTAAACTCCAGCGAGTAGAGGCGCAGTGCCTATGTAGTTCGCAAAGTCACAAGCACTTGAGTTGGTGTTCAGTTCTTTTTAACAGCTAAAATGTATTTTTGTTTACTGCAAGCTAAGAATACCAAATGCTTTTTGTTACATTGTTCAAAAAAGTTTAGTGTCCATTCAAGTGATTGCTTGTCAATGGCAATTCCGCATCATTGTCAATTGCTTGTCAATTTACATGCCTCGTCATTGTCAATTGCTTGTCAATTTCAATGCCTCATCATTGTCAATTGCTTCTCAATTTCAATGCTTCATCATTGTCAATCGCTTGTCAATTTCAATGCCTCGTTAATATCAATTGCTTGTCAATTTCAATGCCTCATCATTGTCAATTGCTTCTCAATTTCAATGCCTCATCATTGTCAATTGCTTGTCAATTTCAATGCCTCGTTAATATCCTCATTAATATTAATTCCTTATCAATTTCATTGCCTCTTCAATGTCAATTTCAGTGCCTTATCAATGCCCAATTCCATGTCAATTTCAGTGTCTTGTCAATAGACAATAGACAGTAGGTGCAGGAGTAGTCCATTCGGCCCTTCAAGCCAGCACCGCCATTCAATGTGATCGTGGCTGATCATCCACAATCAGTACCCCGTTCCTGCCTTCTCCCCATAATCCCTGACTCCGCTATCCCTAAGAGCTCTATTTAACTCTCTCTTGAAAGCATACGGAGAACCAGCCTCCACCACCCTCTGAGGCAGAGAATTCCACAGACTCACCACTCTTTGTGTGAAAATCTTTTTCCTCATCTCCGTTCTAAATGGCTTACTCTTTATTCTTAAACTGTGGCCCCTGGTCTTAAACATGTTCCCAACATGTTTTGTACCTCTAGCGTGTCCAAACCCTTAACAATCTAATATGTTTCAATAAGATATCCTCTCATCCTTCTAAACTCCAGAGTGTACAAGCCCAGCTGCTCCATTCTCTCAGCATATGTTAGTCCCGCCTTCCCGGGATTTAATCTTGTAAACCTACGCTGCACTCCCTCAATAGCATGAATGTCCTTCCTCAAATTAGGGGGCCAAAACTGCACATAATACTCCAGGTGTGGTCTCACTAGGGCCCTGTACAACTGCAGAAGGACCTTTTGCTCCTATATTCGCTTCCTCTTGTTATAAAGGCCAACATGCCATTCTCTTTCTTCACTGTCTGCAGTACCTGCATGCATTGACTGATGAATAAGGACACCCAGATCCCGTTGTACTTCCCCTTTTCCCAACTTGACACCATTCAGATAATAATCTGCCTTCCTGTTTTTGCCACCAAAGTTGATAACCTCACATTTATCCGCCTTAAACTGCATCTGCCATGCATCTGCCCACTCCCCAAACCTGTCCAAGTCACCCTGCATCCTCATAGCATCCTCCTCCCAGTTCACACTGCCACCCAGCTTTCTGTCATCTGCAAATTTGCTAATGTTAATTTGAATCCCTTCATCTAAATCATTGATGCACCTCTAAAAATTTACCCCTCAGGTTCCTATCAAATCTTTCCCCCTCACCTTGAACCTATGTCAATTGATAATACCTCGTCAATATCAAATCCTTGTCAATTTCAATGCCTTGTCAATGTCAACAACCTCCTCAGTGTAACTATAGTAGACTTGGTTTTTTAACAGGCAGTCGACTACAATCAGAATCCGTTATAAAGAGGTCTGTAGTAACGAGGGTTTACTGTACGGAATGATCTGCTTTGACTGGATAGCATGCAAAACAAAGCTTCTCCCTGTGCCTCGGTACACGTGACAATACTAAACATAACTGTGACTGTCACTGGCATCGTATCGCCCAGCAACTTACTTGAGTTAATCCAGATGCTTTCAGCAGTTCCTGGGGTGAGCGGCTGTCGAAGTAGAAGAGGTTGGGTGGCCGGGCGGCCAGGATTAGCGAGTACACTTTGTTTCGGACCTGAACCCGGAAACAGGAGAAACCGCGTCAAACAGGGAGTCATAGAGCGATACAGTGCGTGAACAGCCCAAGTTGCCCACACCGGCCAACAATGTCCCAGCTACACTAGTCCCACCTGCCTGCGCTTGGTCCATAGCAATGGGCAAGAGACTCTGCGCATCTACCTGATTTATTCATGATTTTATACACCTCTATAAGATCACGCCTCATCCTCCTGCGCTCCAAGGAATATGTTTTTTTCAATGACTGCCGATGTTTGCTCATTCCACACACCCAAAAATGTACCCCTCAGGTTCCTATCAAATCTATCCCCCTCACCTTGAACCTATGTCCTCTGGTTTTTGATTCCCCTACTCTGGGCAAGAGACCCAGCCTGCTCAACCTCTCCCTTTAGCTCACACCCACTTGTCCTGGCAACATCCTTGTAAATCAACGGGTCAGGCAGCATCTCTGGAGAATATGGATCAGTGATGTTTCGGGTCAGAACCCCTCATTAGACCCCGACTCGAAACGTCACCTATCCGAGTTCTCCACAAATTTTGCCTGACCCGATGAGTTACTCCAGCACTTTGTGTCGGTTTTTCTCCGCAGCATGAGAAGCCTGCTAGAGATACAGGAAGAGATTGGTGACATGGACATGGTAGGCAGTCAGAATGTTTTCTCAGAGTGGACATGCCAAAGACCACAGGGCACAGCTTTGAGTTGAGGAGCAAATTTTAAAGGAGACGTGCAGTACTAGTTTTGTTTTTAGTCAGAGGGTGGTGAGTGCCTGGAACGCACAGCCGGGGTGGTGGTGGAGGCTGATACGATAGTGGCGTTTAAGGGGCTTTTCGCTCGGCACGTGGATATGCAGGGAATGGAGGGATATGGATCACGTGCAGGCAGAGGAGATTAGTTTAACTTGGCATCATATTCGGCACGGACTTCGACAGGCACCCTCCATTGAAGAAGCGTCTCGACCCGAAACGCCACCCATTCCCTCTCTCCAGAGATGCTGCCCGTCACACTGAGTTACTCCAGCTTTTTGTGTTTGTCTTCAGTTTAAACCAGCATCTGCAGTTCTTTCTTCCACACCCTCCCACAGTCTGGTGTCCATGGTAGATCTTCATTCAATAAGCTACTTCGGCTACTTCAGGGCTTGACCACCTCATTTAATGAATGCATTTTGTTTTTTAAACTAGCTAATCTATTTGTAATGTTACACTTCAGAATATGTGAAACTCTAAACTAGAGGTCCTGGAGCCTAGCATCACTAAAATAAGCACTAGCTCTCCAACCCACATCCCTATCGATCATAGAGAGGGCACTGCTGAGTAATAATGTGAACGCTGCCCAGTCTATCTACACACACATGGAAACATACACACGCACACACACACACACACATTCGCACACGTATGCACACACACACATTCGCACACACACACACACACATTCGCACACGCATGCACACACACATAGAAACATACACACACTCGCACATGTACACAAACACACGCACACATGCATGGACACACACACGTGCACACACATGCATATATACACACACATATATATATATACACATACATATGCATACACACATATACATAAATATATATGCATATATACACATATTTACATATATATACACACATATAAATATATACATACACACACACACAAATATATACATACATATACACACACACGGACATACACACATACATACATATGTATACACACAAATATACATGCACACTCACACACTGAACTTTTTCACATTTATTATATTGTTTACAGTATACTATGTTTATATATTCTGTCGTGCTGCTGCAAGTAAGAATTTTGTTGTCCTATCTGGGACACATAAAACTCAATAAAACACTCTCGACTCTTTGGAACACCATACCTTCTTCTTGAAGTTGACAAAGTAGTTAGACTGATCAATGAAGAAGAACTCCAGTGCCGATCTCCGCAGGTTATAACGCCGGAGATGTACCTCTCTCAGATGACAGAGGGGACGTTTGAAATCGTACCCAATACCTGAAGGAATAACACCATAAGCAAGTGCTCAATGGGACCACAAGCAAACTCAATGCTAGCATTTATTTCAAGAGGACCTGTATACAAAAACAGGGATGTAATGCTGAGGTTCTATAAGGTGCTGCTAAAGCCGCATTTGGAATATTGTGAGCAATTTTGGGCCCCATATCTGAGGAAGGATGTGCTGGCTCTGGAGAGGATCCTGAGGAGGTTTACAAGAACGATCCCAGGAATTAGTAGGTTAACCTATGATGAGCGTTTGTCGGCACTGGGCCTGTACTCGCTGGAGTTTAGAAGAATGAGGGGGTGACCTCATTGAAACTCACCGAACAATGAAAGGCCTGGATAGAGTGGATGTGGAGAGGATGTTTCCACTAGTGGGAGAGTCCAGGACTAGAGGTCACAATTCACAATTAAAGGGCGCTCTTTTAGTAAAGAGATGAGGAGGAATTTCTTTAGTCACAGGGTGGTGAATCTGTGGAATTCTTTGCCACAGACGGCTGTGGAGGCCAAGTCAGTAGATATTTTTAAGGCAGAGATAGATAGATTCTTGATTAGTACAGGTGTCAGGGGTTATGGAGAGAAGGCAGGAGAATGGGGTTAGGAGGGGGAGATAGATCAGCCATGATTGAATGGCGGAGTAGACGATGGGCCGAATGGCCTAATTCTACTCCTTTTCCTTATGACCTTAAATAAAATCTTGTTTTTTTTTGCAAGAGATACAGCAAGAAAACACAGAGTCTGTGCCGCCCGACAGTGAGTGGATGTTTACATAGTTGGCTGCTTAGTCGTGCATACTGGTAGCAGAGGTGGTGAGAGCGGGTATTGAGGGGGTGGTTCTGGGACACCAGAACTAACTGTGGAGCCTTACCGAGGTGTTTTGGGCCTAACTCAACGAAACACCAGTGAATGGAGGTGTCCACTAGATAATCCCAATGATATACTCGCATCTGCACCAACAGTGTAGGTAGCTTCTTTAGTCAGAGGGCGGTGAATCTGTGGAATTCTTTGCCACAGACGGCTGTGGAGGCCAAGTCAGTGGATATTTTTAAGGCAGAGATAGATAGATTCTTGATTAGTGCGGGTGTCAGGGGTTATGGGGAGAAGGCAGGAGAATGGGGTTAGGAGGGAGAGATAGATCAGCCATGACTGAATGGCGGAGTAGACTTGATGGGCTGAATGGCCTAAATCTGCTATCACTTTTGACCTTATGACCTTATTATTGAATATGGCGTTAGTTATTGTCCTCGGCATAAGTGCGTGTAAGCTGTTTAGATGGTGCTAAACTGCAGGCCCAGCCCACCCGCTGCAGACGGGTCCGGATCGCCCGCCGCGGATCGAGGGCCCACTGGAGCCCACCTGGAGGGCCGGTGAGCAGACCGGCTGTGGGAGGGAGCGCGCTGCCTCGACGAGGTGAGTGGGCCGCTGGAGGCCCTACAGCAGCCTGGGGCTGGGCTGGACCGGGCGCTGCTCCAAGAGGCCGAGCACGTGGACCGCACGCGGCCGGCAGCGGTGGAGCAGCAGCGGAGGACACCGCGGCCGACCCTGCAACGTCGCCATGCCAACGGGCCTTCACCGTCAGGTCGAGATCCCTCCACTTACAACAACTGGGACTTGGAAATGGCCCCAAACTGGCGACTCTGTACACTGTCTCAGTGCACGACTGCTGTACACTTGTACTGTATCTGAATGAATCAATATGTTTATTGGCCAAGTATTCACATACAAGCAATTTGCCTTGGTGCTCCGCCCGCTAGTGACAACATGACATACAGTGACAGTTAGGAATGACACATAAAACATGAAACATTAATAATACAAGATGCAGGACTGAGATGCGGGACTGTCATATGAGGAAAGATTGGACAGACTGGGCTTGTATTCACTGGAATTTAAAAGGATGAGAGGATGTCTTATAGAAACATATAAAATTATAAAAGGACTGGACAAGCTAGATGCAGGAAAAGATTTCCCAATGTTTTTGGGAGTCCAGAACCAAGGGGGTCACAGTTTAAGAATATGGGTTAGGCCATTTCAGACTGAGATGAGGAAAAACGTTTTCACCCAGAGAGTTGTGAATCTGTGGAATTCTCTGTCACAGATGGCAGTGAAGGCCAATTCGCTTGATGTATTCAAGAGAGAGTTGGATTTAGCTCTTAGGGTTAATGGAATGAAGGGATATGGGGAGAAAAGCAGGAACGGGGTACTGATTCTGGATGATCGGCCATGATCATCTTGAATGGCGGTGCTGGCTCGAATGGCCTACTCCTGCAGCTATTTTCTATGTTTCTATGTTTCTACACTTGCATTGTATCTGAGTTGCTTATCTAAGATGTATCTTAGTGCTTATGTATATTGAAAGGTACTGAACCGCATACAAAAATGAATTTCACTGCACCTCGTACATGTCACTAACGAAGTACTGTACCATACTTTGGCATTATGCTTGGTGTTCTTGGTAGAGCACTATCCTTGTGTTTTAAGGGCCTGTCCCACTTGGCTGTCTTTCGCGCGACATTTACGCGCCCTGCTAGCGTGTGGACGGGCGCATGGAGTGGCGTGGAGAAGTGTTGGACTTCGTCCTGAACTAAATCTTCGCTCGCCACCGGCCTGTCGCGTAACTGACGGCCAAAGTGGGACAGGCCCAAGACCCTGGCGCGACGCAACGTCTCACCTCCAACAGCAGCAGAAGCAGGCAAACGATCGTCGAACTCAGCCTGGGGCTCACGGCCGTTGCGGTCCGGATCCGCCCCCACTTCTACTCCCAGAGCGGGGCCAAGAAAATGAAAGATGGACACAAAATGCAGTAGTAACTCAGTGGGACCGGCAGCATCTCTGGAGAGAAGCAATGGGTGACGTTTCGGGTCAAGACCCTTCTTTCGGACTGAAGAAGAGTCTCGACCCGAAACATCACCAATTGCTTCTCTCCAGAGATGCTGCCGGTCCCACTGAGTTACTCCAGCTTTGTGTCCATCTTCAAATAACGTCACACGCTCCAGGCGGCTGTGCGGGCGCATGATGACGCTGGTGACTCTCGTGGGACCGTCGCGTGACCGTCACTACTGGTCTGTCGCGTAAGTGACGGCCCAAGTGGGACAGGCCCTTTAGCACAAGTATTGTGTGGTTTAATAGTAATCAGCTTTGCACAGTGAGAACTGAAGTGGGCGGATGGATTTGGGGGAAACCTCACCCTCCTCTGTCTCTTCTTTCTCCGAGCTGCCGTCGTAGAAGTAGATGTGCTGGGTGGTGACCTCGAGTCGCCCCGGGATCACCGCCACCACCGTGATCAGCTCGCACTCCTCCGATATCACCAGCTTCTCCTTCAGGCTGGGCTCCTCCGGCTCCACCCTACGGAAACACCACCGGCCAAAGAGATTTCATAATTAAAACGTGGAAATTAAAAACACTCCCAGAGGCAGAGGACTGAAGAGGAGGGAGAGGGAGGGGGAGGGGGAGGGGAGGAACTAACCCAGAGAAATTACTGGAGAAATAACCCGGTGAATTACATTTCACTGCACCTTATGGTGCATGTGACAAATAAAGTTGAACTTGAACTTGATTAGACAGAACACACAGCCGCCTGGCAGTCTGACCCTGATGGGTCAGGTGTATTAAATGCATTTTCGACTTACGATCATTTCGACTTACGATGGGTGTATCGGAACGTAAACCCCATCGTAAGTTGAGGAGCGCCTGGTAGTAGCAGTCAAATACGGGACAAGGGCGGTCCCGTACGGGACAAACCAATATAGCCCAATATACAGGATGTCCAGGCTAATACGGCACAGTTGGCAACCCTCCTCCTTTCTCCACGCCCCTCACACAGAGGAACAGCAACTCATATTTCACTTGGGGAGCTTACACCCCAGCGGTATGAACATTAACTTCTCTAGTTTAGTTTAGTTTAGTCTAGAGATACAGCATGGAAACAGGCCCTTCGGCCCACCGAGTCTGCGCCGACCAGCGATCCCCGCACACTAGCACTATCCCACATACACTAGGGACAATTTACACATACACCAAGCCTGCACGTCTTTGGAGTGTGGGAGGAAACCGAAGATCTCGGAGAAATCCCACAAAGTCACAGGGAGAACGTACAAACTCCGTAGAGACAGCACCCGTGGTCGGGATCGAACCCGGGTTTAAGCGATGTAAGGCAGCAACTCTACCGCTGCGCCACCGTGCTGCTGAGTCTCTCACTCAGTTCAGTTTAGTTTATTGTCACGTGTACCGAGGTACAGTGAAAAGCTGTTGTTGCGCGCTAACCAGTCAGCGGAAAGACAATACATGATTCCAATCAATCCATTTACAGTGTGTAAATACATGATAAGGGAATAACGTTTAGTGCAAGGTAAAGCCAGTAAAGTCCAATCAAGGATAGTCCGAGGGGCATCAATGAGGTAGTTAGTAGTTCAGCACTGCTCTCTGCTTTCCCTCTGTCTCCATACATGCCCCATCCCAGTTCTCAGCCCAGCCTGACTGTCTTCAAACATGTTATCTTTGTATCCCCGAGCAAACAATGATCCATTCTGCATTGTCCTTGGACTTTGTCTCCTTTGATCTCTTGTTTTCACACCTTATCCTTTCATATCTCTGTGTCTCCCTGTCCGCTGACTCTCAGCCTGAAGAAGGGTCTCGACCCGAAACGTCACCCATTCCTGCGCTCCAGAGATGCTGCCTATCCCGCTGAGTTTTGGTCCCCTAATTTGAGGAAGGACATTCTTGCTATTGAGGGAGTGCAGCGTAGGTTCACAAGGTTAATTCCCAGGATGGCGGGACTATCATATGCTGAGAGAATGGAGCGGCTGGGCTTGTATACTCTGGAGTTTAGAAGGGATCTTATTGAAACATATAAGATTATTAAGGGATTGGACACGCTAGAGGCAGGAAACATGTTCCCGATGTTGGGTGAGTCCAGAACCAGGGGCCACAGTTTAAGAATAAGGAGTAAGCCATTTAGAACGGAGATGAGGAAAAACTTTTTCACCCAGAGAGTTGTGAATCTGTGGAGGGCGGTGGAGGCCAATTCACTGGATGTTTTCAAGAGAGAGTTAGATAGAGCTCTAGGGGCTAGCAGAGTCAAGGGATATGGGGAGAAGGCAGGAACGGGGTACTGATTGTGGATGATCAGCCATGATCACATTGAATGGTGGTGCTGGCTCGAAGGGCCAAATGGCCTACTCCTGCACCTATTGTCTATTGTCTATTGTTACTCCAGCATTTTGTGTCTATCTTCAATGTAAACCAGCATTTGCAGTTCCTTCCTGCACTTGGCGCCCAGTCCTGGCGACAACATGCATGCTGGTCACAGAAGCAGATCTGCAATCACGCATTACAATCGTTCCACACTTTTAAACCTCTACTCATGTATCTGTACACTGTAAATGGCTCGATTTGTAATCATGTATTGTCTTTCCGCTGACTGGATAGTACGCAACACAAGCTTTCCACTGTACCTCGGTACACGTGACAATAAACTAAACTGCAATAAACTGCAGGAAGATACAGAAGCTTCAGAGCACATACCACCAGACACAGCAATAGTTTCTTCCTGAGTCTCAACCAGGTCCACAGGTTACAGAACTGCAGATATAGGTTTAGACCAAAGTGAGATAATCAACCTCAACTATCTCCAACGGCAGTTCGTTCCTTCACCCACCAGCCTTTGTGTGAAAAAGTTACTTCTCAGGTTCAGAGAGTTGTGAGTCTGTTGAATTCTCTGCCTCAGAGGGCGGTGGAGGCCGGTTCTCTGGATGCTTTCAAGAGAGAGCTAGATAGGGCTCTTAAAGATAGCGGAGTCAGGGGATATGGGGAGAAGGCAGGAACGGGGTACTGATTGGGGATGATCAGCCATGATCACATTGAATGGCGGTGCTGGCTCGAAGAGCTGAATGGCCTACTCCTACACCTATTGTCTATTGTCTATTAAATCTTTCCCCCCCTCACCTTAAACCTACGGTTCTCAATTCCCCAACTCTGGGCAAGAGACTGTGCGTTTACCCAATCTATTCCCCTCTCGTGGGAGAGCCTAGGACCAGAGGGCACAGCCTCAGAATAAAAGGACGTTCCTTTAGGAAGGAGATGAGGAGGAATTTCTTGCCAGAGGGTGGTGAATCTGTTTCAAATCATTGCCACAGAAGGCAGAGATAGAGGTTTGATTAGTGTCAGGGGTTATGGGGTGAAGGCTGGAGAATGGGGTTGCGAGGAGATAGATCAGCCATGATTAAATGGCAGAATAAATTTGATGGGCCGAATGGTCTAACTCTGCTCCTATCACTTATGAACATTGATCTTACAAAATCACACCTCATGCTCCTGCACTCCAAGGAATAGAGTCCCAGCCTACTGAACCTCTGCCTATAGCTCAGACCCTCATGTCCTGGCAACGTCCTCCTAAACCGTGAGTGGGTGGGAGATTGTGACTCGTGAATGTAATGGAATTTGCTGAGGAAGTGACCGAGAAGGCTGGGAGGGTTTCCAATGTTAAAGAGCACCTCATTCTACAAACACCGTGGCTAGGGGTCGCCAACTTTCCCACTCCCAAATGAGGGACAAAAGATCAAAATACGGGACAAATTCCCCACGGCAATTCGTTGACCGACTCAGCCGTGGTTGGGTGAATGATGAGTTGGCCCGGGTGCTGGACTGCACACAAAGCCCAGCCGGCGGGCCAGCTGAGAAGTTTTGGCCTGGGCCACGCAATGCCGCGCGCAAAATCTGGCGCCCTGTCCAACTCCTGAACCGATGATCGGCCGTGAGAAGGAGGAGGGGTGGTGGTGGTGTCGGCGGTAAGCGAAGGCCCGAAGGTCGGACAGCTGGCTGGGCTGCCGACCGACGGGGCCACGGGCGAGGCGCTGCTGCTGCACTCCATGGGCTGCACTACGTCGGGACGGGTGAGGCGGGGCCGGACGTGGCGCTCCGACCCGACAGTCCCCTCGACCCGAGTAGCAGCGGTCAAATACAGGACAAGGGCGGTCCCGTACGGGACAAACCAATTTAGCCCAAAATACGGGATGTCCCGGCTATTACGGGACAGTTGGCGACCCTAGTGTAGCTGAGATCACAGGGGCAGGGAGGGGCCGGGTGGTCAGCTTTTAGTTTAGTTTAGTTTAAAGATACAGCGCAGAAACATGGCCGCCGGCCCGCGCCGACCAGCAATCCCCGCACATTAACACGATCCTACACACACTAGGGACAATTTCTACCGTTACCAAGCCTATTAACCTACAAGGTAGACAAAAGTGCTGGAGAAACTCAGCGGGTGCAGCAGCATCTATGGAGCGAAGGAAATAGGCAACGTTTCGTCCCGAAACGTTGCCTATTTCCTTCGCTCCATAGATGCTGCTGCACCCGCTGAGTTTCTCCAGCACTTTTGTCTACCTTCGATTTTCCAGCATCTGCAGTTCTTTCTTAAACAATTAGCCTACAAACCTGTACGTCTTTGGAGTGTGGGGAGGAAACGGAAGATATCTGAGAAAACCCACGCAGGTCACGGGGAGAACGTACAAGCTCCGTACAGACAACACCCGCAGTCGGGATGGAACCGGGTCTCTAGGGGGGGGGGGGCTGCAAGAGCTGGAAGGCGGCAACCCTACCGACACAACACTCACTGGTTGTCGAGGAACATCAGGTCTTCATCCCCCAGCTGGTCGTCCGCCTGCTCACTCACTCTCGCCTCCTTGGCCACGGAGAGAGGGGGCGAGTCCGCGGGGACCCGGCTCTGCTCGCTGCCTGCAGACAATCAAAGCAAGTCGGTCAGTTCACCGCCCACCAACGCTTGTACCTCCGTCGAAGGCTCACGGGCGTTCGGGCACAACTCTCACCAACTCCGACAGATGCGCTGTTCTGCAGGAAGCATTTTATCGGGATGCGTCACAGCTCGGTTTGGGAACAGCTACGCCCAAGACCGCAAGGAATCGCAGCGGCCCAGACCATCGCGCAAACCAACCTCCCTTCCATTGACTCCATTCACACCTCACGCTGCCTCGGCAAGGCCAGCAGCATCATCAAGGACCAGTCGCACCCCGGCCACTCCCTCTTCCCCCCACTCCCATCGGGCAAGAGGTACAGAAGTGTGAAAACACACACCTCCAGATTCAGGGACAGTTTCTTCCCAGCTGTTATCAGGCAACTGAATCATCCTACCACAACCAGAGAGCGGTCCTGAACTACTATCTACCTCTTTGGTGACCCTCGGACTATCCTTGATCGGACTTTACTGGCTTTACCTTGCACTAAACATTATTCCCTTATCATGTATCTATCTGTACACTGCGAATGGCTCGATTGTAATCATGTATTGTCTTTCCGCTGACTGGTTAGCACGCAACAAAAGCTTTTCACTGTACCTCGGTACATGGTCAGGTCAGGGGGAGATCCCCCCCCCTACACGGGTACCATGTAATCCCCTGCTATGGTCGGATAATCGGCGACTGAACCGTCTCCCCCACCTGGTTTGCCAGGTGAGGAGGGGGCTGTGGACCCCCAGCAGGACCAAAAACAAGACCTGTCAAAGTGCGGATGAGCTCCTAGCAAGCCAACGGCCATCCACACTTCAGTAGAAGTTACGATCACTGTCGTACATGGCATTGTAAGGCACCGTTGACATTTTCACTGACATGTGACAATAAACTAAACTGAATTAAAACTAAACATTGCCTGTGTGATGTGTCTCAGATGTAACACCGAGAGTTTGCCTTAATTAAGGATGTGAGTCTTTCTGCCACAGTTTCCATTTGCTTCAGTTTCATTTTCTTTTATTAAAAAGAAATATATATATTTTTTAGATACAGGCCCTTCGGCCCACAATGTCCATGCTGAACATGATGCCAAGTTAAACTAATCTCCTCTGCCTGCACATGATCCATATCCCTCCATTCCCTGTCTAAAAGCCTCTTAAACACCACTATCATATCTGCCTCCTCCACCACCACCCCTGGCATCGCGTTCCAGGCACCCACCACCCTCTGTGTAACTAACTTCTCCCACACATTTCCATTGAAGTTTCTCCCTCTCACCTTAAAACCATGCCTCCCAACCAGTGACATTTCCACCCAGGGGAAAAGGTTCTGACTGTCTACCCTACTTTTGAGTTGTGAATCTGTGGAATTCTCTGCCTCAGGTGGAGGCAGGTTCTCTGGATACTTTCAAGAGAGAGCTAGATGGGGCTCTTAAAGATAGCGGAGTCAGGGGATATGGGGAGAAGGCAGGAACGGGGTACTGATTGTGGATGATCAGCCATGATCACATTGAATGGCGGCGCTGGCTCGAAGGGGCGAATGGCCTACTCCTGCACCTATTGTCTATTGTCTACGCCTCCCATAACTTCATATACCCACAGCCTCTGAACGCCCCAGAGAAAACTTTTTTGCGTCTGTTCAACCTCTTATACCTAATACCCCCTAATGCAGGCAGCGTTCTGGTGAACCTCCTCTGCACCCTCTCCAAAACCTCCACATCCTTGCTGTAAAGGGGCGATCAGAACTGCACGCTAGACTCCAGATGTGGCCTCACCAAAGTCCTATGTCTAAGGTCCAGCAAGTTTTCAGTCTTAAAATAATTGGTTCTGGTTGTACGGCAAGTATAGTTTCTGAGATTCTGGAACTAATAGCTTCATAGTTTCTGCCAATCTGGAACTAATTTGGAAAATAATCTTGAGTTGAAACTTCTTAGGCCCCCTCGGTCATGGCTGACCATGGGTGTTTCCAGGGTTGGAGGACGCCAGTGCGCGACTTTGTTTAACGTGGGGAGACTGGTGCACAGACAGCCACCCCACGGTCCTTGACAGATCTGGGTCGGGATCCAGTGGCATGGAGTCCAAGACGACCGGAGACCCTTTTCTGCTGCAGCCTTCATCCGCCTTCCCAGCCGTTGTGACGCTCCACTAAGGTCAGCCATCGACCTCCGCCTGTTCCACCGTTGAGGTCTTGGTTGGATTGCTCTTTGTCAGGGACCTTCCCCCTTGACCTTACCGCCATGGGTGGCCCTACCAGGAGCATAGCTCCAGACGGCATCGCTCTCAGGATCTCAGGTCCACACAAGCTTCTCCACCACGACAAGGTGACAATCCATTGAAACTAGGTTCAGTTCAATTGATTGCTATGTTTCCTGCATGACTGCCGATGTTTGCTCCCCACCGCCCTTTGTGTGAAAAAGTTACCCCTCAGGTTCCTATCAAATCTTTCCCCCTCACCTTAAACCTGTGCTCTCTGGTTCCTGATTCCCCTTGTCTGGGCAAGAGTCCCAGCTTCTTCAACCTCTCCCTGTAGCTTAGACATAGAAACAGAGAAAATAGGTGCAGGAGTAGGCCATTCGGCCCTTGTAGCCTGCACCGCCATTCAATATGACCATGGCTGATCATCCAACTCAGTATCCTGTACCTGCCTTCTCTCCATACCCCCTGATCCCTTTAGCCACAAGGGCCACATCTAACTCCCTCTTAAATATAGCCAACGAACTGGCCTCAACTACCTTCTATGGCAGAGAATTCCAGAGATTCACCACTCTCTGTGTGAAAAATGTTTTCCTCATCTCGATCCTAAAAGATTTCCCCCTTATCCTTAAACTGTGACCCCTTGTTCTGGACTTCCCCAACATCGGAAACAATCTTCCTGCATCTAGCCTGTCCAACCCCTTAAGAATTTTGTAAGTTTCTATAAGATCCCCCCTCAATCTTCTAAATTCTAGCGAGTACAAGCCGAGTCTATCCAGTCTTTCTTCATATGAAAGTCCTGACATCCCAGGAATCAGTCTGGTGAACCTTCTCTGTACTCCCTCTATGGCAAGAATGTCTTTCCTCAGATTAGGAGACCAAAACTGTACGCAATACTCCAGGTGTGGTCTCACCAAGACCCTGTACAACTGCAGTAGAACGTCCCTGCTCCTATACTCAAATCCCTCGAGTCCCGGCTATAAACCCTCTCTGCACCCATTCCAACTTGACAACATCTTTCCTATAACATGACTTAGTTTGGAGATACAGCGCAGAAAAAGGCCCTTCGGCCCACAGGGTTCGTGCCGACCAGCGATCCCCACACGCTAACACTATCCAACACACACGGGACAATTTACATTTTTACCAAGCCAATTAACCTACAAACCTGCACATCTTCGGAGTGTGGGAGGAAACCGAAGAACTCGGAGAAAACCCACGCAGGTTTTGGGGAGAACGTACAAACTGCGGACAGAAACGCACCCGTAGTCGGGATCGAACCCAGGTCTCCAGCGCTGGGAGGCAGTATTTCGACCACTGTACCACGGTGACGCCAGACCTGAACACAATACTCTAAATACCTTTCGTTACAGTTGGTGGAACATCCTTGAGAGATAAAAGAGCTGGTCAAAAAACAGAGAGGAAGTTTGGATTACCTAAATTATCTCTTAAGGCACTGGCATCCAAATGCTTGTCAAAGTTGTAGTTTGGAACCAACTTGAGTCTCATTCTGGAGTAAGTCTCCACACTTGCGAGTTTCCATTTTATTTCAGAGGGATTGCTGTAGAGTGATGACAATACGTAACTCATGTTAGTTGCAAGGTAAACTCCACATATGCACAAACAGGGATACGTCCATTAGCGATAGGAGCAGAATTAGGCCATTCGGCCCATTAAATCTACTCCACCATCCAATCATGGCTGATCTATCTCTCCCTCCTAACCCCTCCTAGCCTTAGACAATAGACATTTAGAACGGAGATGAGGAAACACTTTTTGGTGAGTCTGTGGAATTCTCTGCCTCAGAAGGTGGTGGAGGCCGGTTCTCTGGATACTTTCAAGAGAGAGCCAGATAGGGCTATTAAAGATAGCGGAGTCAGCGGATATGGGGGGAAGGCAGGAACGGGGTACTGATTGGGGATGATCTGCAATGATTAGATTGAATGGCGGCGCTGGCACGAAGGGCCGAATGACCTACTCCTGCACCTATTGTCTATTGGGGATGATCAGCCATGACTACATTGAATGGCGGTGCTGGCTCGAAGGGCCGAATGGCCTACTCCTGCACCTATTGTCTATTGTCTATTGGGGATGATCAGCTATGACTACATTGAATGGCGGTGCTGGCTCGAAGGGCCGAATGGCCTACTCCTGCACCTATTGTGGATGATCAGCCATGATCACATTGAATGGCGGTGCTGGCTCGAAGGGCCGAATGGCCTACTCCAGCACCTATTGACTATTGTCTATTGGGGATGATCAGTTATGACTACATTGAATGGCGGTGCTGGCTCGAAGGGCCGAATGGCCTACTCCAGCACCTATTGACTATTGTCTATTGTTATGGGGAGAAGGCCGGAGAATGGGGTTAGGAGGGAGAGATAGATCAGCCATGATTGAATGGCGCAGTAGAGTGGATGGGCCGAATGGCCTGATTCCCCTGCTGCAACCTGTGATGGTGTGGGCTTACCGATGGGCCCAGGCACCCCGTGGGCAGGTGAGGAGACGTCGGAGGGAGCTCCACTGGCGAAGCACGGCATGGTGGTGGCTGTTGATCTGCTTCAGCACGTTGGCGTACCGCGCATTCTCGCTGCGCGCCCGCTTCAGGAACGGCTGCAGCATCAGCTCCTGCCGGAGGCAAGGTTCACCACAAGTCATTATCTTTAACAACAGCAAACCTCTACGCCTTTGGAGTTCAGTTTTATGTTTAGAGCAACAACTGCTGGGAAACAGGGTCCATCGGCCCACCGGGTCCGCGCCGACCAGCGATCCCCGCACACTAACGCCACCCCACACACACACACACACACACACACACACACACACACACACACACACACCAGGGACAATTTTACATTTACACCAAGCCAATTAACCTACAAACCTGCACGTCTTTGGAGTGTGGGAGGAAACACTTTTTCTCACAGAGAGTGGTGAGTCTGTGGAATTCTCTGCCTCAGAGGGCGGTGGAGGCAGGTTCTCTGAATACTTTCAAGAGAGAGCTAGATAGGGCTCTTAAAGATAGCGGAGTCAGGGGATATGGGGAGAAGGCAGGAACGGGGTACTGATAGGGATGATCAGCCATGATCACATTGAATGGTGGCGCTGGCTCGAAGGGGCCGAATGGGCCTACTCCTGCACCTACTGTCTATGTCATTGAAACTGGAGCACCCGGGGAAAACCCAGGCAGGTTAACGGGACGAACGAAAACTCCGTACAGACAGCACCTGTAGTCGGGATCGAAGCCCGGGTCTTCTGGCGCCTGTAAAGCGCGCAAGGCAGCAACTCTACCGTGCCCACACCGTGCCGTCTAGATCTAAAGGACCTGACCTGCACAAATGTGTCTATGTGCCTTGTATTGTATACGTAACGGGCGATACGGTGGCACAGTGGCAGAGCTACTGCTTTACAGCGCCAAAGTCCCGGGTTCGATCCTGACCTCGGGTGCTGTATGTACAGAGTTTGCACTTTCTCCCTGTGACCTGCATGGGTTTTCTCCGGGTGCTCCGGTTTCCTCCCACACTCCAAAGGCGTGCAGGTTTGTAGGTTTTGAGAACCCGACCTGCCCAAATGCGTCTATTGTGTGTTGTATTTTGTATATGTGTAGCCGTAGAGCTACTGCCTCACAGCACCAGAGACTCAGGTTCGATCCTGACTACGGGTGCTTGAGTGTACGGAGTTCTATGTTCTAGAATCATAGCATCATCGAGTCAGACAACGTGGAAACAAACCCTTTGGTCCACCCTGCCCACACCGACCAATGAGCAGTGAAAGGCCTGGATAGAGTGGATGTGGAGAGGATGTTTCCACTAGTGGGAGAGTCTAGGACCAGAGGTCGTAGCCTCAGGATTAAAGGACGTACCGTTATAAAGGAGATGAGGAGGAATTTATTTAGTCAGAGGGTGGTGAATCTGTGGAATTCATTGCCACAGACGGCTGTGGAAGCCAAGTCAAGGGATATTTTTTAAGGCAGGGCTAGATAGATTCTTGATTAGTACGGGTGTGAGGGGTTATGGGGAGAAGGCAGGAGAGTGGGGTTAAGAGGGAGAGATAGACCAGCCATGATTAAATGGCAGAGTAGGCTTGATGGGCCGAATGGCCTAATTCTGCTCCTATTACTCATGAAAATGCTGGTGTATCTCAGCGGGTCAGGCAGCATCTCTGAAGAAAAGGAATAAATACAGTGTAGGTGATGTTTTGTATCTGACCCAATGAGTTACTCCAGCATTTTGTGTCTTCTGTATGAACCAGCATCTGCAGTTCCTTCCTACCCATCTACGCTGGTCCCACATGCTTGCCCATATCCTTTGGCCCATATCCCTCTAAACCTGTCCTATCCACGTACCTGTCCAAATGTTTTTTTAAAGTTGTGATAGTACCTGCCTCAACTACCTCCTCCAGCAGCACGTACCATACACCCACCACCCTTTGTGTAAAAAAGTTGCCTCTCAGGTTCCTATTAAATCTGTCCCTCCTCATCTTAAACCGATGTCCTCTTGTTCTTGATTCCCCTACCCTTGGTAAACGACGTTACCCGATCTAATCCTGTCATGATCTTGTATACCTCTATAAGATCACCCCTCATTGTCCTGCGCTCCAAGGAATAGAGTCCCACCTCCCCCAGTCTCTTGCCCAGAGTAGGTGAATCGGGGACAGAGGAATTAGGTTTAAAGTGAAGGGGAAAACATTTAATAGGAATCTGAGGGGTAACCTTTTCACACAAAAGGTGGCGGGTGCATGGAACAACCTGCCAGAGGAGGTAGTTGAGGCAGGGACTACTCTAACGTTTAAGAAACAGTTAGATAGGTATATGGATAGGACAGGTTTAATATAACATGAATCTGAATGAAACGTGTAAAATATAACATCAATCTGAACAAAACTTGTTTCATTTACATCCCAGGACAATGGTGAGCAAGGTGGGCCAACAATTGTAGCACTATCGTGTCCCTTTTTGGCGGGGTTTTCGCACGCATACAAACAAACAAGATGAGAGTTGTAGTAATATATAGATGGAGCAAACGCAGTCAGGTGGGACGAGTGTAGCTGGGACATGTTGGCCGGTGGGGGCCGAAGGGCCTGTTTCCACGTTGTATGACTCTATGATGCTAAGGGTCCCGACCCTGAACATCACCTGTCCGTGTTCCCCAGAGAAGCTGCCTGAGTTACTCCAGCACTCTGCATCTTTTTGTTTTGAACCGGCATCTGCAGTTGCTTGTTTCTACTGCTGAACGGGCGATTGGGTGTTGGCAATGTTGGCCGGTTGTAACGTTACCTGAAACTTGGAGCGGCTCTCTCCCCGCTCATGCTCCCTCCGTAGAGCGCTACTCATCAGAGAGTCGTAGCAGGAGTTCCAGAAGTCGGACATCAATTTATGGCTTGCGTCAAACGTGTCCGACTCATATTGAGCCATGGCTTTTAAAACCTGCGGGAACACAGTGGCAAGAAATCACACCCGATACAACACGTTCACCACTGAAAGAGAGCAAGACCTCTCTCGGGGCGCTCACAGTGGGGCAGCGGTACAATTGCTGCCTTACAGCGAATGCAGCGCCGGAGACCCGGGTTCGATCCCGTCTACGGGCGCTGTCCGTATGGAGTTTGTACATTCTCCGAGATGTTCGGTTTCCTCCCACACTCCAACAACATAAAAGTTTGTAGGTTAATTGGCTTGGTAAGTGTAAAAAAAATGTCCCTAGTGGGTGTAGGATAGCGTTAGTGTGCGGGGATCGCTGGTCGGCGCGGACCCCGTGGGCTCAAGGGCCTGTTTCCACGCTGTATCTCGAAACTAAACTAAACTAAAAAATGGTGCAGCTGGTAGAAGTTTTGGGCAGTTTTGGCCACCATGTTATAGGAAAGATGTTGTCAAGCTGGAAAGGGTTCAGAGAAGATTTACGAGGATGTTGCCAGGACTAGAGGGTCTGAGCTACAGGGAGAGGTTGAGTAGGCTGGGTCTCTATTCCCTGGAGCGCAGGAGGATGAGGGGTGATCTTATGAAGGTGTATAAAATCATGAGAGGAATAGATCGGGTAGATGCACAGAGTCTCTTGCCCAGAGTAGGGGAATCGAGGACCAGAGGACATAGGTTTAATGTGAAGGGGAAAAGATTTAATAGGAATCTGAGGGGTAACTTTTTCACACAAAGGGTGGTGGGTGTATGGAACGAGCTGCCAGAGGAGGTAGTTGAAGCAGGGACTATTCCAACATTTAAGAAACATTTAGACAGGTACATGGATAGGACAGGTTTGGAGGGATATGGACCAAATGCGGGCGGGTGGGACTAGTGTAGCTGGGACATGTTGGCCAGAGTGGGCAAGTTGGGCCGAAGGGCCTGTTTCCACGCTGTATCACTATGAATCTGGCAAGGCTTAATACAAACCCGAGGGGAACCTTTTTCACTCAGAGTTTAGTTTAGAGATACAGTGTAGAAAGGCCCATAGCAAAAGGATTTGAGTATAGGAGCAGGGAGGTTCTACTGCAGTTGTACAGGGTCTTGGTGAGACCACACCTGGAGTATTGCGTACAGTTTTGGTCTCCAAATCTGAGGAAGGACATTATTGCCATAGAGGGAGTGCAGAGAAGGTTCACCAGACTGATTCCTGGGATGTCAGGACTTTCTTATGAAGAAAGACTGGATAGACTCGGCTTGTACACGCTAGAATTTAGGAGATTGAGAGGGGATCTTATAGAAACTTACAAAATTCTTAAGGGATTGGACAGGCTAGATGCAGGAAGATTGTTCCCGATGTTGGGGAAGTCCAGGACAAGGGGTCACAGCTTAAGGATAGAGGGGAAATCCTTTAGAACCGAGATGAGAAAAACATTTTTCACGCAGAGAGTGGTGAATCTCTGGAACTGTCTGCCACAGAAGGTAGTTGAGGCCACAGTTCATTGGCTATATTTAAGAGGGGGTTAGATGTGGCCCTTGTGGCTGGAGGGATCAGGAGGTATGGAGAGAAGGCAGGTACGGGATACTGAGTTGGATGATCAGCCATGATCATATTGAATGGCGGTGCAGGCTCGGAGGGCCGAATGGCCTACTCCTGCACCTATTTTCTATGTTTCTATGTTTCTATGAGACCGTGCCGACCAGCGATCCCTGCACACTAACACCAGGGACAATTTTACACTTATACCAAGCCAATTAGTCTTTGGAGAGTGGGAGGAAACGGAAGATCTCGGAGAAAACTCACGCAGGTCATGGAGAGAACGTACAAACTCCGTACAGACAGCACCCGTAGTCAGGATCGAACCTGGGTCTCCGGCGCTGTGAGGCAGTGACTCTACCCGCTGCACCACCATGCAGAGCGTAGCGGATTGATGGAACAAGTTGGCAGAAGAGGTAGTTGAAGCAGATACTATAACAGCATATAAAAATTCATTTGGACAGGTACACAGACAAGACAGGTTTAGAGGGATACGAGTCAAACACAGGCAGGTGGTGAATCTAGTTTAGTTTATTGTCACGTGTACCGAGGTACAGTGAAGCTTTTTTGTTGCATGCTATCCAGTCAGTGGAAAGACTATACATGATTACAATTGAGCCGCCCACAGTGTGAAGATACATGATAATGGGAATAATTAGTGCAAGGTAAAGTCCAATTCAAGATAGTCCGAGGGTCTGCAATGAGGTAGATGGGAGGTCAGGACCACCCTCTAGTTGATGATAGGATGGTTCAGTTGCCTGATAACAGCTGGGAAGAAACTACCCCTGAATCTGGATCTTGGACGGCATGGGCAAGTTGGGCC
This sequence comes from Amblyraja radiata, assembly GCF_010909765.2. Taxonomy (NCBI): domain Eukaryota; kingdom Metazoa; phylum Chordata; class Chondrichthyes; order Rajiformes; family Rajidae; genus Amblyraja; species Amblyraja radiata. The sequence continues at coordinate 116,069,589 of NC_045959.1, read as the reverse complement.
GAAGGGCCTGTTTCCACGCAGTATGTCTCTATGTGGGAGGAAACTGGAGCACCCAGAGGAAACCCACGCGGTCACAGTGAGAACGTGCAAACTCCCTACAAACAGCACCTGAGGTTGGGATCGAAGCCGGGTCTCCGGCGCGGTGAGGAAGCAGTGCTACCGCTGCGCCATCGTGCTTAATATACGCATGGAGACACAGCACAGAAACAGGCCCTTCGGCCCGGAGTCCATGCTGACTGTAAACCACAGTCTGCACATTCTCTCGGTGACCTGGTGGGATTCTCTGCCACAGAAGGCAGTGGAGGCCAATTCACAGGATGTTTTCAAGAGAGAGTTAGATTCATCTCTCAGGGCTAAAGGAATCAAGGGATATGCGGAGAAAGCAGGAACAGGGTACTGAGTTTAGATGATCAGCCATGATCATATTGAATGGGGTGGGAGATTGCAACCTTCACGTGGTCCGCCCTGTTTCGACAAATGCAATCAACCTGACGTACACAATCAAATAAGATCAAATAGAACAAGTTGTACCACAACTTTAAACCCCTGTCCCACGGTACGAGTTCATTCCAAGAGCTCTCCCGAGTTTGCCCTGATTCCAACTCGGAGATTTACGGTAATGGCCGCTCGTCGGTACTCGGGGCTCTCGTGGACATTTTTCAACATGTTGAAAAATCTTCACGAGCCTTCCCGAGCTTACCTGCCGTTAGCGAGTCTTCCCGAGTACCTGCCGTTAGCGTTACGAGCCGCTAAGAGACGTCCCCGAGCTCCGACGTACCCGCTACGTTCATTCCCGTGCTTACCACGAATTTGATTTTTTTTTAAACTCGGGAGAGCTCTTGGATGAACTCGTACAGTGGGACAGGGCCGTTAGGCTGTGCACGCCATACGCAAGAAGAAGAAGAAGATATCATATTGAATGGCGGTGGCTGACTCGAAGGGCCGAATGGCCTATTCCTGCACCTATAGAAACATAGAAAATAGGTGCAGGAGGAGGCCATTCGGCCCTTTGAGCCAGCACCGCCATTCATTGTGATCATGGCTGATCGTCCCCATTCAATAACCCGTGCCTGCCTTCTCCCCATATCCCTTGATTCCACTAGACCCAAAAGCTCTATCTAACTCTCTCTTAAATCCATCCAGTGATTTGGCCTCCACTGCCCTCTGTGGCAGGGAATTCCACAAATTCACAACTCTCTGGGTGAAAAAGTTTTTTCTCACCTCAGTCTTAAATGCCCTCCCCTTTATTCTAAGACTGTGGCCCCTGGTTCTGGACTCACCCAACATTGGGAACATTCTTCCTGCATCTAGCTTGTCCAGTGTTTTTATAGTTGTATATGTTTCTATAAGATATCCCCTCATCCTTCTAAACTCCAGTGAATACAATATGTTTCTATGTTTGGTGTGACTGTAATGGACGGAGAGAGGGGAACACTCACGTGCTTCTCCATGAAGGACCTCCATTCGTCCGTGACGCAGAAGCGCTGGAAGTCCTCGTAGAAGGTTGGGCTGCCGTTGGTGGGCGGCAAGGAGGGCAGCTGGTACTGGAGCTCCAGCAGCTGGTAGCACTGGTCCATCAATGTGCGTACGATGGGCATGAGATAGGAGAAGATGTCCGACCTCTGCTGGATGGATTGACGCAGAGGCAGGTCCAGCCTGCCCAGCAGGTAGCACGCCTCCTCCTTGTGTATGGGCATGGTTTGTAGCAGGCTGTGCAGCTTCACGCACGCCATGGCGCACACCTGTAGGGGGCGGCAGAGAACACGCTCAAACCAGCAAACACACACACTGGTCAACAACATAGATAGACACAATGCATTCAAATATATATTATGGTAAGATCTGGTAAAACCACATCTGGAGTATTGTGTACAGTTTTGGTCTCCGAATTTGAGGAAGGACATCCTTGTGATTGAGGCTGTGCAGAGTAGGTTCACGAGATTGATCCCTGGGATGGCGGGACTGTCATATGAGGAAAGATTGAAAAGACTAGGCTTGTACTCACTGGGGTTTAGAAGGATGAGAGGGTTCTCTTTGAAACATATAAGATTGTTAAGGGTTTGGACACGCTAGAGGCAGGAAACATGTTCCCGATGTTGGGGGAGTCCAGAACCAGGGGCCACAGTTTAAGAATAAGGGGTAAGCCATTTAGAACGGAGACGAGGAAACACTTTTTCTCACCTAGAGAGTTGTGAATTTGTGGAATTCCCTGCCACAGAGGGCAGTGGAGGCCAAATCACTGGATGGATTTAAGAGAGAGTTAGATAGAGCTCTAGGGGCTAGTGGAGTCAAGGGATATGGGGAGAAGGCAGGTATGGGTTATTGATAGGGGATGATCAGCCATGATCACAATGAATGGCGGTGCTGGCTCGAAGGGCCGAATGGCCTCCTCCTGCACCTATTTTCTATGTTTCTATGTTTCTATGTTTAAGAAAGAACTGCAGATGCTGGAAAATCGAAGGCAGACAAAAATGCTGGAGAAACTCAACGGGAGAGGCATCTGTGGAGCAAAGGAATAGGCGACGTTTTTGGGTCAAGAGTCTGGACCCGAAAATGTCGCCTATTCCTTCGCTCCATAGATGCTGCCTCACCCGCTGAGTTTCTCCAGCATTTTTGTCTACCAAAAATATATTATAGTCATTTAGAGAAACAGGCCCTTCGTCCCCACCGAGTCCGCACCGACCAGCGATCTCCATCGCTCACACTATCTATCCTACACACACACACACACACACAAGGGGTCATAGAGTCATACAGCCTTGAAACACGCCCAACTTGCCCACACCGACCAACATGTCCCATCTACACTAGTTCCACCTGCCTGCGTTTGGCCCACATCCCTCTAAAGCTGTCCTATCCACGTACCAGCCCAAATGTTTCTTAACCGTTGCAATAGTACCATCAACAGTATAGTCCCGAGTACCATGGCTAGTTATAGGTTAGTTGCTTAATCTTAGAGCAGTGTGAACTTAAATGAGATGTGCTGGAAGACAGCAACTCTACCGCTGCACCTCTATGCACTGGGCAGACTCGGTGGGCTGAAGGGCCCGTTTCCACACTGTATCTCAAAACTAAACTAAACTAAAATATGTAGGAGTGGACTTGCAGATGCTGGTTTACACTGAAGATAGGAGCAAAATGCTGGAGTAACTCAGAGGTACGGGCAGCATCTCTGGAGAGAAGGAATGGGTGACGTTTTGGGTCGAGACCCTTCTCCAGACTCTGAGACTGACTCTGGTCTTCAGACTCTGGGGTTAGCAGGGAGAGATAGGTCAGCCATGAATGACTGGTGGAGTAGATGATGGGCCGAATGGCCTAATTCTACTCCTATTCCTTATGACCTTATGACACCCGCACTAATCAAGAACCTATCGATCTCCAACTTTAAAATATCCACAGTTGCCTGTGGCAATTAATTCCACAGATTCACCGCCCTCTGGCTAAAGACATTTCTCCTCATCTCCTTTCTAAATATATATCCTTTGACCATCTGTTGATGGGGCGAATGGCCTAATTCTGCTCCTATCACTCGTGATAGAAGTAATAGGAGCAGATAAGATTATTAAGAGTTTGGACACGCTAGAGGCAGGATACATGTTCCCGATGTTGGGGGAGTCCAGAACCAGGGGCCACAGTTTAAGAATAAGGGGTAATCCATTTAGAACGGAGACGAGGAAACACTTTTTCACATAGAGTTGTGAGTCTGTGGAATTCTGTGCCTCAGGGGGCGCTGGTGGCCGGTTCTCTGGATACTTTCAAGAGAGAGCTAGATAGGGCTCTTAAAAATAGCAGAGTCAGGGGCTATGGGGAGAAGGCAGGAACGGGGTACTGATTGGGGATGATCAGCCATGATCACATTGAATGGCGGTGCTGGCTCGAAGGGCCGAATGGCCTACTCCTGCACTTTATTGACTATTGACCTTATGAGCTGAAACGTCACCCATTCCTTCTACCCAGAGACACTGCCTGTCCCGCTGAGTGACTCCAACATTTTGTGTCTGAGCTAGAAGATGTGGCGATGTTGGTGCGGGCTGAGGTGATGTACAAACCTGCATGTCGTCTTGTACCATGTAGCCCAGGATCAACCTGAGGCCGATCTGGGCCATTTCCTTCAGGTCTGGCGTGCCGTTGGCTGAATGGAACCAAACGGACAGTTTGTCCAGTAGGTTGATGCTCCCTTCTAAGATCTGGAAACAAGAAGGGTAGTTTAACATTCACACACCACGCCGTATGTTTCACCTGCTCCAGCATTCACCACACTGCATCTCTCAGTTGGCCTTCATAACGAGAGCATTTCCTTGTCTCCGTTCTAAATGGCTTACCTCTTATCTTAAACTGTGGCCCCTGGTTCTGGACTCCCCCAACATCAGGAACATGTTTCCTGCCTCTAGCGTGTCCAAACCCTTAATAATCTTATATGTTTCATTGAGATACCCTCTCATCCTTCTAAACTCCAGAGTGTACAAGCCCAGCTGCTCCATTCTCTCAGCATATGACAGTCCTGCCATCCTGGGAATTAACCTTGTAAATCTACGCTGCACTCCCTCAATAGCAAGAATGTCCTTAACCATATAACCATATAACAATTACAGCACGGAAACAGGCCATCTCGGCCCTACAAGTCCGTGCCGAACAATTTTTTTTCCCTTAGTCCCACCTGCCTGCACTCATACCATAACCCTCCATTCCCTTCTCATCCATATGCCTATCCAATTTATTCTTAAATGATACCAACGAACCTGCCGCCACCACTTCCACTGGAAGCTCATTCCACACCGCTACCACTCTCTGAGTAAAGAAGTTCCCCCTCATGTTACCCCTAAACTTCTGTCCCTTAATTCTGAAGTCATGTCCTCTTGTTTGAATCTTCCCTATTCTCAAAGGGAAACGCTTGATCACATCAACTCTGTCTATCCCTCTCATCATTTTAAAGACCTCTATCAAGTCCCCCCTTAACCTTCTGCGCTCCAGAGAATAAAGACCTAACTTATTCAACCTATCTCTGTAACTTAGTTGTTGAAACCCAGGCAACATTCTAGTAAATCTCCTCTGTACTCTCTCTATTTTGTTGACATCCTTCCTATAATTGGGCGACCAAAATTGTACCCCATACTCCAGATTTGGTCTCACCAATGCCTTGTACAATTTTAACATTACATCCCAGCCTCTATACTCAATGCTCTGATTTATAAAGGCTAGCATACCAAAAGCTTTCTTTACCACCCTATCTATATGAGATTCCACCTTCAAGGAACTATGCACGGTTATTCCCAGATTCCTCTGTTCAACTGTATTCTTCAATTCCCTACCATTTATCATGTACGTCCTATTTTGATTTGTCCTGCCAAGGTGTAACACCTCACATTTATCAGCATTAAACTCCATCTGCCATCTTTCAGCCCATTTTTCCAAATGGCCTAAATCACTCTGTCCTTCCTCAAATTAGGGGACCAAAACTGCACACAATACTCCAGCATATGACAGTCCTGCCATCCCGGGAATTAACAACCCCAACGACCCCCCAGCACTATCTCTAACCCTCCTGCCCCCGACCCCAATCTGCCAACCCACCCCCTCCTCACTCTTTACCTTTTCACTCCACAGCGCTGGATTGCTCTCTCCTTCTGAGAAGAGGAAGTCTTGAAGAAGTCGGAGCAGCTTCAGAGCGTTGTGGACGTGGCTGGTCAACATGTTACTGGCGGCGTCTTTAATGTCGGTGAACGCGGACTCCAACATCATCTCCAGCAGGCTGTGGGGTGGAAGAGAAGCGGTCACACACTCAGCCCAGCGGAAAGCCCAACCCAACCCAACGTCTGTGACTCACGGTGGTCTGGGCTTTGGTTGCATTAGGGACTTCCAACGTTTCTACCTCTTCCTCTCAACCCCACTCTCCTGCCGTCTCCCCATAACCCCACAAGGCAGAGAGAGAGAGAGAGAGAGAGAGATAGATTGTTTAAGAAGGAACTGCAGATGCTGGAAAACCGAAGGTAGACAAAAGTGCTGGAGAAACTCAGCGGGTGCAGCAGCATCTATGGAGCGAAGGAAATAGGCAACGTTTGAGAGATAGATTCCTGATTAGTACTGGTGTCAGAAGTTATGGGGAGAAGATGTCGAGGGGAACTGCAGATGCCGGTTTACACCGAAGATAGACACAAAATGCTGGAGTAACTCAGCGGGCCAGGCAGCATCCCTGGAGAGAAGGGATGGGTGACGTTTTGGGTCGAGACCCTTCTTCAACCTCTGGGGTTAGGAGGGAGAGATAGATCAGCCATGATTGAAATGCGGAGTAGACTTGATGGGCCAAATGGCCTAATTTTACGCCTATTCCTTATGACCTTGTGACCCCCGCACTAATCAAGAACCTATCGATCTCCAACTTAAAAATATCCACAGTTGTCTGTGGCAATGAATTCCACAGATTCACCGCCCTCCAGCTAAAGAAATTCCTCCTCATTTCAAACATAGAAAATAGGTGCAGGAGGAGGCCATTTGGCCCTTCGTGCCAGCACCACCATTCAATGTGATCATGGCTGATCATCCACAATCAGTAACCCGTGCCTGCCTTCTCCCCATACCTCCTGATTCCACTAGCCCCTATCTAACTCTATTTTAAATTCATCCAGTGAATTGGCCTCCACTGCCTTCTGTGGCCGAGAATTCCACAGATTCACAACTCTCTGGGTGGATCTGTGGAATTCATTGCCACAGACAGCTAAGGAGGCCATCGTCGGATATTGTCAGAGGGTGGTGAATCTGTGGAATTCTTTGCCACAGAAGGCTGTGGAGGCCAAGTCAATGGATATTTTTGAGGCAGAGAAAGATAGATTCTTGATTAGTGCGGGTGTCAGGGGTTACGGGGAGAAGGCAGGAGTATAGGGTTAGGAGGGAGAGATAGATCAGCCATGATTGAATGATGGATTAGACCTGATGGGCCAAATGGCTTGTTTCTGCTCCTTATGACCTTATAATTAGGGGGAAGAGATGACATCTAAAAATGAAAGGTTGACAAAAATGCTGGAGAAACTCAGCTGGTGAGGCAGCATCTAGATGCTGCCTCACCCGCTGAGTTTATCCAGCATTTTTGTCTACCTTCGATTTTTCCAGCATCTGCATTTCTTCCTAAAGCCCCTGTCCCACGATGCGAGTTTACCCAAGAGCTATCCCGAGTTTAAAAAAAAATCTAACTCGTGGTAGACTGTAGTGGTAAGTACGTAGACTGTTGGAGCTCGTGGATCTCGTAGCGGCTCGTAACGCTAACGGCAGGTACTGGGGAAACGCGGTAACTCGTGAAGTTTTTTCAACAGTGTGACAAAAGTCCACGAGTAAAAAAATACCCGTGATGAAGTACCACGAGTTTAGACAATAGACAATAGGTGCAGGAGTAGGCCATTCGGCCCTTCCAGCCAGCACCGCCATTCAATGTGATCATGGCTGATCATCCACAATCAGTACCCCGTTCCTGCCTTCTCCCCATATCCCCTGACTCCGCTATCTTTAAGAGCCCTATCTAGCTCTCTCTGGAAAGCATCCAGAAAACCGGCCTCCACCGCCTTCTGAGGCAGAGAATTCCACAGACTCACAACTCTCTGTGTGAAAAAGTGTTTCCTCGTCTACGTTCCAAATGGCTTACCCCTTATTCTTAAACTGTGTGGCCCCTGGTTCTGGACTCCCTCAACATCGGGAACATGTTTCCTGCCTCTAGCGTGTCCCAACCTTTAACAATCTTATATGTTTCAATGAGATCTCCTCTCATCCTTCTAAACTCCAGAGTGTACAAGCCCAGCTGCTCCATTCTCTCAGCATATGACAGTCCCGCCATCCCGGGAATTAACCTTGTAAACCTACGCTGCACTCCCTCAATAGCAAGAATGTCCTTCCTCAAATTAGGGGACCAAAACTGCACACAATACTCCAGGTGTGGTCTCACTAGGGCCCTGTACAACTGCAGAAGGACCTCTTTGCTCCTATACTCAACTCCTCTTGTTACAAAGGCATGTACGTAAGGCAGAGATAGATAGATTCTTGATTATTACGGGTGTCAGAGGTTATGGGGAGAAGGCATATAATGGAGTTAGGAGGGATAGATAGATCAGCGGAGCAGAATGACGGAGTAGACCTGATGGGCCTATTGGCTTGTTTCTGCTCCTAGAACTTATGATTAGGGGGAAGAGATTACAGCTAAAAATGAACGGTAGACAAAAATGCTTTTTGACCGGGGTTTTAAACATCTAAAAAATGAAGTGAAGTTGCCAGACCGACCTTCTCTTGATTTCATCCGGTGGACACACCAGCTCGCAGGCCGCGCCGAGCTTGGTCAGGACGGAGAAGACCTGTCCTCGTTCCTTCCACGCCACATCCTCGCACCCCTCCACCCCGCGCCAGGTGACGGAGAAGATGATGTTGGTCAGCAGGTTGCAGAGTTCCTCCTCGGGCGTTTGCTGCCAAAGCGGAAAGAGAATAAAATGAGCCGGCTGACGTCCAGATCCACAGCCGGACGGCGAGATCCATCTCCCCCAACCAGAGACCCAACCGGATCCGGCAGGACGGAGCTTCCGGAGACGGGACAACGTCTGGGTCGGGGAGAGGGTGGCGAGAGGAGGTGGAGGTGGTGGGGTCATGGGAGCAAAGAGTCAAAGGGTCACAGGGTCGCAGAAAGAGGGGGGCAGAAGAAAGGGGGCATAGGAAGGGGGGAAATGAGGGGAAAAGGGGGGGGGGCAAAATAAGGGGGGTGGGATAGACCTGGGGGGGGAAGAGGGTGGGAGAAAAGAGGGGGGAGAGAAGAAGGGGGGAGAGAAGAATGGGGAAGAAGATGTGGGGAGAAGAGGGGGAGAGAAGAGGGGGAGAAGAGGGGGAGAGAAGAGGGGGGAGAGATGGGGGAGAGAAGAGGGGGGAGAGATGGGGAGAAGAGGGGGGGAGAGAAGAGGGGGGAGAGAAGAGGGGGAGAGAAGAGGGGGGAGAGATGGGGAGAAGAGGGGGGGAGAGAAGAGGGGGAGAGAAGAGGGGGGAGAGAAGAGGGGGGGAGAAGATGGGAGGGAGAGAAGAGGGGGGAGAAGAGGGGGAGAGAAGAGGGGGGGAGAACAGTGGGAGAGAACCAGGGGGGGAATGGAAAGGGGGGCAAACAATAGTGCGAGGGGCAAAGGTGCAGAAGGCAATGGTGCAAGGCAATAGTGTAAGAGTAGAGCGAGGCTAGTTGTGTAGGAGTAGTGTAAGGCTGTTTGTGTAACAGTAGTGCGAGGCTGGTTGTGTAACAGTAGTGCGAGAGGGTTGTGTAAGAGTAGTGCGAGCTAGTTGTGTAAGAATAGTGTGAGCTAGTTGTGTAAGAGTAGTGCGGGCGGGTTGTGTCAGAGTCGTGTGAGGCTGGTTGTGTGAGAGTAGTGCGATGCTGGTTGTGTAAGAGTAGTGCAAGGCTAGTTGTGTAAGAGTAGTGTGGGGCTAGTTGTGTAAGAGTAGTGTGAGGCTAGTTGTGTAAGAGTGGTGTGAGCGGGTTGTGTAAGAGTAGTGTGAGCAGGTTGTGTAACAGTAGTGTGAGCGGGTTGTGTAAGAGTAGTGTGAGCGGGTTGTGTAAGAGTAGTGCGGGGCTAGTTGTGTAAGAATAGTGTGAGCTAGTTGTGTAAGAGTGGTGTGAGCGGGTTGTGTAAGAGTAGTGTGAGCGGGTTGTGTAAGAGTAGTGTGAGCGGGTTGTGTAAGAGTAGTGTGAGCGGGTTGTGTAAGAGTAGTGCGGGGCGGGTTGTGTAAGAGTAGTGCGAGGCTAGTTGTGTAACAGTAGTGTGAGCGGGTTGTGTAAGAGTAGTGTGAGCGGGTTGTGTAAGAGTAGTGCGAGGCTAGTTGTGTAACAGTAGTGTGAGCGGGTTGTGTAACAGTAGTGTGAGCGGGTTGTGTAAGAGTAGTGTGAGCGGGTTGTGTAACAGTAGTGTGAGCGGGTTGTGTAAGAGTAGTGCGAGTCTAGTTGTGTAACAGTAGTGTGAGCGGGTTGTGTAACAGTAGTGCAAGGCGGGTGGTCACCTGTGGGTTGCTGGTGTTGGAGGCATCGTCACTGGGCAGGTTGTCCTGGTAGCTGGTGTCGTCCAGGACGTTGGAGAGGCTGGAGCTCTTCCAGGTGCGGGCTCCAGGGAAGGGTTTGAAACTCTCGAGGGGGGAGGGCGTCTCCGACTTGCTGACGGGGGTGAGATTGCCGCTCTCCACGGTGGTGAACGAGCTGGCGCTCCCCAGCTCCGGCCCCAGGTCGAAGGTGGGAACGGTGAAGGGAGACAGGGGCTGGTAGAATGCCTCCTCCACAAGGTCGGCAGGGAGGGCCTCCCCCGAGCCGGGGATGTCTATGGGGTTGGCGTGCTCCAACGGGTCGAAGGACTTGAAGTTCAAGGACTCAAAGCCCTTCATCTTGCCCGGTTGGAAACCGGGAGACATGGAGAGGTCGGATTGTCCCTCGGAGATGTCGTCGCTGAGATCCATGGTGAAGGGAAGGAAGACGTCACAGTCCTGGTAGTCCGTCTGGCTACTCATGCGTTTCAGCGCCTCCTGGCCAGGCTCCTGCAGCGCCTCTTGGTTCTGGTAAGAGTTCTTCAGCAGGTCCATGGAGTAACTGGTCAGCGAACTGGACAGGCTGGCCTCCCGAGACTCGTACGACTCCTTGACGTACAGTTTGGTCAGGTTGTCCTGCCACCCAGCCTGCTTGGCCAATTGGCGGACAATATCGTGCTGGGAGTAAATCAGATGGAAAAGCTGCAGGAGGAAAGGAGAGGAACAACTCAACACTCCGAAACCAGGCTCAGGAACAGCTTCTTCCCCTCTGTGTTACCAGGCTTCTGAACGGCCCTTCCAGTAAGCTAGGGTACTGTCCCATTCACCTCTACCCCGCTGAGGACATTGGACTTTGTCTCTGGAACTAAACACAAAATGCTGGAGTAACTCAGCGGGTGAGGCAGCATCTCTGGAGAGAAGGAATGGGTGACGTTTTTGGTCAAGACCCTTCTTCACTCTGAGGAAGGGTCTCAACCCGAAACGTCGCCCATTCCTTCTCTCCACAGATGCTGCCTCACCCGCTGAGTTACTCCAACATTTTGTGTCTACCTTCGACTTAAACCAGCATCTGCAGTTCCTTCTTACACTTTTTGTCTCTGGATCTGATGCGCTACAATGCTGAGAACTATATTCTGCACTCTGTACCTTCCCCTTTGCTCTATCTATTGTACTGGAGTTTGACTAGATTATATTTATGCATAGTATTATCTGATTTGATTAGATACCATGCAAAACAAAGCTTTTCACTGTAAAAGTCACAAAGTCGCCTGGCTCTCGATTCCTCTGCTCTATTGGAGGAGCAGCACCTCATATTTCGCTTGGGTAGTTTACACCCCAGCGGTATGAACATTGACTTCTCCAATTTCAGGTAGTCCATGCTTGCTCCCTCTTTCCCCTCCCCTTCCCAGCTCTCCCACAGCCCACTGTCTCCGCCTCTTCCTTTCTTCTTCCTGCCCCCCACCCCCACCCCCACATCAGTCTGAAGAAGGGTCTCGACCCGAAACGTCACCTATTCCTTCGCTCCATAGATGCTGCCTCACCCGCTGAGTTTCTCCAGCATTTTTGTCTACCTTCGATTATTCCAGCATCTGCAGTTCCTTCTTAAACAATATTCTAAATGCGGTCTCACCAATGTATTATACAACTGCAACATGACCTCCCAGCTTCTAAACTCAATACTCTGACTGATGAAGGCCAATGCAGATGATACTAAGATAGGAGGGGTTGCGGGTAATGAAGAAGAGTTTCAAAGTCTACAGAGAGATTTATGCCAGTTGGAAGAGTGGGCTGAAAGATGGCAGATGGAGTTTAATGCTGATAAGTGTGAGGTGCTACATCTTGGCAGGACAAATCAAAATAGGACGTACATGGTAAATGGTAGGGAATTGAAGAATGTAGGTGAACAGAGGGATCTGGGAATAACTGTGCACAGTTCCATGAAAGTGGAATCTCATGTAGATAGGGTGGTAAAGAAAGCTTTTGGTGTGCTGGCCTTTATAAATCAGAGCATTGAGTATAGAAGTTGGGATGTAATGTTAAAATTGTACAAGGCATTGGTGAGGCCAATTCTGGAGTATGGTGTACAATTTTGGTCGCCTAATTATAGGAAGGATGTCAACAAAATAGAGAGAGTACAGAGGAGATTTACTAGAATGTTGCCTGGGTTTCAGCAACTAAGTTACAGAGAAAGGTTGAACAAGTTAGGGCTTTATTCTTTGGAGCGCAGAAGGTTAAGGGGGGACTTGATAGAGGTTTTTAAAATGATGAGAGGGATAGACAGAGTTGACGTGGAAAAGCTTTTCCCACTGAGAGTAGGGAAGATTCAAACAAGGGGACATGACTTGAGAATTAAGGGACTGAAGTTTAGGGGTAACATGAGGGGGAACTTCTTTACTCAGAGAGTGGTAGCTGTGTGGAATGAGCTTCCAGTGAAGGTGGTGGAGGCAGGTTCGTTTTTATCATTTAAAAATAAATTGGATAGTTATATGGATGGGAAAGGAATGGAGGGTTATGGTCTGAGCGCAGGTATATGGGACTAGGGGAGACTATGTGTTCGGCACGGACTAGAGGGGTCGAGATGGCCTGTTTCCGTGCTGTAATTGTTATATGGTTATATGGTTATAATGTGGCAAAAGCCTTTTTGACCACCTTATCTCCCTGCGACTCAACCTACAAGGGACCATGCACCTGTGCTCCTAGATCCCTCTGCTCTACAACACTACCCAGAGCCCTGCCATTCACTGTGTATGTCCTGCCCTTGTTAGACGTCCCAAAATTCCTCTCACGATTTTGTACACGACCTTGTTCAATGCATTAGCAGTGAGCACCTTGACTGCTGACTTTGGACAAAGAATTTGCGAAATGCAGGAAGATCCTGAGGTGATTGGAACCTTTCTATCACAGATCCAAATTGCGAAGGTTTCTCAGCCGTATCCGAGATTTTTGTTCATCAGTAAATCCAGAAGCGACATACAATCTGGTCTATGAAACAAGAACCGTTTCTGCAGGTAGACTGTGAAGGACTAGGCCCAGAGGCCATCGTCTCTGAATAATATAACCTCTTATATAACTACAATATGATTAGTCATAGAGTGTCATAGTGTGGAAACAGGTCCAACTTGCCCACACCGGCCCAGCTAAACTAGTCCCAGCTGTCTGCGCTTGGTCCATATCCCACCAAACCTGTCCTATCCATGTGCCTGTCTAACTGTTTCTTAAATTTTGGGATAGTCCCAGCCTCAACTACCTCCTCTGGCAGCTTGTTCCATACACCCACCACCCTTTGTGTGGAAAAGTTACCCCTCAGATTCCTATTAAATCTTTTCCCCTTCACCTTGAACCTATGTCCTCTGGTCCTCGATTCCCCTACTCTGGGCAAGAGACTCTGTGCATCTACCCGATCTATTCCTCTCATGATTTTGTCCACCTCTATAAGATCTCCCCTCATCCTCCTGCGCTCCATGGAATAGAGACCCAGCCTACTCAACCTCTCCCTGTAGCTCACACCCTCTAGTCCTGGCAACATCCTCATAAATCTTCTCTGCATCCATTCCAGCTTGACAACATCTTTCCTAAGACATGTTGCCCAGAAGTGTCGCTGGTGTTTACGTCTCCCAGCAGCGCCACGTGCAAAGGTCTTGCTATCTTTTTGTGTGAACGTGTGTTATCGGGTGTGATTCCCCTACTCTGGGCAAGAATAACTGTGCATCTGCCTGATCTGGGTGGTCATGGTGGTGCAGCGGTAGAGTTACTGCCTTATAGCGCCGGAGACCCGGGTTCGATCCCGACTACGGGTGCTTGTCCGTATGGGGAGTTTGTACGTTCTCCCCGTGACCTGCGTGGGTTTTCTCCGAGATCTTCGGTTTCCTCCCACACTCCAAAGACGTGCAGGTTTGTAGGTTAATTGACTTGGTAAATGTAAAAATTGTCCCCAGTGTGTGTAGGATAGTGTCAATGCGTGGGGATGGCTGGTCGGCGCGGACCCGGTGGGCCGAAGGGCCTGTTTCCGCGCTGTATCTCTAAACTAAACTAATAAACGAATCTAATCCTCTCGTGATTATATACACCCCTATTAGATCACCCCTCATCCTCCTGCGCTCCAGGGAATAGAGACCCAGCCTGGCCAACTTTTATACTCCATACTTTGGGACTGGCCGTGTAGAGTTTGTTGTTTCACTTGCCTTCCGACACACATCCAGACGTACGGTCAGCTCCGCTCTGTGGGACAGGTAGACCACGGCAACCAAGTCTTTGTAGTTTGGGACAGGGTCTAAACATAAACAAACAAAAGCAACATGAAGCAGAGGTGGAGATGGCCATCACAGTTCACCACGGCGACTGACCTCCCCACCACTGAAGGCACCAGTTTCACTCTAGTTTATTGTCACATGTACCGAGGTACACAGTGAAGACCTATGTTGCATGCTGTCCAGTCAGCGGAAAGACAATAAACAATTCCTATCGAGCCGTTCACAGTGTGTAGATACATTGATCTTCTGATCGACTCCACACACGAGATTAGAAGTTGTTCAGCCACAGCTGAACACACTCCTCGGCATCTGCATACAATGGTGTCTGTCTTGTTGCTTCTTGTGTGTGGTGGTGCAAAGATTGGTGGAAACAGGGCTGCAACGTGAACACTCTTTCCTTGACCCCCAGATACATGATAAGGGAATAACGTTTAGTGCAAGGTAAAGCCAGTAAAGTCCGATTAAAGAGAGTCTATGGGTCTCCAATGAGGTAGATAGTAGTTCAGGACCGCTCTCTGGTTGTGGTAGGATGATTCAGTTGCCTGATAACAGCTGGGAAGAAACTGTCCCTGAATCTGGAGGTGTGTGTTTTCACACCTGTACATCTTGCCCGATGGGAGAGGGGAGAAGAGGGAGTGGCCAGGGTGCGACTGGTCCTTGATGATGCTGCTGGCCTTGCCGAGGCAGCGTGAGGTGTAGATGGAGTCAATGGAAGGGAGGTTGGTTTGTGTGACGGTCTGGGCTGAGTCCACAAATCTCTGCGATTCTCTCTTTAGTTTTGCACGAAAACATTTTTTAATTGAACTTTAATTAGTTATTTTATTATATGATCTATTGCGCACTGTATTTGCAAAGCTGTTGTGCCCCTGCAAGTAAGAGTGTTTCGGGACGTATGGCAATAAGACACTCTTGACTCTTGGCTCTCCTGACTGCTTTGGATGAGATCACACAGTCATAGAGTGACACAGTGTGGAAACAGGCCCTTCTGCCCAACTTGCCCACACCGGCCAACAACGTCCCAGCTACACTAGTCCCACCTGCCCGCGTTTGGTCCATATCCCACCAAACCTGTCCTATCCATGTTCCAGTCCAACTGTTTCTCAAACGTTGGGATAGTCCCAGCTTCAACTACCTCCTCTGGCAGCTTGTTCCATACACCCACCACCCATTGTGTGAAAAAGTTACCCCTCAGATTCCTATTAAATCTTTTCCCCTTCACCTTGAACCTATGTCCTCTGTTTCTCGATTCCCCTACTCTGGGCAAGAGACTGTGTGCATCTACCCGATCTATTCCTCTCATGATTTTGTACACCTTTATAAGATCTCCCCCTCATCCTCCTGAGCTCCAAGGAATAGTCCCAGCTTGCTCAACCTCTCCCGATAGCTCAGACCCTCTAGTCCTGGCAACATCCTCGTAAATCTTTCCTGAACCCTTTCAAGCTTGACAACATCTTTCCTATAACATGGTGCCCAGAACTGAACGCAATACTCTAAATGCAGTTTCACCAACGTCTTGTACAACTGCAACATGACCTCCAATTAAAGTGTGATAAAGTGCCTTCTCTGTTAGATCCTTCAGTGAACACTAATGATCCCATTACTGCTTAGACACAAAATGCTGGAGTAACTCAGCGGGACAGGCAACATCTCTGGAGAGAAGGAATGGGTGACGTTTCGGGTCAAGGCCCTCCCCAGAGATGCTGCCTGTCCCGCTGAGTTACTCCAGCTTTTTGTGTCTATCTTCGGATTAAACCAGCATCTGCAGTTCCTTCCTACACATTTTTGCCTTCTCATTGCTGCTTGCCTGCCCGCATTGTAAACACATTGGCTAGTGGTTTTAGTAATGTAGTTAATACACAGTGTCACGTTGGCACAGCCAGCTAGTGGAGCCGTTGCCTCAGAGACCCAGTTTCGACTACGGGTGCTGTCTGTACGGAGTTTGTTTGTTCTCCCCGTGACCTGCGTGGGTTTCCTCCATGAGCTCCAGTTTCCACCCACACTCCAAAGACGTAAAGATTTGTATGTTAATTAGCTTGGTATAATTATAAATTGTCCCTTGTGTGTGTAGGAGTGTTAGTGTACGGCGATCCACTGACTTGGCCTCCACAGCCTTCTGTGGCAATGAATTCCAAAGATTCGCCACCCTCTGACTAAAGAAATTCCTCCTCATCTCCTTCCTAAAGGAACGTCCTTTAATTCTGAGGCTGTGACCTCTGGTCCTGGACTCTCCCACCAGTGGAAACATCCTCTCCACATCCACTCTATCCAGGCCTTTCACTATTCGGCAAGTCTCAATGAGGGTCCCCCTCATCCTTCTAACCTAACAGCAAGTAGTGTCCCAGTGCCGACAAAAGCTCATCATACAGTATGTTAACCTATTCATTCCTGGGATCAGTCTCGTAAACCTGTGCTCAGGGCTGAAGCAGCACGATGACTGCTAATCCATGACGTTACTTACCAGAACACAGCACTTGCTCGGAGAGGCATCGAATGAGGGAGACTGAGGCGGGGAAATCGTTCAGGAACGAGGTCAGACCCAGGTAGCCGATATCCTTCAGTTTCAGCCGCAGTTTGCTTCGCTCGTTAATTTTCTCGTACTTCAGCATCTTGTACATCAGCTGGCCAGAGCAAAATAAAAATCAGCATCAGACGTTTCCTACCAGTGGAACTCAGATCGGCTTGCACCTCTGTCAAGACGTTTGCTTGGGTTTGGCTGAGTTTAGCTGAGATTGGCTGGGTTTGGTTGGGATTGGTTGGTTTGGCTGAGTTTGGCTGGGTTTAGCTGAGATTGGCTGAGTTTGGCTGAGTTTGGCTGGGATTGGTTGGTTTGGCTGAGTTTGGCTGGGTTTAGCTGAGATTGGCTTAGTTCGGCTGTTTCGCTGAGATTGGCTGAGTTTGGCTCAGTTTGGTTGGGTTTGGCTGGATTTAGGTGAGTTTGGTTGAGTTTGGTTGAGTTTGGTTGGGTTTGGCTGGGTTTGGTTGGGTTTGGCTGGGTTTGGTTGGGTTTGGTTGAGTTTGGTTGAGTTTGGTTGGGTTTGGTTGGGTTTGGTTGGGTTTGGTTGGGTTTGGCTGGGTTTGGCTGGGTTTGGCTGGGTTTGGCTGGGTTTGGCTGGGTTTGGCTGGGTTTGGTTGGGTTTGGTTGGGTTTGGTTGGGTTTGGCTGGGTTTGGCTGGGTTTGGTTGGGTTTGGTTGGGTTTTGTTGGGTTGGGTTGGGTTGTGTTTGGTTGTGTTTGGTTGTGTTTGGTTGGGTTTGGTAGAGTTTGGTAGAGTTTGGCTGGGTCTGGCCTAAACACTAGGGCCAATTTACAATTTTACCGATGCCAATTAACATACAAACCTGTACGTCTTTGGAGTGTGGGACGGAAACCGAAGATCTCAGAGAAAACCCATGCAGATCACGGGGAGAACGCACCTGTAGTCAAGATCTGGGTTTCTAGGTTGGTAAGGCAGCAACTCTACCGCTGCACCACCGTGCCGCCCCTAATAATCCTGCCCATGTGCATTAATCAGCACGTGATAGTGATAAGGCCACTCTGCCCTTCAAGACTGTTCTACCATCTGTAATTAAATCCAAGCTGCTTTGGAGCAGTCATAGGATCAGGAAGCTGGCCAACAGGCCCTTCGGCCCAATTTGTTCATGCTGACCATTATGCCCCATCTAAGCTAGTACAATAGGTAGGGTGATGAGGATGATACAGAATGCATAATATAGTTAATTTAGTGTAGTTTAGAGATACAGCATGGAAACGGGCCCTTTGGCCCACCGAGACCGCACATACCAATAATCCCACATACTATCCTACATGCCGGGGACAATTCAAAGAATTGGAGTAGCAGAGTGGTAGAGCCTCTGCCTCGGGGTCTCTGGTGCCGTAAGTCAGCAACTCTACCGCTGCTCCACCGTGCCGTCCCTTCTTGAAAGGTGACATCTAACTTATGTCCCGCAACCCCTTTCTTCCAACGTCAACATTTGATGCACGTTTTGTTCAGCAGCAACTCACCCTGAAGACTTTCTCCCGGACTTCGTCCGAGTACTTCTTCTGCAGGATCAGGGAGTAGAAGACTTCCACGTAGCCAGGGTCAAAGAGCAAGGCGTAGAGCTGGTCCCGAGACTGACCTCCCTTCAATAGGCTGAGCAGCACGTCCAGAATACCACAGAGCTGCAAGACAAATGCGGCTTAGTGCGGGGGTCGGAGGTTAATGGGGAGAAGGTTAGGAGGCAGAGATAGATCAGACATGACTGAATGGCGGAGTAGACTTGATGGGCTGAATGGCCTAATTCTGCTCCTATCACTTATAACCTTATGACTTTATGATAAGTTCATGTTCATAAACGATAGGAGCAGAATTAGGCCACCTGGACCATCGGCATTGAACGAATAGGTTTATTAGCCGAGTATTCACATAGAAGGAATTTGCCTTGGTGCTCCGCCCGCAAGTGACATCATGACATATACAGTGACAGTTAGCAATGACACATAAAACATTGAACATTAATAATAATGAATAATTGTGAGCAACCTTTGGCCCCGTATCTGAGGAAGGGTTATTGATTGGGGACGATCAGCCATGATCACAATGAATGGCGGTGCTGGCTCAAAGGGCCGAATGGCCTCCTCCTGTACCTATTTTCTATATTTCTATGTTTCTATGAAGGATGTGCTGGCTCTCGAGAGGGTCCAAAGGAAGTTTACAACAATGGTCCCAGGAATGATGGGGTAGCCTTGATGGGCCGAATGTCTTAATTCTGCCCCTATCACATCTGACCTTATGTCTACTGCGCCATTCAATCATGGCTGATATATCTCTCCCTCCAAACCCCATTCTCCTGCCTTCTCCCTATAACCTCTAACACCCGTACTAATAAAAAATTTATTTAATCCCCAACTTAAAAAATATCCATTAACTTGGACACCACAGTTGTCCGTGGCAATGAATTTCACAGATTCACCATCCTCTGACAAAAGCAATTCCGCCTCATCTCCTTCCTAGAGCTGCACCCTTTAATTCTGAGGCTGTGTCCTCTGCTCCTAGACTCTCCCACTGGTGGATCCATCCTCTCCGCATCCACTCTATCCAGGCCTTTCACTATTCATAAAGTCCAAGAGTGCACAACCTCTCCCTATATCTCAGGCCCTCGAGTCCCGGCAACATACTCGTAAATCTTCTCTGCACTCGTTCCAGCTTAATAACCATGCCACGACCATTTGAGATCCTAATAGAAAGGACATGTTGGACTAGCTCTGTGTTAGTGGTCTTACCCTTGGGAACATTGTGGTTCTGGGCCCAAACATTTGAGATCCCCAGTACGCTATTGGTAGAGCAAAGGGGAAGATACAGGGTGCAGAATATAGTTCTCAGCATTGTAGCACACCAGTTCCACAGACAAAGTCCAATGTCCGCAATGGGGTAGAGGTGAATCGGACAATACCCTAGCTTATGGAAGGGCCGTTCAGAAGCCTAAAGGGCTGCACAGTGGCGCAGTGGTACAGTCGCTGCCTCACAGCGTCAGATTCCCGGGTTCGATCCTGACTACGGGTGCTGTCTGTACGGAGTTTGTATGTTCTCCCCGTGATCGATAATGTTTTATTATTAATGTTTAATGTTTTATGTGTCATTCCTAACTGTCACTTGTGGGCAGAGCACCAAGGCAAATTCCTTGTATGTAAATACTTGGCCAATAAACTTATTCATTCATTCATTCATTCATTCAGTGATCTTTAGCTTCCTCCCACACTCCAAAGATGTACAGGTTTGTAGGTTAATTGACTTGGTGCGAATATAAGTTGTCCATAGTGTGTGTAGGACAGTGTTAATGTGCGGGGATCGCTGGTCTGCGTGGACTCGGTGGGCCGAAGGGCCTGTTTCCGTGCTGTATCTCTAAACTAAACTATACTAAACTACATGACACTACACTACACTACATGAAACTAAACAGAGGGGAATAGGAATAGGATGACTTTATTGCCACTTGTGAGATTCTTGCTTGTTTACCCAATGTATCCAATGAGCGGACACCTACGGTGCTGACAGTTACAAAGCCTGCCGGCTCCTCCTCCCCCACAGCGGTCCCCCCACACTGGGTCCCCATTGTCCCCCACAGAAGCTGGGTTCAGCTGTTGCTTTGGCTCCATGAAGGGCAGCAAACGTGTGGGATGCCTCGTGAGCAGAAGCCGCCTCCACCCCCTCTCACCTGGTCCTCATCGTTGACTGCCGCCATGTAGGAAACAATGCTGTGCAGCTCCTCGGCTGAAACTGTCTTGGAGATGAAATCCTTCAGCAGGTTGAAGATGGAGAGCTGCACCGTTTTAATCTCGGCCGTGACCTGACGATCCTTCTGTGCCCTGGGGAAAACAAGGAGCCGGCGTTAAAGAGATCGCTAAACTGCCCCATCCTTCATCCATGCTCATTCATCGAGAGAGAGGGAGTGCAGCGTAGGTTTACAAGGTTAATTCCCGGGATGGCGGGACTGTCATATGCTGATAGAATGGAGCGGCTGGGCTTGGATACACTGGAGTTTAGAAGAATGAGAGGGGATCTTATTGAAACATATAAGATTATTAAGGGTTTGGATACGCTAGAGGCAGGAAACATGTTCCCGATGTTGGGGGAGTCCAGAACCAGGGGCCGCAGTTTAAAAATAAGGGGTAAGCCATTTAGAACGGAGATGAGGAAACACTTTATCACCCAGAGAGTTGTGAGTGTGGAATTCTCTGCCTCAGAGGGCGGTGGAGGCAGGTTCTCTGGATGCTTTCAAGAGAGAGCTAGATAGGGCTCTTAAAGATAGCAGAGTCAGGGGATATGGGGAGAAGGCAGGAACGGGATACTGATTGTGGATGATCAGCCATGATCACATTGAATGGCGGTGCTGGCTCGAAGGGCCGAATGGCCTACTCCTGCACCTATGGTCTATTGTCTGTCTATCGAGCATCGAACTGTACAGCATAGAACAGGCCCTTCAGCCCACCGAGTCCACGCCGACCAATGAGTAATTCAGCAGGACAGGCAGCATCTCTGGAGAGAAGGAATGGGTGATGTTTCGGTTCGAGACACTTCTTCAGTCTTCAGGTCTGTAGAAGGGTTTCAACCCGAAACGTCACCCATTCCTTCTCTCCAGAGTTGCTGCCTGTCCCGCTGAGTTACTCCTGCTTTTTGTGTCTATCACACTAGTCCCATGTTATCCCTCTTTCCCTTCCACTCCCTACGGACTCAGGCGCTGTCTGTGTGGAGTTTGCACGTTCTCCCTGTGACCGCGTGGATTTCCTCCGGGTGCTCCGGTTTCCTCCCACATCCCAAAGACGTGCGGGTCTACAGGTTAATCGGCCCCTCAGTGTGTGTAGGGAGTGGGTTAACATAGAACTAGTGTGAACGGGTGATCGATGGTCAGCGTGGACTCGAAGGGCCGAAGGGCCTGTTTCCGAGCTGTATCTCTAAACTGAACTAAGACTAAATGTCTAAGTCGAACATGACGCTAAGAGATGCTCATCCCGTCCTGCCTACCACAAGATCACTCTGTACAACAACGCTATCAACCTAACAACCTGCTTACAACAATTAATCTACAAAACTGGGATGTGGGAGGAAACCGGAGCAACCGGAGAAACCCGGGTATCAGGGGGTTACGGGGAGAAGGCAGGAGAATGGGGTTAGGCGGGAGAGATAGATCAGCCATGATTGAATGGCAGAGTAGACTTGATGGGCCGAATGGCCTAATTCTGCTCCAATCACTTATGAGCTTATGATCTCATGAAAACCCACGCAGGTCACGGGGAGAACGTACAAACTCCGTACAGACAGCACCCGTAGTCGGGATCGAACCCGGGTCTCTGGCGCTGTGAGGCAGCGACTAAACTCTCTGTGCCATTGTGCGACTCCCCCCCCCCCCCCCCCCAAACCTAAGTAGGATTGTGTTTATGTGCGGCAATAGACAATAGGTGCAGGAGTAGGCCATTCGGCCCTTCGAGCCAGCACCACCATTCAATGTGATCATGGCTGATCATCCCCAATCAGTACCCCGTTCCTGCCTTCTCCCCGTATCCCCTGACTCCTATCCCCTGACACCCTGAGCCCTATCTAGCTCTCTCTTGAAAGTATCCAGAGAACGGCCTCCACCTCCACCTGAGGCAGAGAATTCCACAGACTCACCACTCTCTGTGAGAAAAAGAGTTTGTGTTTGAAAAAAAAGAACGTCAGTGTTTCCAGGTACATGTGAGAATTAAGTACCCAATAGGCAGTCACGGTGGCGCAGCGGTAGAGTTGCTGCCTACTGCACGTACAGCACCCGAGACCCGGGTTCGAACCCAACTGCGGGCGCTGTCTGTGCGGAGTTTGTACATTCTCCCCGTGACCTGCGCGGGTTTTCTCCGAGATCTTCAGCTTCCTCCCACACACTAAAGACGTGCAGGTTTGTAGGTTAATTGGCTTGGTGTAAATGTAAATGGGCCCCAGTGTGTGTAGGGTAGTGTTAGTGTGCGGGGATCGCTGGTCGGGCGCGGAGGGCCTGTTTCCGCGCTGTATCTCTAAACTAAACCACAAACTAGTGTTGAATCTTTCCACTCACCCATAATGTGTCCGGATCGAGTCCAGGAGGAATTGCACTCCGTATTTCTTTCGGGTACGCTGTTTGTGGTCTTTAGTGATGGTGGACAAGTACTGTATGTGTCCTGTGAACGTAAAGACAGTCAGATTGTTCACTCTCGCACTCCATACCGTGTTAACCTCAAATGATCAGGGCTGGACATTGAAGGCAGAGACTGATAGATTGTTGATTAGTGCGGGTGTCAGGGGTTATGGGGAGAAGGCAGGAGAATGGGGTTAGGAGGGAGAGAAAGATCTGCCATGATTGAATGGCGGAGTAGACTTGATGGGCCGAATGGCCTAATTCTGCTCCTATCACTTATGCCCTGATGAATTTAGCACTATTGGGAAGGCTGGGTTTTGGTTTAGTTTACAGCCTGGAAATAGATCCTTCGCCCCCACCCAGTCCACACCGACCAGCGATCGCCGCTCACACTGGTTCGATGTGATCCCATTTTCACATCCACTCCCTGCACACACCCAGGGGGCAAGTTACAGTGGGCAAATTAACCTGCAAACCCGGGATGTGGGAGGAAACCGGAGCAGCCGGAGAAAACCCCACGCGGTCACGGGGGAGAACGTGCAAACTCCACACAGACAGAGGTGAGGATCGAACTTGGGTCTCTGGCGTTGTGAGGCAACGGTTCGACCCGCTGCACCACTGTGCTGCCTGAAGCTCAATGTAAAAAGCCGATAAGCCTGGGTCTCGAGGCTTGGCAAAAGAATGGGTAATAATGACAGACTACACAGCCCATGGATTAACCTTGAGGGTTTATGCTCTCAGAGTGAAGGGGGGAATCAACAATGAAACATGCAGCATGTTCAGTTTCAAACATTCACATGTGGGCAGATATATAGAAGGGTTCAGTGGGCTGTGGGCCAAATGCAGGCAGTAGAATCAACTTGGACAGCAGGAACAAGATGGGCCGAAGGGCCTGTATCCCTGCTGCACATCTCTACGGCTGTGTTGCATGGTGGCGCAGCGGGTAAAGCTGCTGCCTCACAGCGCCGGAGACCCAGGTTCAATACCGACCACAAGTGCTGTCTGTACGGAGTATGTATTTTCTGCATGGGACCTGCGTGGGTTTTCTCCAGCGATCTCCGGTTTCCTCCCACAACCCAAAGACGTGCAGGTTTGTAGGCTAATTGGCCTTGGTATAATTGTAAATTGTCCCTAGTGTGTGTAGGATGGTCCTAGTGTGTGGGTGATCGCTGGTCGGCACGGACTCGGTGGGCCGAAGGGTCTGTTTGTATTCTGAGTTTAGAAGGATGAGAGGGTACTTTATTGAAACATAAGATTATTAAGGGTTTGGACACGAGAGAGGCAGGAAATATGTTCCCAATGTTGGGGGGAGTCCAGAACCAGGGGCCACAGTTTAAGAATAAGGGGTAAGCCATTTAGAACGGAGACGAGGAAACACTTTTTCTTACAGAGAGTGGTGAGTCTGTGGAATTCTCTGCCTCAGAGGGCGGTGGAGTCCGGTTCTCTAGATGCTTTGGATGGGGGGGATTGCCATGAGGGGCGGGGGGGAGAGAACAAATGAGGCGCAAGGCCCTACCTAATCGCACGGCAAAGTCGCTGTGGCTCCAGATGCGGAAATCGAAGAGCAGGTACTGGTGGAGGTAGTGGAGCAGAAGATTGTTGCCCTCGCTGGCGACCTGCTCCAGCAGGAGCTGACAGGCCATCAGCACGTTCATGTCCAACTTCTGCCGCGGGACCTGCGCCAAAGAAAAGCCCAGCCGTCAATACCGTTCCCGAAGACAGAGGCAAAAACGCTGGAGTAACTCAGCGGGTGACGTTTCTGGTCGAGACCCTTCTTCAGGCTGAATCAGCATCTGCAGTGCCTTCCTGCACATTAATACAGTTCCCTCTCGTCGCACGAGAGAGGCCCTTCGGCCCAACCCACAGCGAATTGTGGACGCAGCCCAGACCATCGCACAAACCCACTTCACTTCCATTGTGTAGGAAGGAACTGCAGGTGCTGGTTTACACCGAAGATGGACACATAAATGCAGGAGTTACTCAGCGGGACAGAGGGGAGGGAAGAGTTGAAGATGGAGAGTGAGAGAGACAGAGGGTGAGGGGAGAGGAAGGGAAGGGTGGGGGGAGTGTCCCGGGAAGGCTCGACCCACCCGCCGAACAACTGCGCCGCCGATGACCAGAGCGACGACCGAAGGCCGGAAGGCACCCAGGTAGGCCCGACTCACCCCATAGACCTCGCAGGGGACTGCGGTGAAGCTGGGCGGCGAGGCCTGTCTGACCGAAGGAGCCTGGCGGTGGCGTTGATGGGAGCCTCGGTGGCGATGAGAGCCTCAGCGGCAACGTGGGGCCACGCGGTCGATGAGCGTTGGGGGGGAGGGTGGGGGGTGGGGGAGAGGGAGAGAGTGGGGGTGGGGGAGAGGGAGAGAGTGGGTGTAGGGGCAGGGAGTAGTCACACATGGAGATGCAAGAGTCTGCTGATCATGACATGCTGACTGCATGGACATGATTGCCCGGAGGTGCAAGGCAGTAAAGGTCTCCAGAGCAAGTGTTTACCTTCTGGAGTAGAGCGCCCATGATGGCTGGCCCGTTGCACTGGATCAGACTCTCCTGGTTCATGGGATGATGTTGGATGAAGTTCTTAATCAGGAGCAGGAAAGCAGACACGCTATTTCTCTCCAATTTACTCTCTGTCAAGCAATCACAAGAACATCAGCATGAAGAAGACTCGTGGACCAACTCTAAAACCCGCCACAAATCAGACACAAAAAACTGGAGTAACTCAGCTGTTCAGGCAGCATCTGTGGAGAGAAGGAACAGCATCCAAGATGGCGTCCGGCCCAGGCGACTATCCGTGTGCCGGCCACAGAAGCAGATCTACAATCACGCATTACAATCGCTCCACACTCCTACAGCGACATTTCTTACTTTAACTAAGATGTGTAAACGGATCGCTTGTAATCAATTGATTACTTTCTGAGTGTTTTGTCTTGCTGCTGACTGGAAACATCCCCTCCACACCCACTATCTTAAGAGCCTGTCCCACTTTCATGACCTAATTCACAACCTTTTTTACTCGTGGACATTTCTCATCAGGCTAGAAAAAACGCCCCGACCTACTTGATTCCACGAGTACCTACGACTAGCATCACGGCCTGATACGACCTACCTACGACCAACCTACGACCTCGTGGCGACCATGCTGCGGGTACGAGTCAAGGGCAAACTCGGCAGAGGCCGTGAATTAGGTCGTGAAAGTGGGACAGGCCCTTTAGGCCTTTCACTGTTCGGTAAGTTTCAATGAGGTGTCCCCCTCATCCTTCTAATCTCCAGCGAGTACAGGCCCAGTGCCGTCAAACGCTCATCATATGTTAACCCACTCATTCCTGGAATCATTCTCGTACCGGATCTACAGGAGTAAGATGGTCCCGTTAACGGAAGGGCTCGAGGCCCCCGATCGCGGGAGAACAAAGAATGGAGAGATTGAACTTTTTTTTCGCCTTCCATCACAGTGAGGAATGTGGAGGAGTCACTGTGGTGGATGTTTATGTTAAAATGTATCTTGTGCGTTCTGTTGCTTTTTATTGATACGACTGTACGGCAAATCAAATTCCTTGCATATTGCAAAACATACTTGGCTAATAATGTATGATTATGATTATTATGATTATGAGTAAACCTCCTCTGGACCCTCCCCAGCATCAGCACATCCTTCCTCAGAGAAGGGGCCCATTGAGTTGGATTTGATTACTTTCATGAGTAGTATTATGGTTAGTGTTGTGTGGTGTTCAATTTAAGCCCCTGTCCCACTGTACGAGGTAATTGTCGAGTTCTCCCGCGTTTTCCCCTGATTCGAACTCGGAGAATGTCCGTAGGAGTTCGTGGATGTCCCGTAGCGGCTCGTAATGCAAACGGTCGGCACTTGGGAAATCCGGTAAACTCCTGACGTTTTTTCATCCTTGCAAAAAAATGTCCACCAGTAAAAAAATGTCCACGAGATTAAAAAAATGGTTCCTTTTTATACCTACCTACGTTAGCATTACGAGCCGCTACGAGACATCCACGGACTCCTACGGACCCGCTACGGACATTCTCCGAGTTCGAATCGGGGGAAAACTCGGGAGAACTCGTGAATTACCTCGTACAGTGGGACAGGGGCTTTACAGTCACCATGTGTACCGAGGTATAGTGAAAAGCTTTGTTCTGCATGCTATCCGATCAGATCACATAATACCACACATAAATACAAGCGTTATTCCCTTATCATGTATCTCTAAACATTCTGCCCTAATCCCTTATCGTGTATCTGTACACCGTAAATGGATCGATTGTATTCATGTTTAAGAGTGAGGAAACATCTCCTAATCCGATTTCACACAGCCATCATCCAAAGCACGCTCACTTCATCAATAACAGTTTGGTACAGCAGTTTGGACACTCACTCCCGTAAATAACTACAGCGCATTGTCAACAAAGCATCCAAAATCATCAGCACCCCCCTCCCATCAATAGAATCACTCAATCTCAAACGGTCCGTGTCAAGGGTGAAGAAAATCATTTCTGAGCCCTCCCACCCAGCTCACCACATCTTCCACCTGCTGCCCTCAGGGAGGCGCTTCAGCTCACTGCCTGCCAAAACATCACGATTCAAAAACAGTTTCTACCCATATGCAATTCGAACTCTGAACACTCTATGATAATATCACAAAGCCACCTCGTGCATATATTGTATACTGTATGTTGTCTGTGTTTTATGTTATGTTATGTTCTGCTTACTGTGTTCTTCTGTACCAGAAACTGTATGTCTGCATGACTGGAATCAGCTTATTGTGTAAAATCCTGTACTGAATATGAATTCCACCAGCTTGACTGTGTGGTCATTAAATAATCTTGAATCTTGAATCTTGAAGAAGGAACTGCAGATGCTGGAAAAATCGAAGGTAGACAAAAATGCTGGAGATACTCAGCGGGTGAGGCAGCATCTATGGAGCGAAGGAATAGGTGACGTTTCGGGTCGAGACCCTTCTTCAGACTGATGTGGGGGTGGAAAGAATCACGTATTGTAATCATGTATTGTCTTTCCGCTGACTGGTTAGCGCGTAACAAAAGCTTTTCACTGTACCTCTGTACACGTGACAATACAACTGAACTGAACAGTCAAACTCCAGTACAATAGGTAGAGCAAAGGGGAAGATACAGAGTGCAGAATATAGTTCTCAGCATTGTAGCGCACTGATCCATTGCAGAGCTGGTGAAGATAGACACAAAAAGCTGGAGTAACTCAGCGGGACAGGCAGCAACTCTGGCGAGAAGGATTGGGTGTCGTTTCGGATCGAGACCCTTCTTCAGACTGAGACTCTGGGTAGAGGGAGTCGAGAGATATAAGGTCATAAGTGATAGGAGTAGATTTAGGCCATTCGGTCCATCAAGTCTACTCCGCCATTCGATCATGGCTGATCTACTTCTTCCTCCTAACCCCATCCAGAATGGGGTCGAGAATGGACTGAAGAAGGGTCTCGACCTAAAACGTCACCCATTCCTTCTCTCCGGAGATGCTGTCTGTCCCGTTGAGTTACTCGAGCATTTAGTGTCTATCTTCGGTGTAAACCCAAAACTGAAAACTTCAACGGCAACTTATTTTCCTGCTTATGTTTACTTTCTCCCTCCCTGGGGCAGATAGTTTATTACTGAATATGGACTTATTGTTCTATAGGATAAGTGTAGAGGTAGTTTAGATATTACTTTGGCATTCGGCTTGGTTCACTTGGCTGAGCACTTATCCTGGTGTTTAGCGGTTAGTTAGTTAGTTAGTTAGTTAGTTAGTTAGTTAGTTAGTTAGTTAGTTAGTTAGTTAGTTAGTTAGTTAGTTAGTTAGTTAGTTAGTTTGCTAGTTAGCAAGTTAGTTGGCTAGTTAGTTGGCTAGTTAGTTAGTTGGATGGTTAATAGCTAGTTGGTTGGTTAGTTAGTTAGTTAGTTAGTTAATTAGTTAGTTAGTTCGTTAGCTGGTTAGCTAGTTGGTTTAGTTAGTTAGATAGTTAGTTAGTTAGTTAGTTAGTTAGTTAGTTAGTTAGTTAGTTAGTTAGTTAGTTAGTTAGTTAGTTAGTTAGTTAGTTAGTTAGTTAGTTAGTTAGCTAGTTAGCTAGTTATCTGGTTAGTTAGCTAGTGAGTTCATTAACTAGTTCGTTATTTAGTTGGTTGGTTGGTTAGCTAGTTAGTTAGTTGGTTAGTTAGTTAGCGAGTTAGTTAATTAGTTAGCTAGTTTGTTGGTTGGTTAGCTAGTTCATTAGCTAGTTATTTAGCTAGTTGGTTTAGCTAATCAGTTAGTTAGTTAGTTAGTTAGTTAGTTAATTAGTTAGTTAGTTAGTTAGTTAGTTGGTTAGTTAGCTAGTTATCTGGTTAGTTAGCTAGTGAGTTCATTAACTAGTTCGTTATTTAGTTGGTTGGTTAGTTAGCTAGTTAGTTAGTTGGTTAGTTAGTTAGCGAGTTAGTTAATTAGTTAGCTAATTTGTTGGTTGGTTAGCTAGTTCATTAGCTAGTTATTTAGCTAGTTGGTTTAGCTAATCAGTTAGTTAGTTAGTTAGTTAGTTAGTTAGTTAGTTAGTTAGTTAGTTAGTTAGTTAGTTAGTTAGTTAGTTAGTTAGTTAGTTAGTTAGTTAGTTAGTTGATTACTTAGTTAGCGAGTTAATTAGTTGGTTGGTTGGTTGATTGGTTAGTCAGTGAGTTAGTTAGCGAGTGAGTGAGTCAGTTAGCTAGCTAACTAGTTGCACCTGCAGTTCCTTCTGAAGCAGAGTTGGTGAGTGTGAGATGACGGCAGCGACAGTGGACTTACCCGAGGACCGTCCCAAAGACAGCACCATGCTCTGGATGTTCTGAGAAGATGTCAGCTCAGGTCCCACCAGGTCCGTTGTCTCCTGGTTCTCCTGCAGCTCCTCGCTGTTGGATGCCAGTTGCTCCAGGAGGGGGAGGAAAGCCCCCATTCCTCCAACACAGCTGATCACATCCTGCACAACCAACCAGGAAAAACCCCCATTAGAGGCAAGTGAACGAATGAATGCATGAATGAATACTTCATTGGTACAAGTCACAGTGAAAGTCTTCACTTGCAAACCCAATGCAGACAAATAGTCACAATGTCATAACGAATAGACAATTCATTTTAGGCCCCCTTCGGTCATGGCTGACCATGGGTGTCTCCAGGGTTGGAGGATGCCTGTACGTGACTTTGTTTAACGTGGGGAGACTGGTGCACAGACAGCCACCCCACGGTCCTTGACAGATCTGGGTCAGGATCCAGTGGCATGGAGTCCAAGACGACCAGAGACCCTTTTCTGCTGCAGCCTTCATCCGCCTTCCCAGCCGTTGTGACGCTCCACTAAGGTCAGCCATCGTCCTCCGCCTGTTCCACCGTTGAGGTCTTGGTTGGATTGCTCTTTGTCAGAGACCTCCCCCTCGACCTTACCGCCATGGGTGGCCCTACCAGGAGCGTAACTCCAGACAGCATCGCTCTCAGGATCTCAGGACCACACAATCTTCTCCACCACGACAAGGTGACAATCCACGGAAAATAGACAATAGACAATAGATACAGGAGTAGGCCATTCGGCCCTTCGAGCCAGCACCGCCATTCAATGTGATTATGGCTGATCATCTACAATCAGTACCCTGTACCTGCCTTCTCCCCATATCCCCTGACTCCGCTATCTTTAAGAGCTCTATCAAACTCTCTTGAAAGCATCCAGAGAATTGGCCTCCACTGCCTTCAGAGGGAGAGAATTCCAGACTCACAACTCTGTGGGTGAAAAAGTTTTTTCCCATCTCCTTATTCTTAAACTGTGGCCCCTGGTTCTGGACTCCCCCAACATTGGGAACATGTTTCCTGCCTCTAGCGTGTCCAATCCCTTAATAATTTTATATGTTTCAATAAGATGCCCTCTCATCCTTCTAAATTCCAGAGTATACAAGCCCAGCCGCTCCATTCTCTCACCATCCGAGGAATTAACCTGGTGAACCTACGCTGCACTTCCTCAATAGCAAGAACGTCCTTCCTCAAATTAGGGGACCAAAACTGCACACAATGCTCCAGGTGTGGTCTCACTAGGACCCTGTACAACTGCAGAAGGACCTCTTTGCTCCTATGCTCAACTGCTCTTGTTATAAAGGCCAACATGCCATTCACTTTCTTCACTGCCTGCTGTACCTGCATGCTTACTTTAAAGGGCGGGGTCAGACCACCAGTTTCCAGCAAGTCGGTGGTGGACCTGCACTGTAACACCATTTAAAAGACGTTTGAACATGGTTTGGAGGGAAATGGGCCAAACACGGGCAAGTGGGACGAGCGTAGTTGAGTTTAGTTTCAAGAAACAGCGCGGAAACGACCCTCCGAGTCCGCGCCGACCAGCGATCGCCGCACGTTAACACTATCCTACACACGCTAGGGACAATTTACATTTATACCGAAACCAATTAACCTGCAAACCTGTATGTCTTTGGAGTGTGGGAGGAAACCAGAGCACCCGGTGAAATCCCACGCAATAACGGGGAGAACGTACAAACTCCGCACAGACAGCACCCGTAGTTGGGATCGATCCCGGGTCTCTGGCGCTGTGCGGCAGCAACTCCACCGCTGCGCCACCGTGCCGCCCTTGATGAAACATTTTGGCCATCACGGGCAAGTTAGACAATTGACAATAGGTGCAGGATCAGGCCATTCAGCAGGGTCTTTGATAAGGTTCCGCATGGCAGTCTGCTCTGGAAGGTTGGAACGTATGGGATCTAGGGAGGGGCAGCTGAATGGATGGAGAATTGGCTTCATGGAAGGAAGGTGATGGTGGTAGTTTGCTTTTTTTGGACTGGAGGCCGGTGACGAGTGGATGGAACGGGAGCGCGGTTGACACACCCGCTCTACCCGCTGTGCCACTGTGCGTTGACTTGATGGGATGCGCCAATGTGAGGAACTGTGTTCGACCAAGATAGACACAGACCGCTGGGGTAACTCTGGCAGCATCTCTGGAGAGAAGGAACAGGTGACGTTTCGGGTCGAGACCCGCGAGTCGGGGAGAGGGAGACACTGAGATGAGGAAGGGCAAGGCGTGAAAACGAGACATCAAAGGAGATGTGAATAGATCAAAGGAACATGTAGAATAGATCATCATTAGCTAGGGGAAGGTGTCAACGAGGCACACAGTGATAAGAGCAGATTTACAGTCAAATGAGAGACATGGAAACATAAAAACATAGACAATAGGTGCAGGAGTAGGCCATTTGGCCCTTCGAGCCAGCACCGCCATTCAATGTGATCATGGCTGATCATCCCCAATCAGTACCCTGTTCCTGCCTACTCCCCATATCCACTGACTCTGCTATCTTTAAGAGCCCTGCCTAGCTCTCTCTTGAAAGTATCCAGAGAACCGGCCTCCACCTGAGGCAGAGAATTTCACAGACTCACAACTCTCTGTAAGAAAAAGTGTTTCCTCATTTCCGTTCTAAATGGCTTACTCCTTATTCTTAAACTGTGGCCCCTGGTTCTGGACTCAAATGTATCCTCATTAAACTGCATCTGCCATGCATCTGCCCACTCACCCAAACTATCCATGTCACCCTGCATTCTCATAGCATCCTCCTCACAAATCACACTGCCACCCAGCTTTGTATCATCTGCAAATTTGCTAATGTTACTTTGAATCCCTTCATCCAAATCATTGATGTATATTGGGCCGAAAGGGCCTGTTTCCACGCTGTATGACTCCATGACCATGAGGTTTATACCCACCTTAATATCCCAGTTGATGGTGTTGTGCCCCGTCAGTCTCCCATCATACGAATGATTCGAAGATAGGTCCAAGCAAATGTGATTTCTGCAGGCCTAAAGGCAAAGCAACAGTCATTAATTGTAGATACACACAGAATGCTGGAGTAACTCAGCGGGACGGGCAGCATCTCTGGAGAGAAGGAATGGGTGACGTTTCAGGTCGAGACCCTTCTTCAGAAATAGGGAAATGTCCATTTAGCTTCTGTAGTCAGAGGGTGGAACTCATTGCCACAGAGGGCTGTGGAGGCCAAGTCAGTGGATATTTTTAAGGCTGAGATAGAAACATTCATGATTAGAACGGGTGTCAAGGGTTATGGGGTGAAGGCAGGAGAATGGGAGGCAGAGATCAGCCATGATTGAATGGTGGAGTGGACTTGATGGGCCGAATGGCCTAATTCTACTCCTATAACTTGTGAATTTATCTACTTATAGTCGATAATGTTTTTATTATTTATTATTAATGTTTAATTTTTTGTGTGTCATTCCTAGCTGCCACTGTATGTTATGTTGTCACTTGCGGGCGGAGCACCAAGGCAAATTCCTTGTATGTGAATACTTGGCCAATAAACTTATTCATTCATTCATTCATTCATTCATTCATTCATTCATTCATTCATTATGAACATATTTAGTTTTCAACCATCTCCTGTTTCACCATTCCTTTGGAACGACTATTTCTTTTCAGTTTAGTTTAGTTTATTGTCACGTGTACCGAGGTATAGCGAAAAGCTTTTGTTGCGCGCTATCCAGTCAGCGGAAAGACAATACATGATTACATTCACGGGCCATTCGCAGTGTACAGATACATGATAAGAGAATGTGCAGGAACTGCAGATGCTGGTTTAAACCAAAGATGGAGTGACTCAGCGGGTCAGGCAGCATCAACATCGAGAGCCTCGATCGCCTCGACGCAGCGGGAGAACAAGCAAGGAAGAGATAAGACTTTGTGCCTTCCACCGCAGTGAGGAGGTGCCTGGAGATTCACTGTGACGGATGTTTGTGTTAATGTTTAAGAAGGAACTGCAGATGCTGGAAAATCGAAGGTAGACAAAAATGCTGGGGAAACTCAGTGGGTGAGGCAGCATCTATGGAGCGAAGGAAATAGGCAACGTTTCGGGTCGAAACCCTTCTTCAGACATTTGTGTTAAATTGTGTTAATTGTGCGTTTTGTTGCTTTATTTTCTGTCATGACTGCAATTCCGTTCAAACTATTGTTTGAATGACAATAAAGGAAATTCAATTCAATCTCTGGGGAAAAGGAATGGGTGATGTTTCGGGTCAGAGTCTGAAGGAGGGTCTCGACCCGAAACGTCATCTATTCCTTTTTCCAGAGATGTTATCTGATCCGCTGAGTTACTCCAGCTTTTATTTGTCTATCTTTCATGATGAGGGAAAGATATGTAGTTATGTTTCGGTCATGGTTTGAGAGCAAACTCAATGAACAGCTCACCTTGGGGGAGTAGTATAGGAGTAATTTGCTGCTCAGATCGGAGAGTTCACTGTCCGGCTTAAAGGGCAACAGGTTGTTTGGACCTAAGGACGAAACACAAACACAAGGTGAGTTAGTTTTGTTTTTAGTCTTGAAGTTTCAGTTTAGTTTATTGCCGCAGGTTCAGTGAAAGGTTTTTGCTGTGTGCAAGCCAGTCAGCAGAAAGACCGTACACGATTACGATCCAGCCATTAAAGGGCCTGTCCCACTTGCCGGGTTTTTTCGGCGACTGCCGGCATAATTGACTGACGTATCATGTTATCGAAAAAGTCGTGCCGTGGTGCGGCGTGATGACGTATCGACGCGCGGCGTTTCCTCAAGTGTTACAACATTTTTTTGTCACCGCTGGATTTTGAAATGTTCAA
Source organism: Amblyraja radiata (assembly GCF_010909765.2). Classification (NCBI taxonomy): domain Eukaryota; kingdom Metazoa; phylum Chordata; class Chondrichthyes; order Rajiformes; family Rajidae; genus Amblyraja; species Amblyraja radiata. Next base: position 116,035,103 of record NC_045959.1, on the reverse strand, counting down.
AATCTTTCGCCGACCCTGATACGTCAGTCAATGATGCCGTGGGACAGGCCCTTTACAGGGGAAGATAGTTTATTACTGAATGTGGACATTGTTCTGTAGGATAAGTGTAGAAGTAACTTAGGTATTACTTTGGCATTTGGCTTGGATTACGAGGCTGAGCACTTATCCTTGTGTTATAGCGGTTAATTAGTTAGTTAGTTAGTTTGTTTGTTTGTTAGTCAGTGAGTGAGTTAGTTAGCGAGTGACTGAGTCAGTTAGCTAGCTAACTAGTTAGTCGGTCGGTCGGTCAGTCAGTCAAGGGCCTGTCCCACTTGGGGGTCATTTGCGCGTCATTTACGTGACATCATTTACGCGCCAAGACACACAACGCGCGCGCAAGGCGTGCATTAAGCACCTACCGTGCGTGGTGACATAACCAGTGACGCCCAGTCGCTTGCGGAGCCCCAGGATTCTGGGATTCACAAAATCACTGCGCGCCACCTGCGTGAGGCCCAAATGACGCCCACGTGGGACGGGCCCTTTACTCAGTTATTTAGTTCAGTTTAGTTTATTGCCACGTGTACCGAGGTACAATGGAAAGCTTTTTGTTGCGTGCTATCCAGTCCGCAGAAAGACAACACATGATTACAATCGAGCCATTTACAGTGTACAGATACATGATAAGGGAATAACGTTTAGTGCAAGGTAAAGGCAACAAGGTCCGATCAAGGATAGTCCAAGGGTCATCAAACAGGTAGGTTCAACATTTCTCATCATCTGTGGGTGTGAGGGGATAATTCAGCAAACTGGACTCCAGCTGAGATCCAGCGCTCACTGATGTATCATTCAGCTGGCACGGGGTTCGGAGAAGATTTACGAGGATGTGGCCAGGACTCGAGGGACTGAGCTATGGGGAGAGGTTCAGCAGGCTAGAGAGCCTCTCCCACTTGCTGATTTTTTCGTCGCGATTGCCGGCGTCATTGACTGACGTATCAGGGTTTCCAAAAGATTTTGAACATTTCAAGACCCAGCGGCGACAAAAACAATGTTGCGACATTCGAGGAAACACCACACGTAAATACGTCATCACGCCGCATCACGCCACGACTTTTTTGGTTTACCTGATTGGTCAGTCAATGATGCCGACAGTCGCTGAAAAAAATCGGCAAGCAGGATGAGCCCTGAGGTCTCTATTCCTTGTAGCACAGGAGGATGAGGGGTGATGCTACAGATGTGTATAAGATCATGAGGGGAATAGATCGGGTAGATGCGCAGAGTCCTTTGCTCAGGGTGAGGGGAATCGAGAACTAGGGGACATAGGTTTAAAGTGGGGGGGGGGGGGGGGGATATTAAATTGTAACCTGAGGGGTAACTTTTTTTACACAAAGGGTGGTGGGTGTACGGAACGAGCTCATAGAGGTGTAAAAAATCATGAGGGGAGTAGATACGACGTGGATATGGAGAGGATGTTTCCACTAGTGGGAGAGTCTAGAACGAGAGGTCACAGCCTCAGTATTAAAGGACGTTCTCTTAGGAAGCAGACGAGGAGAAATTTATATGGTCAGAGGGTGGTGAATCTGTGGGATTCTTTGCCACAGAAGGTTGTGGAGGCCAAGTCAATGGATATTTTTAAAGCAGAGATGGATTGATTCTTGATCAGCGCGGTTGTCAGGGGTTATGGGGAGAAGGCAGGAGAATGGGGTTAGGAGGGAGTGATAAATCAGCCATGATTGAATGTCGGAGTAATCCTGATGGGCCGAATGGCCTAATTCTACTCCTATTCTTTATGACCTTAAGTCCAAGAGCAGGGGAATCAAGAACCAGAGGATATAGTGTCATAGAAACGTAGACAATAGGTGCAGGAGGAGGCCATTTGGCCCTTCGAGCCAGCACTGCCATTCATTGTGATCATGGCTGATCGTCCCCAATCAATAACCCATGCCTGCCTTCTCCCCGCATCCCTTGATTCCACCAGCCCCTAGAGCTCTATCTAACTCTCTCTTAAATCCATCCAGTGATTTGGCCTCCACTGCCCTCTGTGGCAGGGAATTCCACAAATTCACAACTCTCTGGGTGAAAACGTTTTTCCTCACCTCAGTCTTAAATGGCCTCCCCTTAATGTAAGAAGGGGAAAGATTTAATAGGAGCCTAAAGGGCAACGTTACCACACAGAGGGTGTATGGAACGAGCTGCCAGAGGAGGTAGTTGAGGCAGGGACTCTAACACCATTGAAAAGACATTTGAACAGGTACATGGATTGCAAATGTTCAGAGGGATACGGGCCAAACGCAGGCAGATGGAACTAGCTTAGATGGGGCATCTTGGTCAGCATGGATGAGTTGGGCCGAAGGGCCTGTGTATGTGCTGTGTGAATCAGTTCATCCTTGTGTCCCAGAGATAGCGGTGGAGAACCATGCAGAGGCACGGTGGCGCAGCGGTAGAGTTGCTGCCTCGCGGCGTGAAAGAGCCGGGTTCGATCCCGACTGCGGGTGCTGTCTGTGCAGAGTTTGCTTGTTCTCCCCGTGACCTGCGTGGGTTTTCTCCGGGTGCTCCGGTTTCCTCCGCACGTCTTCGGAGTTTGGGAGGAAAACAGGAGGAAAACCCACGCAGGTCACGGGGAGAACGTGCAAACTCCGCACACGGACAAGCACCCAGAGTCAGGATTGAACCTGTATCTCTGGCGCTGTGAGGCAGCGACTCTACCGCGGCGCCACCGTGCCGCCCTAACTATGTTCACCATGACAACGGCGGGGGAGTCCCCAACGGTCCAGCCAATAGAACTGTGGAGTAACTGAACCATCCCATCACCAATTTGAGAGACGTCCTGACCTCCCATCTACCTCATTGGAGACCCTCGGACTATCCTTAATCAGACTTTACTGGTAGCCCCGGCATTCCTCCTCTCTCTATCCCCCCCCCCCCCCCTTCCCAATTCGCACCAGTTTCTCATTTTCAGCTAACAATGGCCTGTCTCTTTTATCATCGTTATTTTTGTGCATTTCTTTCATTCATTGTTCTTTATCTCTCCACGTCACCGTCTATATCTCTCGTTTCCCTTATCCCTAACCAGTCTGAAGAAGGGTCTCGACCCAAAACGTCACCCATTCCTTCTCTCCAGAGGTTGGACTTTGTCCCTGGAACTGGTGCGCTACAATGCTGAGAACTATATTCTGCACTCTGCCTCTTCCCCTTCTTCAGACATGACCCGAAACGTCACCTCTCCATGTTCTCCACAGATGCTGCCTGACCCGCTGAGTTACTCCAGCACTCTGTGAAACGTCACCTATCCATGTCCTCCCCAGATGCTGCCTGACCCACTGAGTTACTCCAGCACTCTGTGAAACGTCACCTATCCATGTTCTCCACAGATGCTGCCTGACCCGCTGAGTTACTCCAGCACTCTGTGAAACGTCACCTATCCATGTTCTCCACAGATGCTGCCTGACCCGCTGAGTTACTCCAGCACTCTGTGAAACGTCACCTATCCATGTTCTCCACAGATGCTGCCTGACCCGCTGAGTTACTCCAGCACTCTGTGAAACGTCACCTATCCATGTTCTCCACAGATGCTGCCTGACCCGCTGAGTTACTCCAGCACTCTGTGAAACGTCACCTATCCATGTTCTCCACAGATGCTGCCTGACCCGCTGAGTTGCTACAGCTCTTTGTATCTATCTTCGGTGTAAAGCATCTGAAGTTTCTAAGTCTGAAGGGTCTCGACCCGAAACATCACCCATTCCTTCTCTCCAGAGATGCTGCCTGTCCCACTGAGTTACTCCAGCATTTTGTGTCTAACTGTTAAACGATGTGATAGTCCCAGCCTCAACTACCTCCTCTGGCAGCTTGTCCATACACCCACCACCCTTTGTGTGAAAAAGCTACCCCTCAGATTCTTATTAAATCTCTTCCCCTTCACCTTAAACCAATGTCCTCTGGTCCTCGATTCACCTACTCTGGTCAAGAGAGTTTGTGCATCTAATCTGAACCTAATTCATAGTTGGACACCGAGATATATTTGGGTCACACCTGCATACTACACATCCTCCCTCATGCCTTGGGACTCCACAATACAACAGCAGAATCAGCTCTTTACCCCAGCAGTGAAGTTCACACTGACGTGTGGGAAGCCTACTACCTCCAGTAAAGAGTGCCTTGATGTGTGTTTAGTTTAGTTTAGAGATACAGCACGGAAACAGGCCCTTCGGCCCAATGGGTCCGCGCCGACCAGCGATCCCCGCACACTAACACTATGCTACGCTCGCTAGGGCCAATTTTTACATTTACCAAGCCAATTGACCAACCAACCTGTATGTCTTTGGAGTGTGGGAGGAAACCGAAGATCTCGGAGAAAACCCGCTCCCCTTCCCCGGTGGCTCGAAGGGCCGAATGGCCTACTCCTGCACCTATTGTCTATTGTCTATTGTGTGGGAAGAACACCTCCATTGAAGAGTACCTTGAATTGAGGGAAGTCAACGACCTCCATTGAAGATCGCACTGATGCGTGAGACGTCCACTCACCTCCAGTGAAGAGTGCCTTGACGTGGATGGGCTGCAGGGCGTCGTGGAAGACAAAGACGGAGCCCAGCTGTCCCTGCAGGGAGGTGGGCGAGCCCCAGTCCGTGTCCTGGGACCCCGCGGAGATGGTGTTGACGATGGCGGGCATGAGGACGGGGTCCCGGTGGTGGGCGGCGGGGAAGGAGAGCGAGCGGCCGAAGGAGGGGTGCTGGGCGAAGGGTGCCTCCGCCGTCGGGCTGGGCGATGTCACCACGGTGGTGGTGGTCCTGTGGCCAGCCGAGCCGATGCAGCAATAGATGAACGACTGTGGGAGGGGGAACACACAACGTTAAACCAGCAGACATTGACCCCAACAGAGACAACGACCTGGCTGCTCAACACCCGGCTTGAGATCTAACTATTCCTTGGGTTCATGTTTCATTCGCAAGAAGAAGACACAGTGCCATAGAAAGCATTTTACCGGGATTTGGGAACAGCTCCATCCAAGACAATAGACAATAGACAACAGGTGCAGGAGTAGGTCATTCAACCCTTCGAGCCAGCACCGCCATTTAATGTGATCATGGCTGATCATTCCCAATCAGTACCCCGTTCCTGCCTTCTCCCCATATCCCCTGACTCCGCTATTTTTAAGAGCCCTATCTAACTCTTTCTTGAAAGTATCCAGAGAACCAGCCTCCACTGCCCTCTGAGGCAGAGAATTCCACAGACTCACAACTCTCTGTGAGAAAAAATGTTTCCTCGTCTCCGTTCTATAAGGCTCACCCCTTATTCTTAAACTGTGGCCCCTGGTTCTGGACTCCCCAACATCGGGAACATGTTTCCTGCCTCTAGCGTGTCCAAGCCCTTAACAATTTTATATGTTTCAATAAGATGCCCTCTCATCCTTTTAAACTCCAGAGTATACAAGCCCAGCCGCTCCATTCTCTCAGCAGATGACAGATCTCAACCCGAAACATCACCTATTCCTTTTCTCCGGAGATGCTGCCTGACCCGCTGAGTTACTCTGGCTTCTTTGTGTCTATCTACAATTTTAATCTGGTTAGTTTTTGTTCGGAAGGAAAACGTAGCCAAGTTGTATCTGGTGGGTGAAACGTACCTCGTTGAGGGACGGGAACCGTAACTGGGCGGTCTTTCTCAGGTAACCGTCGGCGTAGATGTTGACCACGTTCTGTCCAAACGGTCGTCGGCCGGCGATGTGGACAATGTCCACACAGTGCTGTGGATCAGACACCAACCGGGGACGTTAACTTAGACACAGCGCGGAAACAGGCCCCTTCCGCCCACCGAGTCCCCGCCGTACCAGCGATCACTCATTCACACCAGCTCCACGTTCTCCCACTTCCTGCACAACCAGGGACAACTTATAGAAGCCAAGTAACCTGCAAACCTGCACGTCTTTAAGGATGTAAACGGAATCCACAGCAAGGGAGAGGTTGAGTAGGCTGGGTCTCTATTCCTTGGAGCGCAGGAGGATGAGGGGTGATCTTGAATGAGGAATGAGCTTCCAGTGGAAGTGGTGGAGGCAGGTTCGTTGGTATCATTTAAAAATAAATTGGATAGGCATATGGATGAGAAGGGAATGGAGGGTTATGGTATGAGTGCAGGCAGGTGGGACTAAGGGAAAAAAGTTGTTCGGCACGGACTTGTAGGGCCGAGATGGCCTGTTTCCGTGCTGTAATTGTTATATGGTTATATGGTTATATGATTATATGGTTATCTTATAGAGGTGTACAAAAACATGAGAGGAATAGATCGGGTAGACGCCCAGAGTCTCTTGCCCAGAGTAGGTGAATCGAGGATCAGAGGACATAGGTTCAAGTTGAAGGGGGAAAGATTTAATAGGTAGACAAAAGTGCTGGAGAAACTCAGCGGGTGCAGCAGCATCTATGGTGCGAAGGAAATAGGCGACGTTTCGGGCCAAAACCACTCTTCAGATTTAATAGGAACCTGAGGTAGACAAAAATGCTGGAGAAACTCAGTGGTTGAGGCAGCATCTATGGAGCGAAGGAATAGGTGACGTTTCAGTCTGAAGAAGGGTCTCGACCCGAAACCTCACCCATTCCTTCGCTCCATTGATGCTGCCTCACCCGCTGAGTTTCTCCAGCATTTTTGTCGACCTTCGATGTTTCCAGCGTCTGCAGTTCTTTCTTAAACATAGGAATCTGAGGGGTAACTTTTTCACACAAAGGGTGGTGGGTGTATGGAACAAGCTGCCAGAGGAGGTAGTTGAGGCTGGGACTATCCCAGCATTTAAGGAACAGTTAGACAGGTGCATGGATAGGACAGGTTTGGAGGGATATGGACCAAGTGCGGGCAGGTGGGACTAGTGTAGCTGGGACATTGTTGGCCAGTGTGGGCAAGCTGGGCCGAAGGGCCTGTTACCATGCTGTATCACTCTATGACAATGACAATGACTCTACAATCTTAAAGTTCAGATAAGATGAAGATTTGACATACAGTTTGGACAGGTACAAGGATAGGAGTGGTTTAGTAGGCTATGGACCAAACACAGAATGAGTGGGTTAATATACGATGAGCGTTCGACGGCCCTGGGTCTCTACTCGCTGAGATCATAGCCTCGGAATTAAAGGAGATGAGGAGGAATTTCTTTAGACAATAGACAATAGACAAATAGGTGCAGGAGTAGGCCATTCTCCTTTTTTTAAGAGGGAGTTAGATGTGGCCCTTGTGGCTAAGGGGATCAGAGGGTATGGAGAGAAGGCAGGTACGGGATACTGAGTGGATGATCAGCCATGATCATATTGAATGGCGGTGCAGGCTCGAAGGGCCGAATGGCCTACTCCTGCACCTAATTTCTATGTTTCTATGTTTCTATTCGGCCCTTCGAGCCAGCACTGCCATTCAATGTGATCATGGCTGATCATCCACAATCAGTATTTAAGAAGGAACTGCAGATGATGGAAAATCGAAGGTACACAAAAATGCTGGAGAAACTCAGCGGGTGCAGCAGCATCTATTCGCTCCATAGATGCTGCTGCACCCACTCAGTTTCTCCAGCATTTTTGTGTACCATCCACAATCAGGACCCCGTTCCTGCCTTCTCCCCATATCCCCTGACTCCGCTAACATTAAAAGCCCTATCTAACTCTCTCTTGAAAGTATCCAGAGAACCGGCCTCCACTGCCCTCTGAGGCAGAGAATTCCACAGACTCACCACTCTCTGTGTGAAAAAGTGTTTCCTCATCTCCATTCTAAATGGCTTACCCCTTATTCTTAATCTGTGGCCCCTGGTTCTGGACTCCCCCAACATCGAGAACATGTTTCCTGCCTTGCGTGTCCAAACCCTTAATTATCTTATATGTTTCAATAAGATTCCCTCTCATCCTTCTAAACTCCAGTGTATACAAGCCCAGCCGCTCCATTCTCTCAGCATATGACAGTCCCGCCATCCCGGGAATTAACCTCAGCCAGAGGGTGGTGAATCTGTGGAAGTCATGGCCACTGTAGGCTGTGGAGCCCAAGTCCAATGGATATTTTTAAAGCGGAGATTGGAAGATTGTTGATCAGTACGGGTGTCAGGGGTTATGGGGAGAAGGCAGGAGAATGGGGTTAGGAGGGAGAGATAGATCTGACATGATTTGAATGGCGTAGTACACTTGATGGGCCGAATGTCCTCTTTCTGTACCTAGCCTGTCCAATCCCTTAAGAATTTTATATGTCTCTATGATGCCCGCTCATCCTTCTGAATTCAAGTGAATACAAGCCCAGTTGACCCATTCTTTCATCAGATGTCAGTCCTGCCATCCGGGGAATGAACATACCCAGGTTGAATCGCTGAAGGTGAAGTCAGGGACAGCCACGGTCATGTATTCTCTCTTGGTGCAAACGGCGACAACCAACATCCCGTCCACGGTGAAGAAAGCCTCGAAGCCTGTGCCACTGGCTGTGAAGAAACTGCAGGAGAGAGGAGGAGAGAACAAGGCAACCAGCTTGTTACACAGAGACACCAGGAACGACAGCGGCAGTCACGGGGCGAATACGGTGGTGCAGCATCACAGCGAATGCAGCGCCGGAGACCCGTGTTCGATCCCCACTACGGGTGCTGTCTGTACGGAGTTTGTATGTTCTCCCCGTGACCTGCGTGGGTTTTCTCTGAGATCATCAGCTTCATAGGAAAAGGGGAGATGCAACGAGACCTGGGTGTCATGGTACACCAGTCATTGAAAGTAGGCATGCAGGTGCAGCAGGCAGTGAAGAAAGTGAATGGTATGTTGGCATTCATAGCAAAAGGATTTGAGTATAGGAGCAGGGAGGTTCTACTGCAGTTGTACAGGGTCTTGGTGAGACCACACCTGGAGTATTGCGTACAGTTTTGGTCTCCAAATCTGAGGAAGGACATTATTGCCCTAGAGGGAGTACAGAGAAGGTTCACCAGACTGATTACTGGGATGTCAGGACTTTCTTATGAAGAAAGACTGGATAGACTCGGTTTGTACTCGCTAGAATATAGAAGATTGAGGGGGGATCTTATAGAAACTTACAAAATTCTTAAGGGATTGGACAAGCTAGATGCAGGAAGTTTGTTCCCAATGTTGGGGAAGTCCAGGACAAGGGGTCACAGCTTAAGGGTAGAGGGGAAATCCTTTAGAACCGAGATGAGAAAAACATTTTTCACGCAGAGAGTGGTGAATCTGTGGAATTCTCTGCCACAGAAGGTAGTTGAGGCCAGTTCATTGGCTATATTTAAGAGGGAGTTAGATGTGGCCCTTGTGGCTAAAGGGATAAGGGGGTATGGAGAGAAGGCAGGTACAGGATACTGAGTTGGATGATCAGCCATGGTCATATTGAATGGCGGTGCAGGCTCGAGGGGCCGAATGGCCTACTCCTGCACCTATTTTCTATGTTTCTATGTCTATGTTTCCTCCCACACTCCTAAGATGTGCAGGTCTATAGGTTATTTGGCATGGTGTAAATGTACAAATTGTCCCTAGGAGGGTGCAGGGTAGTGTTAATGTGCGGGGATCGCTGGTCAGCACGGACCCGATGGGCCAAAAGGGGCTGTTTCCGCGCTGTATCTCTAAACTAAACTCTGTAGAGACAGCACGTGTAGCCAGGGTCGAACCCAGGTCTCTGGCGCTGTGAGGCAGCAACTCTACCGCTACGCCACCTTGAGTCTTGCTGCGTGGATTAATCAGGTTGTACGCAAAGCAAAGCATTTCACTGTGGCTAGGTACAGTGCAAGTGACAATAAAGTATCATATCATTCCCGGTGGCTCAACACTTCAACTCCCCCTCCCATTCCGAATCCGACCTTTCTGTCCTGGGCCTCCTCCATGGCCAGAGTGAGGCCCACCGCAAATTGGAGGAGCAGCACCTCATATTCCGCTTGGGCAGTTTACACCCCAGCGGTATGAACATTGACTTCTCCAATTTCAGGTAGTCCCTGCTTTCTCCCTCCTTCCCCTCCCCTTCCCAGCTCCCCCACAGCCCACTGTCTCCGCCTCTTCCTTTCTTCTCCCCCCCCCCCACATCAGTCTGAAGAAGGGTTTCAACCCGAAACGTCACCTATTCCTTCGCTCCATAAATGCTGCCTCACCTGCTGAGTTTCTCCAGCATTTTTATCTACCTTAGTTTTTTCCAGCATCTGCAGTTCTTTCTTAAACATCGAACCATTGATCCTTGGTGTAGATTCGTTTAGAGATAGAGCGTGGAAACAGGCCCTTCGGCCCACCGAGTCCGCACTGACCAGCGATGCCCACACACTGACACTATCCTACACACACACACACACACACACACACACACACACACACACACACACACTAGGGATAATTTACAATCTTCACTGAAGATAATGGGCCTACAAACCTGCACGTCTTTGGAGTGCGGGAGGAAACTGGAGCACCCGGAGAAAACCCACACAGGTCACGGGGAGAACGTACAAACTCCGTACAGGCAGCACCCATAGTCAGGATCAAATTCAGGTCTCTGGCGCTGTGCGGCAGCAGCTCTACCCGCTGCGCCACCGTGTCGCCCCTTGTCTACTGCCAAGGTGAGGTCTGTTGTATGGTTTTTAATCGAGTGATACAGCGTGGAAACTGACCCTTCAGCCCAACTTGCCCACACCGACCAACATGTCCCATCAACACTAGTCCCTCTGAAACGATATCATATTTAAATTTAGAAAAAATGAGGAGTGACATTGTTGAACCCTCGGTTAAATTTGATAGGACTTGGGATATGATATAAACTGTCCCCTCTCCAACTGTTATAATAATTTTTTTTACTGGTATACGGTGGAACGGACTTGACGACAAACAGGGACTTAAGTTGGTGAAACTTTTTGCAGCCCAGATTCTGTTTTTCTTTTTTTTTTTTTTTTTTTTTTTTTTTTTTTTTTTTCTTTTTGTTTTTTTTATTTCTTTTTTCCTTTTTTTTTCTCTTTAGTTTTGTTTTTTAGTTTTTTCTCTTATTTTCTCTTTTTTCCTTCTCTTTATCTTTTAGTTTTTCTACATACAAGTTTTCTTTTAAACACTTAACTATATTTACATAGAGACCGGGAGATCTATATTCAATGTGTATTTTGAAACTGGACTCATATTTAGGTTGTATCTGCCATTAATGTAACCCTGATCCCTATGTATCAATATCACTGTTAAGTTTATCATTACTTTTTTGGTGTCTTGTTTTTGCTTTTGAAAAAAAAACGAATAAAAAGATTTTATAAGAAAGAACACTAGTCCCACTTGTCTGCGATATCCCTCTAAACCTGTCCTATCCATGTACCTGTATAGTTGTTTCTCAAATGTCGCGATAGTCCCTGCCTCAACCACTTGTTGTGTTACCTGCAGCCCGTTCCATACACCCACCGCCCGGATTGAATGCCAAACAAAACGCATCACTGACCCGCTGAGTTACTCCAGCTAGTCGGACATTGTAGCTGGGACCAAGTTGGGCCGAAGGGCCTGTTTCCACGCTGTATTACTCTATGACTCTGTGACTATGGGGCCCCATGGCCCGCTCCAGGACTGTCCCCAGCTACAAGGAACAATAAAGTATGAAGATAGACACAAAAGGCTGGAGTAACTCAGCGGGACAGGCAGCATCTCTGGAGAGAAGGAATGGGTGACGTTTCATGAAAGGGTCTCAATCCGAAACGTCACCCATTCCTTCTCGCCAGAGATGCTGCCTGTCCCACTGAGCTACTCCAGCATTTTGTGTCTATCTTCGGCTTAAACCAGCATCTGCAGTCCCTTCCTGGACAATAAAGTATCATTGGTCACTGGTCAATAGACAATAGGTGCAGGAGTAGGCCAGTCGGCCTTTCGAGCCAGCACCGCCTGTCAATGTGATCATGGCTGATCATCCACAATCAGTACCCCGTTCCTGCCTTCTCCCCATATCCCCTGACTCCGCTATCTTCAAGAGCCCTATCTAGCTCTCTCTTGAAAGTATCCAGAGAATTGGCCTCCACCAAGGCAGAGAATTCCACAGACTCACAACTCTCTGGGTGAAAACATTTTTTCTCATCTCTGTTCTAAATGGCTTACCCCTTATTCTTAAACTGTGGCCCTGGGTTCTGGACTCCCCCAACATGCTTATTGATGTGTGTATAGACTGATCTGTTCTGTATTTATTTCTGCCTACAATATTCTGTTGTGCTGAAGCAAAGCAAGAATGTCATTGTCCTATCTGGGACCCATGACAATAAACTCTCTTGAATCTCTTGAGCGTGTCCTATCCCTTAACCCCTGTTTCAATAAGATCCCCTCTTTTCCAATTCTTACCTGTAAAGTTGTTTCCTCTTGGGTCTGTGTTTCAACAGGTAGAGGTCGTCTTGTTCCTGGTTGAGGCAGAGCCAGGTGTGGAAGGCAAAGCTGTTCCCTGGCCACTTGTGGATGGTGGGAACCATTATCCCGGCCATGCTGGGCGTCAGGTCGAAGTACTGGAGCGCGCTGTCGGAGCCGTTGCTGTCGGCCATGGCGGACAGCGCCCGGACCACGCGGGCGGTGTAAGGGTGCGCCGCGCCCCCCCCCTCCTCCTCCTCCTCCACCCGCAGGAGTTTGACCAGCTGCCGGAGCTCGGCCGGCTGGATGGAGAGGCTGCCGAGCGACTGGAGCAGGTCGACCAGGTTGTCCCCGCACTTGCGGTCCAGCCGCGGGTGGTGGCCGAGGGAGGCCAGCGCGGCCGGCAGCATGCCCGCTTTCACGCCCGTCATCCGCGCCCGCAGCGAGGCGCCGCACACCTTCTTCAGCCACTCCGACACCAGGATCTGCCGCTCACGGGAGGTCAGCTCCGGCAGCCACTGGGCCAACATCAGCAGCGGCTGCTCATTGCTGATCACCGTGTGCTCGCATGTACTCTCATCCTCTACAGCCTGGCGCCAAGTGGGGACATAATCAGGACACTTACTGTACCCATACACAGTTACAGTGTACACACATACACCAGCAATTACAGTATACACACAGTATACACACAGTATACACACACACACAGTATACACACACACACACAGTTACAGTGTACACACATACACCAGCAATTACAGTATACACACAGTATACACACAGTATACGCACATACACAGTATACACACACACACACACAGTTACAGTACACACACAGTTACAGTGTACACACATACACCAGCAATTACAGTATACACACAGTATACACACAGTATACACACATACACAGTATACACACAGTTACAGTGTACACACATACACCAGCAATTACAGTATACACACAGTATACACACAGTATACACACATACACAGTATACACACACACACACAGTTACAGTGTACACACATACACCAGCAATTACAGTATACACACACACACACAGTATACGCACATACACAGTATACACACACACACACACAGTTACAGTGTACACACATACACCAGCAATTACAGTATACACACAGTATACACACAGTATACACACAGTATACACACATACACAGTATACACACACACACACAGTTACAGTACACACACACACACACACACACACACACACACACAGTTACAGTACACACACACACACACAGTTACAGTACACACACACACACACACACACAGTTACAGTACACACACACACACACACAGTTACAGTACACACACACAGTTACAGTACACACACACACAGTTACAGTACACACACACACACACACAGTTACAGTACACACACACACCAACTAGTTACACAGCCATACACCACTAGTTACACACCTATACACCAACTAGTTACATACCCGTACACCACTAGTTACATATACATAGAAACAATGAGCAAATGTGCAGGAGTAGGCCATTTAGCCCTTCGAGCCAGCACCACCATTCAATGTGATCTTGGCCGATCATCTAAACTCAGTACCCCGTTCATGCTTTCTCCCCAATCCCTTGATTCCGTTAGCCCCAAGAGCTAAATCGAACTCTCTCCTGAAAACACCCAGTGAATCGGCCTCGCAGGCGCCCACACACCCACCACCGGAGTTGCCCACCCAGTTATCCCTCTGTTCTACAACATTCCCTGTCTACCTGTGGGGCCACTGGCAGGTACCTGTGTACCTGGATCCCTCTGCTCTACACCGCTCCCCAGGGCCCTGCCGTTCATGGTGTTGGTGCTGCCCCCAGCGTAGTGAGCCCCGAGCAACGGAGACGAGGAAACACTTTTTCTCACAGAGAATGGTGAGTCTGTGGAATTCTCTGCCTCAGTGGAGGCAGGTTCTCTGGATGCTTTCAAGAGAGAGCTAGATAGGGCTCTTAAAAATAGCGGAGTCAGGGAATATGGGGAGAAGGCAGGAACGGGGTACTGATTGTGGATGATCAGCCATGATCACATTGAATGGCGGTGCTGGCTCGAAGGGCAGAATGGCCTACTCCTGCACCTATTGTCTATTGTCACGTACCCTCCACTTACCATGTTCATCAGCTCCTGGAGGAGACGTGTGGTGGGCTCCCCCTGGCTCTTTAGTACCTCGTACAGGTGGGGATACCCAATGCGCTCCTTAAATACCTCCTGTTGGGGGAAGGAACAGGTCAGCTGGCGTTTAAAGCAGAGGTGAGTGTTGTACGAACACAACCATCCTCTCTATCCCTCCCTCCCTCCCTCCCTCCGTGCTCCCCCCTCTCTCTCTCCCTCCCTCCCTCTCCCTCTCTCTCCCTCCCTCCATCCCCCTCCCCCTCTCTTTCTCCCTCCCTCCCTCCCTCTCCCCCTCTCTTTTCTCTCCATCCCCTCTCTCCCTCTATCCCCCTTCCCCCTCTCTCTCCCTCCCTCCCTCCCTCCCTCCCTCACTCCTCCTCCCCCCTTTTTTTTCGCCTCACTCTCCCTTTCCCTCTCTTTCCCTCTCGTCCGCCCTCACTCCACCTCTCCCCCCCTCTCCCCCCCCCTCTACCTGCTCTTTCCTCCCTCCTGCACTCCCCCTCCCCCCTCCCTCCCTCTCTCACCCTCCCCCTTCTCTTCTCTCCCCCCTCCCTCTCCCCCCCCCCATCCCTCTCCCTCCCTCCCAACCTCACTCCCTCTCTCCCCCTCCCTCTCTCCCCCTGACTCCCCCCTCCCCTCACCCCCTCAATCCCACTCTCACCCTCCCTCTCTCCCCACCCCTCTCTCTCCCACTGGCTCACTGTCATCAGGCAACTGAACCGTCCTCTCACCAACTGGAGGGCGGTCCTGACCCATCTACCTCATTGGAGACCCTCGGACTATCTTTGAATGGGACTTTACTGGACTCTATCCTGCGCTCTATATTCCCCTCATCCTGTACCCGCATGCTGTGCACGGCTCGATTGTAACCACGTCTAGTCTTACCGCTGAAGATAGACACGGAAGGGGAGAAGGCAGTAAAATGGGATTCGGAGGCAGAGATCGGCCACGATTGAACGGTGTAGTGGACTCGATGGGCCGAATGGCCTAATGCTACCCCTATAACTTGCGAACTCATGAAAAGGATCTGCAGTTTCTTGTGTCTGCATTTTACAGTTCAGTCATCTGGTTTGTTCAGGCTGAAATATATTCACCTTATATATATATATACACAGTGGCGGACTGACCAGGGTGTCAGCTTCCCGATGGCAAGTGGGCCCCTGATGAAGTGGGCCCCCTTTGTCTCCAGGTAACCAATATTTTTATACCCAGTCCGCCACTGTATATACATATGTGTGTGTGTGTGTGTGTGTGTGTGTGTGTGTGTGTGTGTGTGTGTGTGTGTGTGTGTGTGTGTGTGTGTGTGTGTGTGTGTGTGTGTGTGTGTGTGTGTGTGTGTGCGTGTATATATATATATAATTAATCTCACAATAAGGGAAAAGGGGAAGTACAACAGGATCTGGGGGTCCTTGTACATCAGTCTATGAAAGTAAGCATGCAGGTACAGCAGGCAGTGAAGAAAGCGAATGGCATGTTGGCCTTGATAACAAGAGGAATCGAATATAGGAGCAAAGAGGTCCTTCTGCAGTTGTACAGAGCCCTAGTGAGACCACACCTGGAGTATTGTGTGCAGTTTTGGTCCCCTAATTTGAGGAAGGACATTCTTGCTATTGAGGGAGTGCAGCGTAGGTTCACCAGGTTAATTCCCGGGATGCCGGGACTGTCATACGCTGAGAGAATGGAGCAGCTGGGCTTGTACACTCTGGAGTTTAGAAGGATGAGAGGGTATCTTATTGAAACATATAAGATTGTTAAGGGCTTGGACACGCTAGAGGCAGGAAACATGTAATAGGGGGAATAGACAAAGTGCTGGAGTAACTCAGAGGGTCATCTCTGGAGAGAAGGAATAGGTGACGTTTCGGGTGGGAACCCTTCTTCAGACTGAAAGATAGAGGTGGGGGGGGGAGGGGGGGAGTTGAGGCAAGAATAGGCCAGAACAAAGCATGGCTAGCAACCAATGACCTCAGGAAGGAAGGGTGGAGCCCACAATGGCCCATTGTTGGCTGTGGGGGTGACACGGAGGGTTTGTGGGAGGAAGGTGATGACGTCTCGGCTCTGGGCCACGTACCTTGGCGGAGGGGGAGTTCTTCATGATGGCCGTCAGGACTCTGATGGCGTGCACAGTGACGGAGCCAGTCTCCTTCTCGAATACCTGCGACAGTGCAAAATTATTACACTCACGCCCACGCCACCAGGAGTTGGACAGTAGGGAAACAAGACAACGCACCACACAGACACACCCACAGAGAAACAGAGACAATAGGTGCAGGAGTAGGCCATTCGGCCCCTCGAGCCAGCACCGCCATTCAATATGATCATGGCTGATGATTCCAAAATTCCTGCTTTCTCCCCATATCCCTTGATTCGGTAGAAGGGCCTGTCCCACTTTGGCGATTTTTTAAACCCCTGTCCCACGGTACGAGTTCATTCCGAGAGTTCTCCCGAGTTTGCCCAGATTCGAACTCGGAGATTTACGGTAATGGCCACTCGTCGGTACTCGGGGCTCTCGTGGACATTTTTCAACATGTTGAAAAATCTTCACGAGTCTTCCCGTGCTTACCTGCCGTTAGCGAGTCTTCCCGAGTAACTGCCGTTAGCGTTACGAGCCGCTAAGAGACGTCCCCGAGCTCCGACGTACCCGCTACGTTCATTCTCCGTGCTTACCACGAGTTTGATTTTTTTTTAAACTCGGGAGAGCTCTTGAATTAACTCGCACCGTGGGACAGGGCCATAAGGTGACTGCCGCAAAACTTTCAACATGTTGAAAATATTTTGGCGACAATGGCGACGTTTTATCTGTCGTAGGTTGTCGCCAGGTGTCGTAGGCGAATTCCATTAAAAACAGTCCCTGGCAGTCGCCTAAAGAGTCGTCTAAGTGGGACAGGCCCTTAACTCTCTCTTGAGAGCATCCAGTGAATCGGCCTCCACTGCCTTCTGAGGCAGAGAATTCCACAGATTCACAACTCAACCAACATCAGGAACACATTTATGTGGAATCAAGTCATGAACATCATAACCTTAATAATCATCATTGTAATTTAGCAACAGACAAGGTTTGCCATGCAGTCATACCAAGAAAGCACCAAGACGCACAACTACAAATACATTTGACACAAACATCCACCACAGCGGCTCCTCCACATTCCCCACTGTGATGGAAGGCGATCAAGTCTTATCTTATCACACCACAACATAGACGCCAAATGCTGGAGTAACTCAACGGGACATCAGAAGGGTCTTCTTCAGAACGTCGCCCATTCCTTCTCTCCAGAGATGCTGCCTGACCCACTGAGTTACCTAAACTGAAGGGGTGGGAGATTGCAACCTTCACGTGGTCCGCCCTGTTTCGACGAATGCAATCAACCCGGCGTGCACAATCAAATGAGATCAAATAGGACAAGTTGTCCTACAACTTTAGGCTGTGCACGCCATAAACAAGAGGAAAAAGACCTAAACTGAACTGAATTCTCCAACTTGTATACGGAGTACTCTGACTGATGAAGGCCAATAGCCTGCCTCAACACCCTGTCACACAAATGATCTGGACTCATTTTGGGTGAAACTATTCTGCACTCCCTCCTAAGCATGATACGAGACCCAAGGCTCCACATCATACTCTGTATGAGGCCGACTTTAAGACAATAGACAACGGACAATAGGTGCAGGAGTAGGCCATTCGGCCCTTCGAGCCAGCACCGCCATTCAATGTGATCATGGCTGATCATCCCCAATCAGTACCCCGTTCCTGCCTTCTCCCCATATCCCCTGACTCCGCTATCTTTAAGAGCCCTATCTAGCTCTCTCTTGAACGCATCCAGAGAAACTGCCTCCACCGCCCTCTGAGGCAGAGAATTCCACAGACTCACCACTCTCTGTGAGAAAAAGTGTTTCCTCATCTCCGTTCTAAATGGCTTGCCCCTTATTCTTAAACTGTGGCCCCTGGTTCTGGACTCCCCCAACATCGGGAACACGTTTCCTACCTCTAGCGTGTCCAAACCCTTAATAATCTTATATGTTTCAATGAGATCCCTCTCATCCTTCTAAACTCCAGAGTGTACAAGCCCAGCCGCTCCATTCTCTCAGCATATGACAGTCCCGCCATCCCGGGAATTAACCTTGTGAACCTACGCTGCACTCCCTCAATAGCAAGAATGTCCTTCCTCAAATTAGGGGACCAAAACTGCACCCAATACTCCAGGTGTGGTCTCACTAGGGCCCTAGACTTCAGGCTTTAGAGATGCAGCGGGGAAATAAGCCCCTCGGCTGACCGAATCCGCTCCGACCAGCGATCATCCCACACACTAACACTGTCCTACACACACTAGGGACAATTTACAACTTCACCAAAGCCAATTAACTTACAAACCTGCGCGTCTTTGGAGTGTGGGAAGAAACCGGAGCACCCGGAGAAAACCCACGCGGTCTTCTTAACTGACTCATTAAAGTTGCCCGTGTCTTTGAAGCATTCTGCTCTTATACACAACATGTCAACAGGCTTTGGCACATTGGCCTTCATCAGTCGGAGTATTGTGTACAGACGTTGGGAGGTCATGTTACAGTTGAACAAGACCCAATCTGACCTTTTTGTCCTGGGCCTCCTCCATTGTCAGAGTGAGGCCCAGCGCCAATTGGAGGAACAGCACCTCATATTCCGCTTGGGGCAGCTTACACCCTAGTGGTCTGAACATTGACTTCTCTAACTTCAGATAGCCCTCTCTCTCCATCCCCTCCATCTTCCCAGTTCTCCCACCAGTCTTACTGTCTCCGACTACATTCTATCTCTGTCCCCTGACGTCAGTCTGAAGAAGGGTCTGGATCCGAAACGTCGCCCATTCCTTCTCTCCATAGATGCTGCCTGTCCCGCTGAGTTACTCCTGCATTTGGTATCCACCCACATTTAGAGTATTGTGTTCGGTGTTGGTCACACTGTTGTGGGAAGGATGGTGTTCATGTGGAACGGGTGCTGTGAAGATTTACGAAAGATGTTGCCAGGATCCGAGGGCCTGAGCTATAGTGTTGGACATATTAGGACTCTATTCCTTGGAGCGCTGGAGAATGTGGGGTAATCTTAACTATTCCCCTCGTGATCCATGTCATGAGAGGAATTCATAGGGTGAGTGCAGTCTCTTGCCCAGAGTAGGGGAATCGAGGACCAGAGGACATAGGTTTAGGGTGAGAGGGGACAGATTTAATAGGAACCTGAGGGGTAACTTTTTCAGACAAAGGGTGATGGGTGTATGGAACGAGCTGCCAGAGGAGGTAGTTGAGGCTGGGACTATCCCATCGTTTAAGAAACATTTGGACAGGTACATGGATAGGACATATTGAAACATATAAGATTATTAAGGGATTGGACACGCTAGAGGCAGGAAACATGTTCCCGATGTTGGGGGAGTCCTGAACCAGGGGCCACAGCTTAAGAATAAGGGGTAAGCCATTTAGAACGGAGACGAGGAAACACTTTTTCACACAGAAAGTTGTGAGTCTGTGGAATTCTGTGGTGGCCGGTTCTCTGGATGCTTTCAAGGGAGAGCTAGATAGGGCTCTGAAAGATAGCGGAGTCAGGGGATATGGGGAGAAGGCAGGAACGGGGTACTGATTGGGGATGATCAGCAATGATTACATTGAATGGGGGTGCTGGCTCAAAGGGCCAAATGGCCTACTCCTGCACCTATTGTCTATTGTCTATTATGTTCAAGAAGGAACTACAGATGCTGGAAAATCGAAGGTACACAAAAGTGCTGGAGAAACTCAGCGGGTGCAGCAGCATCTATGGAGCGAAGGAAATAGGCAACGTTTCGGGCCGAAACCCTTCTTCAGATTGGTCTATTGTCTATTGTCTGTTGACAGTTTTAGAGGGATATTGACCAAACGCAGGCAGATGGGACCAGTGTTGGCAAGTTGGGCCGAAGGGCCTGTTTCCTCGCAGATTCACTCTCTGTGAAATATATGTTTTCAAAGCATTGAACCTTTGTCAAATCCACCTGACCATCCATTACCAGCTTATACCCGTTGATTGTAATAATGTACTGTGATCAAGAGTTATATATTTTCCAGCTGCACTTGAGCTAAGTAAATGACGTTTTGGTTGTGGTGTGATATTAATGATTTCAATCAACCTAGTCGAGATATACGGACGATTGTCAGACATATAAGCAGGCACAGCCAGACACAGAATGCTGGAGTAACTCAGCGGGTCAGGCAGAATCTCTGGAGAAAAGGAACGGGTGACCAACAAAGATATTGATTTTTCTAACTTCAAATAACCCCTTGTATCCCGTCCCTCCCCCACCCTAGTCATCGCACTAGTTTCACTGTCATCTTGATGAGTCTCATTGTCTGTAACTCATTTTCACCTAGCACACAGCTATTAGACAATAGACAATAGACAATAGACAATAGGTGCAGGAGTAGGCCATTTGGCCCTTCGAGCCAGCACCGCCATTCAATGTGATCATGGCTGATCACCCCCAATCATCCCATAATACTTGGCCTTTCCTTTTATCATCGTTACATTTTTGCATATCTTTCATTCATTTATATCTCCCTGCATCGCCATATTTAGTTTAATTTAGAGATACAGCGCGGAAACAGGCCCTTCGGCCCACCGGGTCCGCGCCGACCAGCGATCCCCGCACATTAACACTATCCTACACAACCTAGAGACAATTTTTACATTTACACCAAGCCAATTAACCTACAAACCTGCACGTCTTTGGAGTGTGGGAGGAAACCGAAGATCTCGGAGAAAACCCACGCAGGTCACGGGGAGAAGGTACAAACTCCGTACAGACAGCGCCCGCAGTCGGGATCGAACCCGGGTCTCCGGCGCTGCATTCGCTGTAAGGCAGCAACTCTACCGCTGTGCCCTATATCTCTCATTTCCCTCTCCCCTGACTCTCAGTCTGAAGAAGAATCTCGACCCGAAACGTCGCCCATTCCTTCTCTCCAGAGATGCTGCCTGTCCCGCTGAGTTACTCTGGCATTCTGTGTCTATCTTCGGTGTAAAGCAGCATCTGCAGTTGCTTCCCACACAAGTATGCAAGCAAGTGAGAAATAGAAGCAGCAATTCCAGGTAGTATCAGCAAGCAGCAGGTCTCGTTAGATTTAATTCACCGGGTCTTTGCTCCTGGAATAATTTTGTTTTTAAGGATTTTCCTGCAGTACAGGCCCACCATCGATTTTCCGGCACCTTTTGGTTCTGGGGACCTCTCTGGGTTATCCGTTTTGCCGGCCCAACGGAGGTCGCGGCCACCGAGAGGCCGGGATACCGGCCGGCCAAGTCACAGGGGGCAGATTCCACCCGCCGATCGGCCGCGGAAGTCCCGATGAGGTGGAGATCGCCCACCTCACCCGGCCTAGGGGACACAGTTTCGGGGGGATTACGGGGGGGGGGGGGGGGGGGGGGGGTTGCAAGTGGAGGTGATTTTCCACGCCTGCATCGTACTGACACCAGACCCTGGCCCTTCTTTCCCCATCGGTTCAGTGGCAGCGACTGTACCTTGCTGAGATTGATTTCAGTCAGCAACTGGGTGGCAAGATCTGGGCCCCCCTTTCCGTCATCCTGAGATGCACTGCCGACATAGAGCTGTCAGAGAGAGGGGGGAGAGGGGAGAGGTGGGGGGAGAGGGGAGAGGGGAGGGGGGAGAGGGGAGAGGTGGGGGGAGAGGGGAGAGGTGGGGGGAGAGGGGAGAGAGGAGGGGAGAGAGGGGAGAGAGGAGGGGTGAGAGGGGAGAGAGAGGGGCGAGAGGAGGGGGGAGAGGGGAGAAAGGAGGGGGGAGAGGGGAGAGAGGAGGGGGGAAGGAAGGAGAGAGGAGGGGGGAGAGGGTGGGGGTGAAATAAGGAGAGGGGAGAGAGGAGGGGGAGAGATGGGGGTGAAGGAGAGGGGGAAGAGGGGAAGGGTGGAATAGGAAGGGAGAGGGGAGAGGGGAGAGGGGAGAGGGGAGAGGGGAGAGGGGAGAGGGAGAGAGGGATAGAGGGAGAGGGGGGATAAGTAGGAAGGGGGAGGAGAGGGGGAAGAGGGGGTGGAATAGGAAGGGAGAGGGGAGAGGGAGAGGGGGGATAAGTAGGAAGGGGAGAAGGGGGAGGAGAGGGGGAAGAGGGGAAGGGTGGAAGAGGGGGAGGAGAGGGGGAGAGGAGAGGGGAAGGGGAGGGGGGGGGCGAGGGCAAGGGGGGGAGAGGTTGAGTGGGGTTTTACAGGAAGGGATGGGATAGCGACAAGAAAAAAACAAAATGCATAAAATACATGACATTTGAACTGACACGAAGCTCACAAAACAGGACAATGCCACATAAACTCATTCTTTTACCTCACCGCTCAGGTCAAACAAGTAAAGTGTTATCGGTTTGGTCCATGGGTGGAGAGACACAGCGTGGGAAAAAAGGCCCTTCGGCCCACCGGCTCCGCGCCGACCAGCGATCACCCGTTCACCCCAGTGCGATGTTATCCCGCTTTCTCACCCTCTCCCGACACGCTCGGGGCAGTTGGCAGAGGGTTAATTAACCTACAAACCCGCACGTGGGAGGAAACCGGAGCACCCGGAGGAAACCCACGCGGTCCCAGGGAGAACGTGCAAACTCCACACACACAGACCGCACCCGAGGTCGGGATCGAACCGAGGTCTCTGGCTCTGTGAGGCAAGCAAGGTTTTATAACGTCTGATTTATTTTTTGAAGTTTGTCTTTTGATAACGAAAATAGCTTTGACCTACTTTCTTTGAAGAATGCACAGAGGGTGACCCTTGTTGACGAACTGGGTCACACACACACACTCCTCACACTGACACAAGCACAATCCACTGGACCAGATCAATTCACACACAGACACAAAGTGCTGGAGTAACTCAGCGGCTCAGGCAGCATCTCTGGAGAAGAGGAATAGGTGATGTATCGGTAGGGTTGCCAACTGTCCCGTATTAGCCGGGACATAGCGTATATATTGGGCTAAATTGGTTTGTCCCGTACGGGACTGCCCTTGTCCTGTATTTGACCGCTACTCTCGGGTCGAGGGGACTGTCGGCCCCGCCTCACCCATCCCGACGTAGTGCAGCCCGTGGAGTGCAGCAGCAGCAGCAGCACCAGCGCCTCGCCCGTGGCCCCGTCGGTCGGCAGCCCGGCCTAGCTGTCCGACCTTCGGACCTTCGCTTACCGCCGACACTACTTCTTCTCACGGCCGATCATCGGTTCATGAGTTGGATGGGGCACCGGACTGGACTTTGGCCCGGGCCAAAACTCCTCAGCTGGCCCGCCGGCTGGGCTGTCCGCTGGGCTTTGTGTGCAGTCCAGCACCCGGGCCAACTCATCATTCACCCAGCCACGGCCGAGTCTGTCAACGAATTGCCGTCGGGAATTGCCGCCGTCAAAAGGTCCCTTATTTTGACCTTTTGTCCCTTATTTGGGAGTGAGGAAGTTGGCGACCCTCTGTCTCGGGTCGAGACCCTTCTTCAGTTTCAGTTTAGTTTATTGTCACGTGTACTGAAGTACAGTGAAAAGCTTTTGTTGCCTGCTAACCAGTCAGCGGAAAGGTTTGGAGGGATATGGACCAACGCGGGCAGGTGGGACTAGTGTAGCTGGGACATGTTGGCTGGTGTGGGCAAGTTGGGCCGAAACCTGAACGCACGCACCACTAGACTCAGGAACAGCTTCTTCCCCTCTGTTATCAGGCTTCTGAACGGCCCTTCCATAAGCTAGGGTGCTGTCCGATTCACCTCTACCCCATTGCGGACATTGGACTTTGTCTGTGGAACTGGTGCGCTACAATACTGAGAACTATATTCTGCGCTCTGTATCTTCCCCTTCTTCAGACATGACCTGAAACGTCACCTATCCATGTTCTCCAGAGATGCTGCATTACCTGCTGAGTTACTCCAGCTCTTTGTATCTATCTTCGGTATAAACCGGCATCTGCAGTTCCACTGTACACATATTAATAAAATAGTTTAGTTTAGTTTAGAGACACTGTGCGGAAACAGGCCCTTCGGCCCACCGTGTCCGCGCCGACCAGCGATCCCCGCACACTAACACTATCCTACACCCACAAGAGACAATTTTTACATTTACACCAAGCCAATTAACCTACAAACCTTTGGAGTGTGGGAGGAAACCGAACATCTGGGAGATCTGGGGGAAGACCACGCAGGTCACGGGGAGAACGTACAAACTCCGTACAGACAGCGCCCGTAGTCGGGATCCAACCCGGGTCTCCGGCGCTGCATTCGCTGTAAGGCAGCAACTCTACCGCTGCGCCACCGTGACCGGTGATCCGAAGATTCTAAGTCCAAAGAAGGGTCTCGACCCGAAACGTCACCCATTCCTTCCCCCCAGAGATGCCGCCTGTCCCGCAAACTCACTCCGGCACTTTGTTAATTCCATTCATTACAGAATTGAAGCTAATTTTCTATTTAAAAAAAAAAAATTTCACGTTATTTCCCCCAGGTGTTTAACCTTTAAGAGTTGATGAGAATACAGGCTGGTAGCAAGCGAGAGGAGATGTCTACGCAATGCAAGGTGCGTACCTTGCTGTTCTGGATGAGTCTAATGATGTGTTCAAAGCAGTTATTATTGAGGAAGATGGCCTGAAGAGCAGGGCGGTCCTTGCAGTTTAACATGTCCGAGATAGCACCTGTAACAGAGAAGTCACTCCTTTAGTTTAGAGATACAGCGCGGAAACAGGCCCTTCAGCCCACCGAGCCCTCGCCGACCATCGATCCCCGCACACTAATGCCCCTGTCCCACTTAGGAAACCTGAACGGAAACCTCTGGAGACTTTGCGCCCCACCCAAGGTTTCCGTGCGGTTCCCGGAGGTTTTTGTCAGTCTCCCTAATGGTCGAAAGTGGTTTCCGCTTCTTCTATGTTCCGGCCATTATTTCAAAAAATTCAAAAACGTCCGCGACTAAAAATAGGTTGCCGTTTTTTAAATCGCTAATTTTTTAGTCGACGCCGGTTGCGATGCTAGTTGAAGGTGGTTGCCGGAGGTTGCAGGTAGTGGAAGGTCTTACCTCCGGCAACCACCTGCAACCTCCGGCAACCACCTGCAACCTCCGGCAACCACCTTATATGTTTAGGCTCGAAGGGCCGAATGGCCTACTCCTGCACCTATTTTCTATGTTTCTATGATCTAAGTTCTATCCCCACTTACTGAGCATGTTGATGCGTAGTGAGATGAAGACGTCATCCAGAGAGCTCTGTGTTGCCTCCGCCAGCAAGGCCACTGGCCTGTCCGCATTCAGCAGCTTGAAGTAACCTTCCAGGATGGCCTTGATGTCTACCTGCCGCTGGTCCAGGTTGCTGGCGTGCAGGATGTGTATCATTGAGATCAGGCACTTCAAGGCAACGTGCAGCAGCCTGCTCTCCCTCCGCTCCAGGCTGCCCACCTCGCCGGAGACCCTGAGAACCGTCATGAGAGCCTGGACCGAGGTCGGGGTGATGGCCACAAGAGCACTCTTCTGCAGGGAGGAGACCAGGGGGCAGGGTTCAGTCACACCGCCGGCCAATTACACTTAACCCAATGAAGAGATCAACGCCAACACACAAAGTACATGGTCGCACCCCGGCCACTCCCTCTTCACCCCTCTCCCATCCACGACTACAAGGACTACAAGGCCCAGAGCATCACACAAACCAACCTCCCTTCCATTGACTCCATCTACACCTCACGCTGCCTCGGCAAGGCCAGCAGCATCATCAAGGACCAGTCGCACCCCGGCCACTCCCTCTTCTCCCCTCTCCCATCGGGCAAAAGTTACAGAAGTGTGAAAACGCACACCTCCAGATTCAGGGACAGTTTCTTCCCAGCTGTTATCAGGCAACTGAACCATCCTACCACCAACCAGAGAGCGGTCCTGAACTACTATCTACCTCTTTGGAGACCCTCGGACTATCCTTGATCGGACTTTACCTGCTTTACCTTGCACTAAACGTTATTCCCTTATCATGTATCTGTACACTGTAAATGGCGGGATTGTGTTGTCTTTCCGCTGACTGGTTAGCACGCAACAAAATCTTTTCACTGTACCTCGGTACACGTGACAATAAACTAAACTGAACTAAATAACTGAGTAACTAGCGAAGTAACTAACTAAGTAACTAACTAAGCAACTAACCAACTAACTAGCTAACTGACTAACTGACTGACTAACTAGTTAGCTAGCTAACTGACTCACTCACTCGCTAAATAACTCCCTCACTGACTAACTAACAAACTAACAAGCTAACAAACAAACTAACAAGCTAACTAACTAACTAACTAACTAACTAACTAACTAACTAACTAACTAACTAACTAACTAACTAACTAACTAACTAACTAACTAACTAACTAACTAACTAACTAACTAACTAACTAACTAACTAACTAGCAAACTAACTAGGCGCTATAACACCAGGATAAGTGCCCAGCCAAGGGAACCAAGCCAAATGCCAAAGTAATATCTAAACTACCTCTACACTTATCGTATAGAACAATGTCCATATTCAGTAATAAACTATCTTCCCCAGGGAGGGAGAAAGTAAACATAAGCAGGAAAGAAGTTGCCGTTGAAGTTTTCAGTTTTAAGTTGTTTATTCCGAGCTTACTTTACTGCCACTGATAATTGCTCCGTAAAGATACATCAGCCGCAGTTGAATTGTCTTCGGTAAGGTCTGGCAGCTCTGGAAACTTTCTACAAGGTCATGAAACAAAAACACAAGATGCTAAAGTTAGAATAATTGAGAGTCTTTGTATAAAGTCTCCACATAATTAAGCTCTCTTCAATAAAGTGTCTTCAATGCTCGGGTGGCGCATGGTAGAGTTGCTGCCTCACAGCGCCAGAGACCCGGGTTTGATCCCAACTACGGGTGCTGTCTGTACGGAGTTTGTACGTTCTCCCCGTGACCTGCGTGGGTTTTCGCCGAGGGCTCCAGTTTTTCCCCACACTCTAAAGACGTGCAGGTTTCCAGGTTAATTGGCTTCTGTAGTGTGTAGGATAGTAGTAGTGTTTGAGAGATCGCTGGTCGGTACGGACACGGTGGGCTGAAGGGCCTGTTTCCATGCTCTAACTCTTAACTAAACTAAACTTATTCAACTAGCTTATTCATCTGGAACAAATGAGCCACCCAATTAGAAAAGAGAGATGTATAGAGGATGTTTCTATTAACCATATAACCATATAACCATATTACAGCACGGAAACAGGCCATCAACAATTATTCTCCCCTAGTCCCATCTACCTGCAGTCAGACCATAACCCTCCATTCCTTTCCCATCCATATACCTATCCAATTTATTTGTAAATGATAAAATCGAACCTGCCTCCACCACTTCCACTGGAAGCTCATTCCACACAGCTACCACTCTCTGAGTAAAGAAGTTCCCCCTCATGTTGCTCCTAAACTTCTGTCCCTTAATTCTGAAGTCATGTCCTCTTGTTTGAAACTTCCCTACTCTCAATGGAAAAAGCTTGATCACATCAACTCTGTCTATCCCTCTCATCATTTTAAAGACCTCTATCAAGTCCCCCCTTAACCTTCTACGCTCCAGAGAATAAAGACCTAACTTATTCAACCTTTCTCTGTAACTTAGTTGCTGAAACCCAGGCAACATTCTAGTAAATCTCCTCTGTACTCTCTCTATTTTGTTGACATCCTTCCTATAATTAGGCGACCAAAATTGTACACCATATTCCAGAATTGGCCTCACCAATGCCTTGTACAATTTTAATATTACATCCCAACTTCTATACTCAATGCTCTGATTTATAAAGACTAGCACACCAAAAGCTTTCTTTACCACCCTATCTACATGAGATTCCACCTTCAGGGAACTATGCACAGTTATTCCTAGATCCCTCTGTTCAACTGCATTCATCAATTCCCTACCATTTACCATGTACGTCCTATTAGTCTAAAAATAAAGGACGTTCCTTTAGGAAGGAGATGAGGAGGAATTTCTTTAGTCAGAGGGTGGTGAATCTGTGGAATTCTTTGCCACAGAAGGCTGTGGAGGCCAAGTCAATGGATATTTTTAAGGCAGAGATAGATAGATTCTTGATTAGTGCGGGTGTCAGAGGTTACGGGGAGAAGGCAGGAGAATGGTGTTGAGAGGGAGAGATAGATCAGCCATGATTGAATGACGGAGTAAACTTGATGGGCCGAATGGCCTAATTCTGCTCCTATCAGTTATGAAAAAAAAAGGATTCCACAGAGTGTGCAGGACTAGAGGGCATCGATTTAAGAAGAGAAGGGTAAAGTTTAAAGGAGATGTGCGGAGTAATTTTGTTTTACACAGAGGGTGTTGGGTGC
This sequence comes from Amblyraja radiata, assembly GCF_010909765.2. Classification (NCBI taxonomy): domain Eukaryota; kingdom Metazoa; phylum Chordata; class Chondrichthyes; order Rajiformes; family Rajidae; genus Amblyraja; species Amblyraja radiata. Next base: position 116,006,430 of record NC_045959.1, on the reverse strand, counting down.
CTGGAACACACACCCTGGGATGGAGCTGGAAGCAGATACGACAGTGGTGTTGGTGGCTTTGAGGGATGCACATGGATATAGACAATAGACAATAGGTGCAGGAGTAGGCCATTCGGCCCTTCGAGCCAGCACCGCCATTCAATGTGATCATGGCTGATCATCCCCGTTCCTGCCTTCTCCCCATGTCCCCTGACTCCGTTATTTTTAAGAGCCCTATCTAGCTCTCTCTTGAAAGTATCCAAAGAACCTGCCTCCACCGCCCTCTGAGGCAGAGAATTCCACAGACTCACAACTCTCTGTGTGAAAAAGTGTTTCCTCGTCTCCGTTCTAAATGGCTTACCCCTTATTCTTAAACTGTGGCCCCTGGTTCTGGACTCCCCCAACATCGGGAACATGTTTCCCGCCTCTAGCGTGTCCAAACCCTTAATAATCTTATATGTTTCAATGAGAGTCCTCTCATCCTTCTAAACTCCAGAGTATACAAGCCCAGCCGCTCCATTCTCTCAGCATATGACAGTCCCGCCATCCCGGGTATTAACCCTGTGAACCTACGCTGCACTCCCTCAATAGCAAGGATGTCCTTCCTCGAGTTAGGGGATATGCAGGGAATGGAAGGATATGGATCATGAGCAGGAATATGTGGAACTCATTGCCACAGAAGGATGTGGAGGCCAAGTTTATAGCCATTTTTAAACTGGAGATTGTTTTTTGATAAGTGCGGGTGTCAGGGGTTATGGGGAGAAGGCAGGAGAATGGGGTTGAGCATGATATTTTAGCCATGATGAATGGCGGAGTAGACCTGATGAGCTGAACGGCCTCATTACTGCTCCAATAACTTATGGTCTTCTGATCTAATTCCAGCATCTGTAATTCCTTGTATCTCCTGAGCAAATTATACCCTCTTGGTTGGTAGACACAAAGTGCTGGAGCAACTCAGCGGGTCAGGCAGCATCTTTGGAGAAAAGGATGGGGTGATGTTTCTGGTCGGGACCCTTCTTCAGACGCCTGCATTTCCAGCATCTGCAGTTCCTTCCTACAGCTTCTGGGCCATTGGCTTCTTAGTTTAATGTAGTTTAGAGATTCGACACGGAAACAGGCCCTTCGGCCCACCGAGTCCGCGCCGACCAGCAATCCCCGCACACTAACACTATCCTACATAGTACAGGGATCATTTACATATACACCAAGCCAATTAACCTACAAATCTGTACGTCTTTGGAGCGTGGGAGGAAATCGAAGATCTCGGAGAAAACCCACGTGGGTCACGGGGAGAACGTGCAAACTCCGTACAGACAGCGCCCGTAGTCAGGATCGTACCCGGTTCTCTGGTGCTGTGAGGCAGCAACTCTACCGCTGCGCCACCGTGCCGCACCCGGCTTCTGTCAAAGTGAATTATTTTACTTACCGTGGAAGAACGTATTGAATTCTTGAGGTAGATCAGCTGGGGTAAACTTGTATTTACTTCTTTCCATCGAGCTGATGATCTCCCTAAAACCAAAGAGGACCTGTGCAGTTAAACATCGGGGTAAACAGACGGACATCACAAGCACGGCACCTTGGGCGCGGCGCGGCACCTTGGCGCAGCGGTAAAGTTGCTGTCTTAAGGGCCTGTCCCATTTAGGCCAATTTTTTAGGCGACTACAGGCGATTAGGCTGTCGCCACATGGTCGCCGGGGTGACGCCTGTATGTGGTCGTGAGTCGTCTCCTCAGTCGCCCAAAGAGTCGTGGCATCTTTCTGATCGCCGCTGGATTTTCAACGTGTTTTTGGAGACAGTCGGTGACAGTAGATTTGACGGCAAATTTTTAAAATCTCTCCCATCAACGGGATGCGACCTTTTCCTTGTCGTATCTCCGTCTCCGTCTGCACCGAGGCCTAATATTGTGGAGCTGGCGGCCTCCGACTGGAATCGGCCTGTGGCAGAGCCTGTGGACTCACCATCGCGGAGCTGGCCGACTTCGGAGTCTGTGGTGACGCTGTGGCTGCGACCCGGCTTCGGAGGCATCGACCGCGAGCCCTGCGGACGGGTAACATCGGGAGCTCGCAGGTCCCTGGTTGGTGACCGATTCTCGGGAGCTCCCGCAACGACAGCTTCGTCCGCCCCGAATCGCGGAGTTTGAACCGGCCCGTTCGCGGGCCTTAAAAACGACCGCGGGATTTACCATCACCCGGCGGGGGCTTCAACATCGAGAGCCTCGATCGCCTCGACGCAGCGGGAGAACAATCAAGGAAGAGATAAGACTTTTTGCCTTCCATCACAGTGAGGAGGTGCCTGGAGATTCACTGTGATGGGTGTTTGTGTTAAATTGTGTTCATTGTGTGTTTTGTTGCTTTTTTCTGTCATGACTGCATTGGACACAATCTCGTTCAAACTTGTTTGAATGACAATAAAGGAAATTCAATTCCAATTCAATTCAATTTAATTCTCCTGATGTAAGTGCTGTCCTAGTTGTTGCCAGGTTGTCGCCGGTACTGACTTTTTTTTGTGTTGTTAAAGTATTTCAAATTTTGTGTCGAAGGGGGAACCAGTTGCCGGTTTTTCGGCAACCTGCTACGACTGTGACAGTCGTCGGCAGTCGCCTAAAAATAGACGAAGTGGGAAAGACCCTTTACAGCGCTTGCAGCGCCGGAGACCCGGGTTCCATCCCGACTGCGGGTGCTGTCTGTACGGAGTTTGTACATTGGCCATGAGAGGATTTGAGTATAGATGCAAAGAGGTCCTTCTGCAGTTGCACCGGGCCATGGTGAGACCACACCCGGAGTATTGTGTGCAGTTTTGGTCTCCTAATTTGAGGAAGGACATCCTTGCTATTGAGGCAGTGCAGCGTAGGTTGACCAGGTTAATTCCCGGGATGGCGGGACTGTCATATGAGGAAAGATTGGAAAGACCGGGCTCGTATTCACTGGAGTTTAATGGACGGGATTTATATAGCGCCTTTCTAATACTCAAGGCGCTTTACATCACATTATTCATTCACTCCTCAGTCACACTCGGTGGTGGTGAGCTACTTCTGTAGCCACAGCTGCCCTGGGGCAGACTGACGGAAGCGTGGCTGCCAATCTGCGCCTACGGCCCCTCCGACCACCACCAATCACTCACACACAATCACACACATTCACACACAGGCAAAGGTGGGTGAAGTGTCTTGCCCAAGGACACAACGACAGTATGCACTCCAAGCGGGATTCGAACCGGCTACCTTCCGGTTGCCAGCCGAACACTTAGCCCATTGTGCCATCTGTCGTCCCAAAGTTTAGTAGGATTTGAGGGGTTCTTATAGAAACGTATAAAATTATAAAAGGGATGGACAAGCTAGATGCAGGAAATATGTTCCCAATGTTGTGCGAGTCCAGAACCAGGGGCCACAGTCTTAGAATTAAGGGGAGGCCATTCAAAACTGAGATGAGAAAAAACTTTTTCACCCAGAGAGATGGGAATTTGTGGAATTCCCTGCCACAGAGGGCAGTGGAGGCCAAGTCACTGGATGAATTTAAAAGAGAGTTAGATAGAGCTCTAGGGGCTAGTGGAGTCAAGGGTGTGGGGAGAAGGCAGGCACGGGTTATTGATTGTGGATGATCAGCCATGATCACATTAAATGGCGGTGCTGGCTCGAAGGGCCAAATGGCCTCCTCCTGCAACTATTTTCTACGTTTCAATCTAGACCGGATTGGGAGTGTGGTGGAACTGGGAGATTGGCAAGGACAGCATGAGAGAACATCTGTCAACGATCTGTCAATCTTTCCCTTACAGTCCCATTCTCCTGCCTTCTCCCCATAACCCCTGACACCCGTACAAATCAAGAATCTATCTATCTCTACTTTACAAATATCCATTGACTTGGCCACCACAGCTGTCTGTGGCAAATAATTCCACAGATTCACCATCCACCAGAAATTTCTCCTCGACAATAGGTGCAGGAGTAGGCCATTCGGCCCTTCGAGCCAGCACCGCCATTCAATGTGATCATGGCTGATCATCCCCAATCAGTACCCCGTTCCTGCCTTCTCCCCATATCCCCTGACTCCGCTATCTTTAAGAGCCCTATCTAGCTCTCTCTTGAAAGCATCCAGAGAACCTGCCTCCACCGCCCTCTGAGGCAGAGAATTCCACAGACTCACCACTCTCTGTATTTCCTCGTCTCCGTTCTAAATGGCTCACCCCTTATTCTTAAACTGTGGCCCCTGTTTATTGACTCCCCCAACATCGGGAACATGTTTCCTGCCTCTAGCGTGTCCAAATCCTTAAAAATCTTATATGTTTCAATAAGATAGCCTCTCATCCTTCTAAACTCCAGAGTGTACAAGCCCAGCCGCTCCATTCTCTCAGCATATGACAGTCCCGCCATCCCGGGAATCAACCTTGTGAACCTACGCTGCACTCCCTCAATACCAAGAATGTCCATTCTCAAATTAGGGGACCAAAACTACACACAATACTCCAGGCGTGGTCTCACTAGGGTCCTGTACAACTGCAGAAGGACCTCTTTGCTCCGATACTCAACTCCTCTTGTTATAAACTCCTCTCCTTCCTAAAGGATCGTCCTTTAATTCTGAGGCTGTGACCTCTGGTCCTAGACTCTCCCGCTAGTGGAAACATCCTCTCTATTTTCCAATTAGATGGCTCATTTGTTCTAGATGAAGAAGTTTAGGTTATAGATATAGCATGGAAGCAGGCCCTTCGACCCACCGAGTCTGCACTAACATGACCTCCACAGCCATCTGTGGCAATGAATTCCACAGATTCACCACCCTGGCCAGTGTTTGTCGCTGGTAGACAAAACTGCTGGAGACTCAGTGGGTGCAGCAGCATCTATGGAGCGAAGGAAATAGGCAACGTTTCGGGCCAAAACCCTTCTTCAGACTGATGTAGGGTGGGGGGGGGTGGGGAGGGGGGGGGGAGAAGAAAGGAAAAAGGAAGAGGAGGAGCCAGAGGGCTGTGGGAGAGCTGAGAAGGGGAGGAGACAGCAAGGGCTACCGGAAATTGGAGAATCCAATGTTTATGCCGCTAGGGTGCAGACTGCCCAAGCGGAATACGAGGTGCTGCTCCTCCAATTTCCGGTGGTCCTCACTCTGGCCATGGAGGAGGCCCAGGGCAGAGAGGTCGGATTCTGAATGGGAGGGGGAGTTGAAGTGCTGAGCCATCGGGAGATCAGGTTGGTTAATGCGGACCGAGCGGAGGTGTTCGGCGAAACGATCGCCAAGCCTGCGCTTGGTCTCACCGATGTAGATCAGCTGACATCTAGAGCAGCGGATGCAATAGATGAGGCTGGAGGAGATGCAGGTGAACCTCTGTCGCACCTGGAAACACTTTCCGAAGACAGTGTTTGACGCGACCGTGCCTGTACTCACCCGCCCAGTTGCCGCCTCCAGATTTGGTACGGGTCGAAGAGACATTCGCACAGGTGCACGGCGTACGTGGTTAACTGCTCCACCTTTGCCGTGTCCGGCAAAAGTCTCCGTGTTTCATTCTTCAGCTGAGGAGAGAGAAAAAACGTTCAGACAAACGGGCAGCAGATTGTGCGGGCATGGTGGCGCAGCGGCCTTTCAGCGCCGGAGACCCGGGTTCGATCCCGACTACGGCCGCTGTCTGTGCGGAGTTTGTACGTTCTCCCCGTGACCGGCTTGGGTTTTCTCTGAGATCTTCGGTTTCCTACCACAATCCAAAGACGTGCAGGTTTGTAGGTTCATTGGCTTGATCTGAATGTAAAAAATTGTCCCCAGTGTGTGTAGGATAGTGTTAATGTGCGGGGATTGCTGGTCGGCGCGGACGCGGTGGGCCGAAGGGCCTGTTTCACCGCTATATCTCTAAACAAATCTAAACTAAACAGATGACAACTCTTCCTATGGAACAATCTAATTTCATAGATTAAAGAACACAGAGTGCTGGAGTAACTCAGCGGGTCAGGCAGCATCTGTAGAGAACATGGATAGGTGACGTTTCACAGAGTGCTGGAGTAACTCAGCGGGTCAGGCAGCATCTGTGGAGAACATGGATAGGTGACGTTTCAGGTTTTGTTTACAGATATGCCAACCAGCGATCACCCCGTACACTAACACTATCCTACACACACTGGGGACAATTTACACTTTTTACCGAAGCCAATAAACCTACAAACCTGCAGGTCTTTGGAGTGTGGGAGGAAACCGGAGCACCCGGAGAAAACCCACGCGGTCACAGGTCGAAGGTACAAACTCCGTACATACAGCACCCGTAGTCGGGATCGAACCCGGTCCTCTGGCGCAGTAAGGCAGTCGCTCTACTGCTGCACCATCGTGCCGGCATCTCGGATGGATCGATGACAGGTATTGCAAATGAAACCGTAACACAACGTGTGAATGGTTCCCATCGTAAGTCAATGAGTGAAGGAGGGCTCACCTCAGATATACACACCGACAACAGTTCAATCACCTCCAGGATGACGGTCGGAGTGATCTTTGCCTCAATATTTTCAAAGTTTCTGCGTGATGAAGAAATGGAACCGGTTATTGGACATCCCTGTACGAGACGCAGTCACACACAGTACATCACAAGGCAAAATAAAATTGTTACGGGTTTGGACACGCTAGAGGCAGGGAACATGTTCCCGATGTTGGGGGAGTCCAGAACCAGGGGCCACAGTTTAAGAATAAGGGGTAAGCCATTTAGAACGGAGACGAGGAAACACTTTTTCTCACAGAGAGTGGTGAGTCTGTGGAATTCTCTGCCTCAGAGGGCGGTGGAGGCAGGTTCTCTGGATACTTTCAAGAGAGAGCTAAATAGGGCTCTTAAAGATAGAGGAGTCAGGGATATGGGGAGAAGGCAGGAACGGGGTACTGATTGGGGATGATCAGCCATGATCACGTTGAATGGCGGTGCTGGCTCGAAGGGCCGAATGGCCTACTCCTGCACCTATTGTCTATTGGACTGAAACTGGAACTGAACGACGTAATTCTGCTCCACATAAACTTATGCAACACAAATAATCAGGAGAGTGATGTGAATAGGACGCACCTGCAGATGATAATGAGGAACTTTATCAGGAGCAGTGCCTGTCCAAGGCCCGTCTCTGCCTCTTCAGTGGATAATTTCTTTACACATTGACTCAGCTGTTGGCTCAGAACCTGGAGCACGTTGTCCGGCAACAGTGGGATCTCTGCCGTCATCTCCTCTGGTCTAAGAAGCAAGAAAAGTCAGAGGGCTGAAACCACGGCAACAAGGCCTTCATCAGATCCGGCCTGGATAAAGGAACTCGTCCACCCCCTTCTCCTGTCACAGAGTCACAGAGCGACACAGCGTGGAAACAGGCCCTTCAGCCCAACTTGCCCACACCGACCCAACAATGTCCCATCTACACTAGTCCCACCTGCCTGCATTTGGCCCATATCCCTCTAAACGCTAATCGCTTTTTCACACAGAGAGTTGTGAGTCTGTGGAATTCTCTGCCTCAGAGGGCGGTGGAGGCCGGTTCTCTGGATGCTTTCAAGAGAGAGCCAGATAGGGCTCTTAAAGATAGCGGAGGCAGGGGATATGGGGAGAAGGCAGGAACGGGGTACTGATTGGGGATGATCAGCCATGATCACATTGAATGGCGGTGCTGGCTCGAAGGGCCGAATAGCCTACTCCTGCACCTAATGTCTATTGTCTATTGTGTAAACCTATCCTATCCATGTCGCTGTCTAAATGTTTCTTAAACATTGTGATAGTCCCAGCCTCAACTATCTCCTCTGGCAGCTTGTTCCATACACCCACCACCCTTTGTGTGAAAAGTTACCCCTCAGATTCCTATTAAATCTTTCCCCCTTCACCTTAAACCCATGTCCCCTGGTTCTTGATTCCCCTACTCTGGCCAAGAGACTGCGTGTCTTCCCAAACTACTCCTCTCATGATGTTATACACCTCTATTAGATCACTCCTCATCCTCCTGTGCTCCATGGAATAGAATCCCAGCCTGCTCAACATCTCCCTATAGCTCAGACCCTCTAGTCCTGGCAACATCCTCGTAAATCTTTGCATCCAGTCCAGCATGACAACATCATTCAAAACATTTGATGTTGACAACAATTTGTCTGAAACAAAATATTACAATAGATAGACAAGTATCTTTTATTTAAAGCAAAAATCAAGAGGTAATGTAAGAAAGGGGAGAGATAGATCAGCCGTGATTGAATGGCAAGTAGACTTGATGGGCCGAATGGCCTAATACCACTCCCATTCCAGCTTTCTCCTCCCTTCAGTTGCAAAAGAATCAAGAACAACGATGCTTGCTTAGCTTTTTCATAAGGAAAAAGCTGGAGTAACTCAGCGGGCCAGGCAGCATCTCTGGAGAGAAGGAATGGGTGACGTTTCGGGTCGAGACCCTTCTTCAGACTGAGAGTCAGGGGAAAGGGAAACGAGAGATATAGATGGTGATGCAGAGAGATATAGAACAAATAGAAAATAGACAATAGACAATGGTCTCCTCCATTGCCAGAGTGAGCAACACCGGAAATTGGAGGAACAGCACCTCATATTCCGCCTGGGTTGCTTGCGTCCGGATGGCATGAACGTTGAATTCTCCCAGTTTTGCTAGCCCTTGCTGTCTCCTCCCCTTCCTTAACCCTCGAGCTGTCTCCTCCCATCCCCCCGCCCTCGGGCTCCTCCTCCTCCCTTTTTCCTTCCTTCTCCCCCCCACCCCCCATCAGTCTGAAGAAGGGTTTCGGCCCGAAACGTCGCCTATTTCCTTCGCTCCATAGATGCTGCTGCACCCGCTGAGTTTCTCCAGCATTTTTGTGTACCAATAGACAATAGACAATAGGTGCAGGAGTAGGCCATTTGGCCCTTCGAGCCAGCACCGCCATTCATTGTGATCATGGCTGATCATCCCCAATCAGTACCTCGTTCCTGCCTTCTCCCCATATCCCCTGACTCCACTATCCCTAAGAGCTCTATCTAAAGGGCCTGTCCCACTTACGCGACTTTTTCGGCGACTGCCGGCACCCGTCATAGGTCGTTACAGGTCCCTCGAAAATGTTCAACATGTTGAAAATCCAGCGGCGACCAGAACAAGATACGACTCTTTGGGCGACTACTCACGACCATACAGGCTTCACCCCGCGACATGTCGCCTGTATGGTCGTGAGTCGTCTCCTTAGTCGCCCAAAGAGTTGTAGCGTCTTTCTGGTCGCCGCTGGATTTTCAACACGTTGAACATTTTCGAGGGACCTGCAACGACCTATGACGGGTGCCAGCAGTCGCCGAAAAAGTCACGTAAGTGGGACAGGCCCATAACTCTCTCTTGAAAGTATCCAGAGAATTGGACTCCACCGCCTTCTGTGGCCGAGAATTCCACACACCAGAAACGCCACCTATTCCTTTTCTCCAGAGATGCTGCCTGTCCCGCTGAGTTACTCCAGCTTTGTTTGTCTATCTTTGGTTGAAACCAGGGTCTGCAGTTCCTTCCTACACTGTACAAAAACCACAAAGGTTCACTCCCGCTCAAGATGACTGGGAAATGACAGCAAGTACTGATTAGTCTCCAAAGACTGAGCCCTTTAGTCTGTCTAAACCACCGCAGATCTGTTCCAACCTGTTTGAATTACATATAACCTTGTCAGAAGTGAGTCACTAAGTCAGTGCATTGCACCACCCAAGTAATCAAACAAACTAAATATCTACCCACTTGTCACCTGCCAGCTTTAGCCCTTTGTGCCAGAAAATAAAATAAATCTTGATCAGTACGGGTGTCAGAGGTTATGGGGAGGTGGCTGGAGAACGGGGTTAGGAGGGAGAGATAGATCAGCCGTGATTGAATGGCATAGACTTGATGGGCCGAATGGCCTAATTCCACTCCTGATGACGTTCCAGCTTTCTCCTCCCCTCAGTTGCAAAAGAATCAAGAACAATGGTGGCCTCACAGCGCCAGAGACACGGGTTCGATCCTGAGGACGGGTGCTGTCTGGGCGGAGTTTGCAAGTTCTCCCTGCATGGGGTTTTCTCCGGGTGCTCCGGTTTCCTCCCGCACTCCAAAGATGTGCAGGCTTGTAGGCAGATTGGCTTCAGTAAGGATTGTAAAGTGTCCCTAGTGTGCGTAGGATAGTGTTAGTGTGCAGGGATCGCTGGTCGGCGTGAACTCAGTAGGCCGAAGAGCCTGCCATAAGGAATAGGAGTAGAATTAGGCCATTCGGCCCATCAAGTCTCTGTCATTCAATCATGGCTGATCTATCTCTCCCTCCCAACCCCATTCTCCTGCTTTCTCCCAATAACCTTTGACACCCGTACAAATCAAGAATCTGTCTATCTCTGCCTTAAATATATCCACTAACGTGGCCTCCACAGCCTTCTGTGGCAAAGAATTCCACAGATTCACCACCCTCTGACTAAAGACATTTCTCCTCATCTCCTTCCTAAAAGAACGTCCTTAAATTCTGAAGCTGTGACCTCTGGTCCTAGACTCTCCCACTAGTGGAAACATCCTCTCCACATCCACTCAATCCAAGCCTTTCACTTTTATTTCCAGTGTTTCCATGCTTTGTTCCCGAAACTAAACTAATCTAAACAGAGGACAGAAGTTTAATGTTAGAAGGAAAAGATATAATAGGAACCGTAATAATAAGCTGTACAACTCGATGACTCTAAACGCAATGGCTCCACTTATAGAGAATTGTGGACACAGCCCAGACCAAAGATCCTGCTATAAGATCTTTGGCCCAGACCACCGCACAAACCAACTTCCCTTCCATTGACTGCTTTTAGACAGTAGACAATAGACAATAGGTGCAGGAGTAGGCCATTCGGCCTTTCGAGCCAGCACCGCCATTCAATGTGATCATGGCTGATCACCCACAATCAGTACCCCGTTCCTGCCTTCTCCCCATATCCCCTGACTCCGCTATCTTTAAGAGCCCTATCTAGCTCTCCCTTGAAAGTATCCAGAGAACCGGCCTCCACCGCCCTCCGAAGCAGAGAATTCCACAGACTCACAACTCTCTGTGTGAAAAAGTGTTTCATCGTCTCCGTTCTAACCTCACGCTGCCTCGGCAAGGAATATCTTTAGCCAAAGGGTAGTGAATCTGTGGAATTCATTGCCACAGACAGCTATGGAGGCCAAGTCATTGGATATTTTTAAGGTGGATGTTGACAGATTTTGATTATTAAGGGTGTATCTGCCTTAAAAATATCCATTGACTTGGCCTCGGCAGCCATTTGTTGCATTGAATTCCACAGATTCACCACCCTCGGGCTAAAGAAATTCCTCCTTATCTCCTTTCTAAAGGTGCGCCATTTCACTCTGAGACTGTGCCCTCTGGTCCTGGACTCATCCATCCAAGACTTCAAGTAATGGTCCACATTATACTGAGAGTCTAGAGAGCAGTCCTGAACTACTATCTACCTCATCTGGAAACCTTGGACTATCTTTGATCAGACTTGACGGCATGGCAGATGGACTTGTCGGCACTGGGCCTGTACTCGCTGGAGTTCAGATGAATGGAGGGGGGCCTCATTGAAGCGTACAGAATAGTGAAAGGCATGGATAGAGTGGACGCGGAGAGGATGTTTCCACTGGTGGGAGAGTCTAGGACCAGGGGCCATAACCTCAGAAGTAGAGGACGTTCCTTTGGGAAGGAGATGAGAAGGAATTTCTTCAGTCAGAGGGTGGAATTCTTTGTTACAGAAGGCTGTGGAGGCCAAGTCAGTGAATATTCTTAATGCAGAGATGGATAGATTCTTGATTAGTATGGGTGTAAGGGGTTATGGGGGGGAGGGCAGGAGAATGGACTTGGAGAGATAGATTGAATGGCGGAGTAGACTTGATGGGCCGAATGGCCTAATTCTGCTCCTATCACTTATGACATGACGTTAGTGACTTTACCTTGCACTAAACGTTATTCCTTTATCATGTATCTGTACATTGTAAATGACTCGATTATAATCATGTATTGTCTTTCTGCTGACTGGTTAGCATGCAACAAAACCTTCTCGCTGTACCTCGGTACACGTGACAATAAACTAAACTGAAACTGAAACTCGAAAAAATATATTGTGCCACTGCGCTGGAAACTCTTGGCAATCAGTCTTGAGATTCATTTATTGATAATTAGTCTCGAGCCGAAACGTCACCTATTCCTTCGCTCCGTAGGTGTTGCCTCACCCGCTGAGTTTCTCCAGCATTTTTGTCGACCTAGGTGAGGCCACATTGATAGTCATTGCCTTCAGCTTTGGCCGACATGTTCAAGGAAAGATGTTGTTAAACTGGAAAGGGTGCAGAGAAGATTTACGAGGATGTTGCCAGGACTCGAGGGCATGAGCTACAGGGAGAGGTTGAGGAGACTTTATTCCTTAGAGTGCAGGAGGATGAGGGGTGATCTTATAGAGGTGTACACATTCATGAGGGTAATAGACAGGGGTGAATGCACGGTCTTTCACCAGAGTGGAGGAATCAAGAACCAGAGGACATAGATTTGAGGTGAGAGGGGAAAGATGTAATAGGAACCTGAAGGGCAACTTTTTGTCCCCCACAATGGGTGGTGGCTGTATGGAATGAGCTGCCGGAGGAGGTAGTTGAAGCAGGTACTATGTTTAAAAAACATTTGGACAGGTACATGGATAGGACATGTTTAGAGGGATATGGGCCAATAGACAATAGACAACAGGTGCAGGAGTAGGCCATTCGGCCCTTCGAGCCAGCACCGCCCCATTCACTGTGATCATGGCTGATCATCCCTAATCAGTAGCCAAACGCAGGTGGGTGTGATTAGCTTAGTTTAGTTTAGAGATACACTGCGAAACAGGCCCTTCGGCCCACCGTGTCTGTGCCGTACAGCGATCCCCGCACATTAATACTTTCCCACACACTCTAGGGACAATTTACACATACACCAAGCCAATTAACCTACACCCGTACGTCTTTGGAGTGTGGGAGGAAATCAAAGGTCTCGGAGAAAACCCACGCCGGTCACAGGGAGAACGTGCAAACTCCGTACAGACAGCACCCATAGTCAGGATCGAACCCGGGTCTCCGGCGCTGCAACCGCGTCATGTGCCACCGTGCCGCCCACAAGCGATAGGAGCAGAATTAGGCCATTCAGCCCATCAAGTCTACTCTGCCATTTAATCACGGCTGATCTACTGTAACTCTCCCCCTCAACCCCATTCCCTTGCCTTCTCCCCATAACCCCAGACACCCGTACTAATCAAGAATCTATTTATCTCTGCCTTAAAAATATCCTCTGCCTTAAAAAATTGGCCTCCACAGCCATTTGTGACAAAGAATTCCACAGATTCACCACCATCTGACTGAAGAAATGTCTCCTCATCTTCTTCCGAAACTAACTTTCTTTTATTCTGAGGCTGTGATCTCTATTCCTAGACTCTCCCACTAGTGACAATAGACAATAGGTGCAGGACTAGGCCATTCGGCTCTTCGAGCCAGCACTGCCATTCAATGTGATCATGGTTGATCATCCCCAATCAGTACCCCGTTCCTGCCTTCTCCCCATATCCCCTGACTCCGCTATCTTTAAGAGCCCTATCTAGCTCTCTCTTGAAAGTATCCAGAGAACCGGCCTCCACTGAGGCAGAGAATTCCACAGACTCACAACTCTCTATGAGAAAAAGTGTTTCCTCATCTCCGTTCTAAATGGCTTACCCCTTATTCTTAAACTGTGGCCTCTGGTTTTGGACTCCCCCAACATCAGGAACATGTTTCCTGCCTCTAGCGTGTCCAAACCCTTAATAATCTTATATGTTTCAATAAGATCCCCTCTCATACTTCTAAACTCCAGAGTGTACAAGCCCAGCCGCTCCATTCTCTCAGCATATGACAGTCCCGCCATCCCAGGAATTAACCTTGTAAACCTACGCTGCACTCCCTCAATCGCAAGAATGTCCTTCCTCAAATTAGGGGACTAAAACTGCACACAATACTCCCTAGGGTCTCACTAGGGCCCTGTACAACTGCAGAAGGAACTCTTTGCTCCTATACTCAACTCCCCTTGTTATAAAGGCCAACATGCCATTCGCTTTCTTCACTGCCTGCTGTACCTGCATGCTTACTTTCATAGACTGATGAACATGGACCCCCAGATTCCATTGTACTTCCCCTTTTACCAACTTGACTCCATTTAGATAGTAATCTGCCTTCCTGTTTTTGCCACCAAAGTGGATAACCTCACATTTATCCACATTAAACTGCATCTGCCATGCATCTGCCCACTCCCCCAACCTGTCCAAGTCACCCTGCATTCTCATAGCATTCTCCTCACAGTTCACACTGCCACCCAGCTTTGTGTCATTTGCTAATGTTACTTTGAATCCCTTCATCTAAATCATTGATGTATATTGTAAATAGCTGCGGTCCCAGCACCGAGCCTTGCGGTACCCCACTAGTCACTGCCTGCCATTCTGAAAGGGACCCATTAATCCCTACTCTTTGTTTCCTGTCTGCTAACCACTTCTCTCTCCATGTCAGCACTCTACCCCCAATACCATGTGCCCTAATTTTGCCCAGTAATCTCCTATGTGGGACCTTATCAAATGCTTCCTGAAAGTCCAGGTACACTACATCCACTGGCTCTCCCTTGTCCATTTTCCTAGTTACATCTTCAAACAATTCCAGAAGATTAGTCAAGCATGATTTCCCCTTCGTAAATCCATGCTGACTCGGACCGACCCTGTTACTGCTATCCAAATGTGCCGCTATTTCATCTTTTATAATTGACTCCAGCAGCTTCCCCACCACCGATGTCAGGCTAACTGGTCTATAATTCCCTGTTTTCTCTCTCCCGCCTTTCTTAAAAAGTGGGATAACATTAGCTACCCTCCAATCCACAGGAACTGATCCTGAGTCTATAGAACATTGGAAAATTATCACCAATGCACCCACGATTTCTAGAGTCACTTCCTTAAGTGCCCTGGGATGCAGACCATCAGGCTCTGGGGATTTATCAGCCTTCAGTCCCATCTTCTTCTTCTTCTTCTTGCGAATGAAACATAAATAAACCAAAGGAATCGTTAGATCTCAAGCCGGGTGTTGAGCAGTCAGGTTGTTGGCTCTGTTGGCGTCAATGTCTGCCAGGCCCTGACACAGCTCCATTGGGTGGGTGGTAGAGCGGGCACCCAGAGATGACATGGTTGGCTGTCTGTTGTTCTGTTCCCACATTCACAGGCTGGGCTCTGGCGGAGGGAGCCCCCATCTCCACACGCTGGCGTTGAAACCCCCAACTCCAGTACCAAGTGTGTTGAGCTTCACCCATCCATGCTCCTCTGGGGAGCTCAGACCCTGGACAGCTTTTATCTGGTGAAGAGATGTAGCTGTGTAATGGAGATGAGGTTGCCTTCCACTCCTGTGACCACTTGGTGGCTATCCAGTGTGCTTTTGTCTCAGTTGGCTGGATGGATGCTAGGAGTTGTTTTCCATGTGGAGCAAAGGGGTGACGGGACTTCAGTCGGGGTGGCCTCTGCTCTCTGCTGATAGCCTGATAGAGAAGGTGATCTGGGTCCATGGCACGATGAGATAGTGCCAGAGTTGCTGCTTGCCTTCGGATCCCTGCAGGCGGAATGCCTGCAAGTATAGGGAGCTGCTCGACTGGATGAGGTTGAAGGCACCCAGTGATGGTTCACAAGGTGCTGTTCAGGCTCGTGTCTACCAAGCTAGTATGTCTGCTTCTACTCCATACGGGTGCGCAGTACTCAGCTGGGGAATACACAAGAGCTAAGGCAGAGGTGCAAAGAGTTGATGGACTGGCTCCCCAACTTGTTCTTGCCAGGCGTCGGATGAGGCCGCTACGTGCCATGACCTTGTCGCGTAGACCAGCCAGGTGTTGACGAAATGTATGCGACCTGTCCAGCTTTATGCTGAGGTAAGTGGGTGTTTGTTGGAAGTCCAAGCGCATATTGTTAATGAAAACAGCGAGCTCTCGCTTAGCTTCCTTGTTGTTTAGATGGACTGCTGTTGACATTGTTTTGCCTTCGCTCAGCTTTAGACGCCATTTTCCATGAGCGGAAATCCTGGGGGGGGGCCGGGGACAGGGGGGGCACGTCCGCCCCATGCTTTGAGAGGTGGGGGGACAATCCCCCCATGTTTTGTAATCCGGACTTTATCAGACGCTTTCTAAGGGCTGAATCGGCCAGTTCGCGGGGCCTTTCATCGCCCGGCGCGGCTTAAAATCAAACTGCTGCATCGAGGCGATCGAGGCTCCCGATGTTGAAGCCCCCGTCGGCCGATGAAAGGCCCCGTGAACGGGCCGATTGAAGCCCCACGATTCGGGACGGACGAAGCTGCTGTTGCTGGAGTTCGGAGTCGGTCACCAACCAGGTCAGCTCCCGATGTTACCGTCCACAGGGCCCACGGCCGAAGCCTCGCTTGTGTGCGCATGCGCGCGCAGCCGGCAAGAAATTTTGTCGTTCCCCCCCCCCATGTTTTGATAGCGATTTCCGTGCCATACTGTAAAAGTCTCCATGTCTTGACTCAAGGAGCTTTCGATTGTCTTCCACTATTTGTGTCTCATCAGGATGGCTAGATCTTCAGCATACCCATATTTTCCAGCGATGGTCAATAGACAATAGACAATAGACAATAGGTGCAGGAGTAGGCCATTCGGCCCTTCGAGCCAGCACCGCCATTCAATGTGATCATGGCTGATCATCCCCAATCAGTACCCCGTTCCTGCCTTCTCTGGGAGGTCATGGATGTACAGGTTGAAAAGCAGCAGAGCCAAGACGTATCCCCGTGGGACGCCATTCTTCAGTCTACGTAGCCTACTCTGCTGTCCATCACTGGTCTTAAGCACAAAGCTGCGGTTTGATATCAGCTCCATGATGTAGCATACCATGCGCCTGGATGGCAGCACCCGAAGTAGCTTTGCAGTTAGTCCCCAGTGCCACACGGTATCATAGGCAGCTGTCAGATCAATAAGACCTGCCTTCTCATTTGCCTCAAAGCCGTCCTCGATGTCTTGGGTGAGGAGGGTTGCCTGGTCCGCAGTAGATCGACCTTGGCGGAAACCAGCCGGCTCGTGGGGTAGTTGAGGGTCTATGATACGCCCATGGATCAGCCTCTCAAGGAGTTTGTATGGGATGCAGAGGAGCGAGATGGGCCGGTAGCTTTTAGGATCATCCTTTGGTCAGGCAGCAGTCTACCCAACACCATTTCCTGCCTAATGTGGATTTCCTTCAGTTCCTCCATCACCCCAGATCCTCTGGCCACTGCTATATCAGGAAGATTGTTTGTGTCCTCCTTAGTGAAGACAGATCCAAAGTACCTGTTCAACTCATCTGCCATTTCCTTGTTCCCCATAATAAATTCACCCTTTTCAGTTTTCAAGGATCCAACTTTGGTCTTAACTAATTTTTTCCTCTTCACACACATAAAGAAGCTTTTACTATCCTGCTTTATATTATTGGCTAGCTTACCTTCGTACCTCATCCTTTCTTCCCATATTGTCTTTTTAGTTATCTTCTGTTGCTCTTTAAACGTTACCCAATCCTCTTGCTTCCCGCTCATCTTTGCTATGTTGTACTACTCTTTTATTTCTATACTGTCCCTGACGTCCCTTGTCAGCCACGGTCGCCCCTTACTCCCCTTGGAATCTTCCTTCCGCTTTGGAATGAACTGATCCTGCACCTTCTGTATTATTCCCAGAAATACCTGCCATTGTTGTTCCACTGTCATCCCTGCTAGTGTATCTTTCCAGTCAACTTTGGCCAGCTCCTCCCTCATGGCCCCATAGCCCCCTTTATTCAACTGCAACACTGACACCTCCAATCTACTCTTCTCCCTCTCCAATTGTAGATTAAACCTGACCATATTATGGTCACTACCTCCTAATGGCTCCTTAACCTCAAGTTCCTTTATCAAATGCGGTTCATTACATAACACTAAATCCAGAATTGCCTTCTCCCTGGTAGGCTCCAATACAAGCTGTTCTAAGAATCCATCACAGAGGCACTCCACAAAGTCCCTTTCTTGGGGTCCAGTACCAACCTGATTTTCCCAGTCTACCTGCATGTTGAAATCTCCCATAACAACCACAGCATTACCTTTGCTACATGCCAATTTTAACTCCTGATTCAACTTGCACCCTATATCCAGGCTACTGTTTGGGGGCCTGTAGATAACTCCCATTAGGGTCTTTTTACCCTTACAATTCCTTAGTTCTATCCATACTGACTCCACATCTCCTGTTTCCATGTCACCCCTTGCAAGGGACTGAATTTCATTCCTCACCAACAGAGTTACCCCACCCCCTCTGCCCACCTGTCTGTCTTTTCGATAGGATGTATACCCTTGAATATTCAGTTCCCAGCCCTGGCCCTCTTGCAGCCATGTCTCTGTATTTCCCACAACATCAAACTTGCCAATTTCTAACTGAGCCTCAAGCTCGTCCACTTTATTTCTTGTACTTCATACATTCATATACAACACCTTGACTTTGGTATTCACCTCCCCTCCCACACCGGTCACTATTGGCCCTGACCTTACTCTCTAATCCCTTCCTATTAATTCGGGAGTCTTTTGTAACTTTTCCTGTACTCACTTCCCCTTTAACTACATCTTTATACTCCCAATTTGTCAATCCCTCCCAACATTTGATGTTCACCGACCCTGGATCGCTTTTTGTTCCACGATGGATATTTGTTTGGCGGTTGGACGTATGAGTGTAACTTGGACACGGAGTCTGAGCTGGGCTTGCTTGTGATGGGAACGGTTCATTGTGTAACGCTTCTGTGGCAATGTGGAGCCGGTTGAACCAGCAGCAGCAAGGGTGGGTATTGACTTTAGCTGCGATTGGGAAAGTCACAGAGACTTACTCACCAAGCCTTGGCCAAGCGTGGCTTTGTCTGTTTAGTTTAGTTCAATTCACTTTAGAGATACGGCGTTGGGTCAACCCCTCTCCCTCACTATTTAGTTTCAATCCACACATCCTCCCCACATCCACTCTATCCAAGCCTTTCAGATGGGGCCTATCAGTCGGCATGGGCAAGTTGGACCGCAGGGCCTGCTTCCGTGTTATTTGACTCTATGAATGTGTAATTGTGAGCAATTTTGTCAAGGAAAATAATCCTTGTAGTAATTTGGGTTGCAGGCCCTGTTCTTGCGGAAAGAGGCTGTGGACTCAAGGGCCTGAGCTGTATGGAGAGGCCTGCACAGGCCCAGAGTGTACTTCCCATCGCGGAGCGGGCGAACCCTTGCCGGGGATCACCAGAGAAGCGTGCTCCGATCGCTGGCCTGGTGACTTTGGCATCATGGGGCTGTGGTCTGCGGAACTTCTAGCCGCGGGCGTGGCGTGGGCTCACCGGAGAAGAGCTCCGACCACTGGCCTGTGGCCTATAACATCCTGAAGCCGCGGTCTCCGGTAGGAAAGTGCCGATTCAGGCGCTCCAAGCTGCACAGTGTGTTCGACCGTCCCAACGTCGGAGTTTGGATCATCCCGACGAGAGGGCCTGTACATCCGGCCGTCCATAGCGGCGACTACGGAGGGTTCATGGTCCCGACCACGGGTGAACAAAGGAGGACTGACTGAACTTTGTTGCCTTCCACCACGGTGAAGAATCCTGTGGTGGATGTTTGTGTTAAATTCTATTGTGTATGGTGCGTTCTTTTTTCAAGTGTATCGCTGCTGGCAAATTCATTTCACTGCACCTTCGTTGGTGTATGTGACGAATAAATTTGACTTTGACAGGACTTTATTCCTTGGAGCGTAGTTGGATGAGGGGTAATCTTATAGTGGTGTATAAAAGCAAGAGAGGACTAGATCGGGTAGACGCACATATTCTTTTACCCAGTGTGCAGGGAACATGCTGGTTTACACCGAAGATAGACACAAAATGCCGGAGTATCTCAGCGGGACAGGCAGCATCTATATCCCACTGAGTTACTCTGGCATTTTGCGTCTATCTTTGTGGATTTGAAAGTCTACACTGCATTAAATGATGTCATTTAGTTTAAGAAAGAACTGCAGATGCTGGAAAAACAGACGGTAGACAAAAAAGCTGGAGAAACTCAGCGGGTGAGGCAGCGTCTATGGAGAGAAGGAAACAGCGTAGGTTTACAAGGTTAATTCGCGGGATAGCGGGACTGTCATATGCTGAGAGAATGGAGCGGCTGGGCTTGTACACTCTGGAGTTTAGAAGGATGAGAGGATATCTCATTGAAACATATAAAATTGTTAAGGGCTTGGACACGCTAGAGGCAGGAAACATGTTCCCGATGTTGGGGGAGTCCAGAACCAGGGTCCACAGTTTAAGAATAAGGGGTAAGCCATTTAGAACGGAGACGAGGAAACACTTTTCCTCACAGAGAGTGGTGAGTGTGTGGAATTCTCTGCCTCAGAGGGCGGTGGAGGCCGGTTCTCTGGATGGTTTCAAGAGAGAGCTAGATAGGGCTCTTAAAGATAGCGGAGTCGGGAGATATGGGGAGAAGGCAGGAACGGGGTACTGATTGGGGATGATCAGCCATGATCACACTGAATGGCGGTGCTGGCTCGAAGGGCCGAATGGCCTACTCCTGCACCTATTGTCTATTGTCTATTGTCATAGGCAACATTTCGGGTCGAGATCCTTCTTAAGATACAGCGCAGAAACAGGCCCTTCGGCCCACCGAGCCCGCACTGACCTGCTATCCCCGCACACTAACACTATCCTACACACACTGGGGACAATTTACACACACACCAAGCCAATTAACCCACAAACCTGTAGGTCTTTCGCGGGAGTGCGGGAGGAAAACGGAGGTATCGCGGGTCACGGGGAGAACGCACAAACTCTGCACAGACAGCGCCTGTGGTCGGGGATCGAACTCGGGTCTCTGGTGCTGTGATGCAGCGCCTCTACCGCTGCGCCACTGTCAAGAAACGGGGAGAAAAGCGTTACCACTTGGTGAACTTACCTGCGCTGTAACGGTTCAAGGGAGCTGATGTCAATGAGCCGTTCAAAGGAGGAGACGAAAGCTTCAAGCCATTGCTGAAGGTAGTTGGGATCCTTCTGTAAGCAAAGGACAAGGACTGTTGAGTCAAGGGTCAAGAGTGTTTCATCGTCATGTGTCCCAGACAGAACAAAGACATTCTCATAACAATGACAGCAGAACAGGATGTGAAAATGTAGGTATTCACAAGATGCTGGAGTAACTCAGCGGGTCAGGCAGCATCTCTGGAGAGAAGGAATGGGCGACGTTTCGGGTCGGAGATGCTGCCTGACCCGCTGAGTTACTCCAGCATTTTGTGTCTACCTTCGATTTAAAACAGCATCTGCAGTTCTTTCTTACACAGGATGTGTAAACTTATTACACAGCGAATAATATAATAAACAAGAAAAAAAAGTTCAGTGTGCGTGTATATACACACACATATGCTCACACATATACATACACACACATACATCAATATATTCGGCATGGCTGTATGGCAAATCAAATTCCTTGTATGTTTTTACAATTATACACACACACACACACACATATAGATACACACACAAGCACAGATATACACAAACACACACAGATAATATATATATATATATATAGATAGACACAAAATGCTGGAGTAACTCAGCGGGACAGGCAGCATCTCTGGAGAGAAGGAATGGGCGACGTTTCAGGTCGAGACCCTTCTTCAGACTCGATCCGAAATGTCACCCATTCCTCCAGAGATGCTGCCTGACCCGCTGAGTTACTCCAGCATTTTCTGTCTACCTTCAATTTAAACCAGCATCTGCAGTTCTTTCCCGCGCAAAAAAATATACGTATATATACACACACATACAACTAAAAAATAAACAATTAAAGTCTATGTAGTTCAGAGCTTATTGGAGGTTGTGGTGTTTAATAGCCTGTTCCTGAACCTGGATGTTACAGTTTTCAGGCTCCTGTACCTTCTTCCTGATGGCAGGGGTGAAATGAGAGCGTGGCCAGGGTGGTGTGGGTCTCTGATGATGCTGGCTGCCTTTTTTAGGCAGCGACACCTGTAGATCCCATCAATGGTGGATGCCAGCATCTCTTTAGTGCTTTGATTCTTTCTCAGAGTTTCACATGAAGCTTACATAGGAAACAGCTTGGTTTGAGTTTGCCCGTTTGACGGGGTGCTGTCAGTACGGAGTTTGAACGTTCTCAAAGTCAATTTAAAAAAAAAAAAAAATTATTCGTCACATGCACCCGAAGGGACCGCGTGGGTTTTCTCTGGGTACTCTGGTTTCCTCCCACACTCCAAAGATGCACAGGTTTGTAGGTTTAAGAAAAATGCTGGAAAAATCGAAGGTCGACAAAAATTGCTGGAGAAACTCAGCGGGTGAGGCAGCACCTATGGAGCGAAGGAATAGGCGACGTTTTGCGTTGACACAAAACATCGCCTATTTCCTTTGCTCCATAGATGCTGCCTTGCCTGCTGAGTTTCTCCAGCATTTTTGTCTACCAGGTTTGTAGGTTAATTGGTTTCTGAAAATCGCCCCATGTGTGTGTAGGATAGTGCTAGTGTACAGCTGATCGTGGTCGGCACGGACCCGGTGGGCCGAAGGGCCTGTTTCTAGGCTGTATCTTGAAACTAAACTCATCTAAAAAAAAAAACAAATAGCTTTTTCCCCCATTTGATCTCCTTTTGGTCCTGTCAAAACAACATACATACCACTGAGCTCCCTTAACAGCTGCCCTGTGTACCCCTCCTTTTAGGGCAGTGATTCAGAGATCACGATGATTTTCTTATTGACAATGAAAACTGTATGAAGTCCATGAATCGATTGGTGCGGGTGTCAGGGGTTATGGGGGGAAGGCAGGAGAATGGGGATTGAGAGGGAGAGATAGATCAGCCACGATTGAATGGCAGAGTATATTCGATGGGCCGAATGGCCTAACTCTGCTCCTATCACTCGTGAGGTTATGAAATTGCCATGTAATCTGATACCGGTTTGTCCTGAGATTAGACAATGGACAATAGGTGCAGGAGTAGGCCATTCAGCCCTTCGAGCCAGCACCGCCATTCAATGTGATCATGGCTGATCATCCACAATCAGTTCCCCGTTCCTGCCTTCTCCCCATATCCCCTGACTCCGCTATCTTTAAGAGCCCTATCTAGCTCCCTCTTGAAAGTATCTAGAGAACCGACCTCCACCGCCCTCTGAGGCAGAGGGTTACCAGTCAACTAACCGGGATTTCACAACTAGCTGCCTGATCCCGCTGAGTTACTCCAGCACTCGGTGTCTCTCATCAGTCAGAACACTAGTTGTCAAATCCAGGTTCGTTCTCGTGTTAAATCTGCCACGCTGCACTAGTTTGCATGCATGCAAATAATCGCAAGGTTGTTGAATTTCTGGTTGGACGAGCTGTTCGGATTAGGAATTGGTTGCCGGCACAAATTTTGAGCGAAACATGAAGTGCTGGAGGAAGATTTAGAGACACGGCGCGGAAACGAGCCCCTTCGGCCCACTGAGTCCGTGCCGACTGGCGATCCCCGCACACTAACATCGTCCTACACACACACACACACACACTAGAGACAATTTACAATCTTTACCGAAGCCAATCCACCTACAAACCTGGAGGTTGTTGTAGTGCGGGGGGGATAACCGGAGCGCCTGGAGAAAACCCACGGGGTCACGGGGAAGAACAAAGGAGGATTCGACATGGGGGGAGGGAATGCCGTGAGGGGGGGAAGGGTTAGAACAAAGGAGGACCTGGCATGGGATATTCAGTAACTTTGTCGATGCCCTTTATATAGCGACCCTTAGCATACCTTGGGTTTACAAAAAAAGAATTTCACCGTGACTTGTCACATGTGACAATAAAGTATTCATTCATTCGTACAAACTCCGTACAGACAGCACCCATGGTCAGGATCGAACCCTGGGCCCTGGCGCTGTGAGGCAGCAACTCTACCGCTGCGCAACTGTACCACCATCTTCATATCACGCGCTGGAGCTTCGGTGAGCTGAAGACCGCCGGGAACAACATCGCGGAGCTGCGGGTCTGAGGAGCGACCAGCTGCGGGCGGCGGCGCCGAACTGTACACCGGGAGCCTGGGATCTCGCGACGAGATCGCCAGTAGTGGAGCTCCAACCGGCGCGGCCTTGTTGGCTTTGGAAGCCGCGGCCTCCAGTACGGAAGCGGCCGTTCCAGGTGTCCCAAGCCGCTGCGAGGATTCTCCCGATGCCGGAGCAACATCACCCGGCGAGAACGGCCAGGAACATCGGGCCTCCGTAGAGGCAACTGTGGAGGCCTCAATAGGCCCGACTATGGGTGAACTGGGGTTGGGGATTGGACTTTGTGCCTTCCCTCATGGTGGGAGCCATTGTGGGGGGGATGTTCTTTATGTTTAAATCTCTTATTAATGTTATGTCTGTATTCTTTCTTTATGTGCTGCAAAATGGCAAGAAGCATTTCACTTCACTACACCTAGGTGTATGTGACCAATAAATAACCTTTGAACTTTTTGAACTTTGAACTTTAATCCCCGGGATGGCGGGACTGTCATATGCTGAGAGAATGGAGCAGCTGGGCTTGTACACTCTGGAGTTTAGGATGAGAGGGTATCTTATTGAAACATAAGATTATTAAGGGTTTGGACACGCTAGAGGCATGAAACATGTTCTCAATGTTGGGGAAGTCCAGAACCAGGGGCCACAGTTTAAGAATACGGGGTAAGCAAATTAGAATGGAGACGAGGAAGGAAACACTTTTTCACACAGAGAGTTGTGAGTCTGTGGAATTCTCTTCCTCAGAGGGCGGTGGAGGCCGGTTCTTTGGATACGTTCAAGAGAGAGCTTGATAGGGCTCTTAAAGATGGGGAGAAGGCAGGAACAGGTACTGATTGGGGATGAGCAGCCGTACTAATCAAGTCAGAGCTACCGTAAAGCACGTGTGTAAGAAGGAACTGCAGATGCACCTTGTCCCCAACCAACAATGGACCATTGTGGGCTCCACCTTTCCTTGGCCATCGGTGGCGTCTCTGACTTGTTCTGTAACTTCCCATACCTCTCGTGTCCCTCTCCCCCTGGCTTTCAATCCGAAGAAGGGTCTCAACCCGAAACGTCGCCCATTCCTTCTCTCCGGAGATGCCGCCTGTCCCGCTGAGTTACTCCATGCGTTTTGGTGTCTACCTTCTGCTGGGGTTGTAAACTTTCTGCTGTGCGGGCTTTAAGATCTAAAGCAGTCAGTGACTTAGGAGACACAACGCGCCAGTGTGGACTGACATGGATAAAATCTCGAGGTTAGAATGGAAGTCCTTGTATACCTCGAGAAGCATGGCTTGGTTTATTAATAACTTCATCACTTGGGGCAACGTTTGGCCACTACATATTTCAGTGGAGGAATTTCACACTGAGAGGAGTGCGGAGAGGTTCATGAGGATGTTTCCATTACTCATAGGTCATGGGAGGAGAATGCCCCCATCTCTCCACCAGCATCCCGCAGGGCAAGGTCCTCCATTGGTTGGGGTGAAGAACCCGAGTGCTGGCGTGACTCAGGAGGCATCTCTGGAGAACATGGAGAGGTGAAACATAGAAACATAGAAAATAGGTGCAGGAGTAGGCCATTCGGCCCTTCGAGCCTGCACCGCCATTCAATATGATCATGGCTGATCATCCAACTCAGTATCCTGTACCTGCCTTCTCTCCATACCCTCTGATCCCTTTAGCCACAAGGGCCACATCTAACTCCCTCTTAAATATAGCCAATGAACTGTGGCCTCAACTACCTTCTGTGGCAGAGAATTCCAGAGATTCACCACTCTCTGTGTGAAAAATGTTTTCCTCATCTCGGTCCTAAAAGATTTCCCCCTTATCCTTAAACTGTGACCCCTTGTTCTGGACTTCCCCAACATCGGGAGCAATCTTCCTGCATCTAGCCTGTCCAACCCCTTAAGAATTTTGTAAGTTTCTGTAAGATCCCCCTCAATCTTCTAAATTCTAGCGTGTACAAGCCGAGTCTATCCAGTCTTTCTTCATATGAAAGTCCTGACATCCCAGGAATCAGTCTGGTGAACCTTCTCTGTACTCCCACTATGGCAAGAATGTCCTTTCTCAGATTAGGAGACCAAAACTGTACGCAATACTCCAGGTGTGGTCTCACCAAGACCCTGTACAACTGCAGTTTCAGGTCCAGACTCTTTCAAGGTTCATACGTGATAGGAGTAGTATTAGGTCAATCAGCCCACCAGGTCTACTTCGCCGTTCAATCGTGGCTGATCTATCCCTCTCCCTCTCTCAACCCCAATCTCCTGCCTTTTCTCCGGGTGCTCCGGTTTCCTCCCACATTCCAATTAAGATTGTTGAGGGCTTGGACACACTAGAGGCAGGAAACATGTTCCCGATGTTGGGGGAGTCCAGAACCAGGGGCCACACAGTTTAAGAATAAGGAGTAAGCCATTTAGAACGGAGACGAGGAAACTCTTTTTCTCACAGAGAGTGGTGAGTCTGTGGAATTCTCTGCCCCATCCATCCATCCATCCATCCATCCATCCATCCATCCATCCATCCATCCATCCATCCATCCATCCATCCATCCATCCATCCATCCATCCATCCATCCATCCATCCATCCATCCATCCATCCATCCATCCATCCATCCATCCATCCATCCATCCATCCATCCATCTATCTCTGCCTTAAAAATATCCACTGACTTGGCCTCCATAGCTGTCATTGGCAAAGAATTCCACAGATTCACCTCCCTCTGATTAAATAAATTCTGTAAGTTTCAATGAGGTACCCTCTCATCCTTCTAAACTCCATGGGAGTTAAGGCCCAGTGCTGACAAACGCTCATCATATGTTAACCCAATAATTCCTGGGATCATTCTCGTAAACCTCACGTGGCGTTGAAGGACGAGAAGACGAAGCAAAGAAGTGGAAGCCAAATAACCGAACGGAAACAAAGTCGAAACGCCAAATAACCGAAAGGGTGGGACGCCTAAATGCAAACTAACCGAAAGGGCGGGACGCCTAAAAGCCAACTAACAGAAAGGCTGCGTTGCCTAAAAGCCAACTCACCGAATGCCGCTCAGCCGACAAGTCAAATAACGGACATGATGTCGCCGGGGGGCGGGACTTGTCAGCGATTGGTTCAGACCCCCGTGTGCATCATATCACTGGCCGATGGAGATGGGAGGGTGGGGATCATTTTCCCACACAAGCCATAGGTGACTGGGCACTCTGAACCCCAGCACCAAGTTGTACGGACAGCACCTACCATCAATGAAACCAGCGGCTGCAAGCCTTTCCCACAGGACGGGGTTTTAACTCGGCATTAAAACTCAAAAAAGAGTTACATTGATTTAAAAACAAAAATGTTACATGCATAGATAGTTCTTCCATTCGGGAACTTGGTTAATGAAGTGGTGGGGTTATTTCCCTGTCCTAACTATGCCTTTGCTTTAGCCGGTGGTTACATCCATCCCATCCCTCCCTCACAAAGATGTGAGATTTCATTAAGAGCCCACTTGGATGAATAGATGCAAGCGGCATGTACAGCGTCTCTTCCATGCGCGCAGTACATGAAGCCGATGAAATCACACCAAAGGTAGACACAAAATGCTGGACTGACTCAGTGGGACAGGCATAACCTCTGGAAAGAAGGAATGGGTGGCGTTTCAGGTCGAGACCCTTCAGACTCTGAAGAATGGTCTGGACCCGAAATGTCACCCATTCCTTCTCTCCAGAGATGCTGCCTGTCCCGCTAAGTTACTCCAGCTTTTTGTGTCTATATTCGGTTAAAACAGTTTACAGATTATCTGGTGTTTTGTGCGTGGGAGCTTGTTGTGTGCGTTACGCAGGCAACCAGACGGTAATAAATAAAACGTGCTTCTTGTTGTCGGGGGGGGGGGGGGAAGTGGGAGGAGATAAAACACTGTCTGTCCCTGCGACCAGGGTGGGGTGGGGGTGGGGTCTGGGGGTGAATCACTCGGTGTGGGTGCCGGGGGGGTAAATCACTCCGTGTGTGGGTCGGGGTCTGGGGGTGAATCACTCGGTGTGGGTGTCGGGGTCCAATGGTCAGTGACTCTGGGTGGGTGGAGGGACCAGCCTGTCCCATACTCTGCTCCACCCGGCCCACAGCCCATCACAGTGCGTGTATATGGGGGAGATGAGGCGGAGGGCGGCCGTGGCCGTCGGAGAGCGGGGGCTGCCCCGAGGGATGCGCACCTTCGGCCGCTTACAACTTGGTGCTCGGGTTCAGACTGCCCAGTCACCTATTGCTTGTGTGGGAAAATGACCCCCACCCTCCCGTCTCCCCCGGCCAGTGATGTGATGGACGCGGGGGGCCGGACCAATCGCTGACAAGTCCCGCCCCCCGGCGACATCATGTCCGTTATTGGATTTTTCGGCTGAGCGGCCATTTGGTTCGTTGGCTTGTAGGCGACGCAGCCTTTTGAGTAGGTGGCGTTTCGGCAGAGCGGCCTTTCGGTGAGTTTGCTTGTAAGCGACGCAGCCTTTCAGTTAGTTGGCTTTTAGGCGTTGCGCCCTTTTGGTTAGTTGGCGTTTCGGCTTTGTACGCTTTCGGCTTCATTTCCGTTCGGTTATTTGACTTCCACTTCTTTGCTTCGGCTTCTCATCCTTCCACGCCACGTCCGGGTACCTCCTCTGGACCCTCTCCAGAGCCAGCACATCCTTCCTCGGATATGGTGCCCAAAATTGCTCACTGCCAGCACTAGCAGAGACAAAGAACTGCAGATGTTGGTTAATACACAAAGAGGCACAAAGTGCTGGAGTAGTTCAGTAGACCTTGAAGAAATGTCTCAGCCCAAAATATCACCTGCCCATGTTTTCCAGAGATGTTGCCTGGCCTGCCGAGTTACTCCAGCGTTTTGTTTCCTATCAGTAAAACTAGGTTGTCCTGAGACAGCCTCACAGCGCCGGAGACCCGGGTTCGATCCCGACTACGGGCGCTGTCAGTGCGGAGTTTGCACGTTCTCCCCGTGACCTGCGTGGGTTTTCTCCGAGATCTTCGTTTACCTCCCACACTCCAAAGACGTGCAGGTTTGTAGGTGAATTGGCTTGGTGTAAATGTAAAAATTGTCCCTAGTGTGTGTGGGATAGTGTTAGCATGCGGGGATGGGGTGGGGAGATTGCAACCTCCACGTGGTCCGCCCTGTTTCGAAGAATGCAATCAACCCGACGTGCACAAACAAATAGATCAGATAGAACAAGTTGACCTACAACTTTAGGCTGTGCACGCCATACAATAGACAATAGACGATAGGTGCAGGAGTCGGCCATTCGGCCCTTCATGCCAGCACCGCCATTCAATGTGATCATTGCTGATCATCCCCAATCAGTACCCCGTTCCTGCCTTCTCACCATATCCCCTGACTCCGCTATTTTTAAGAGCCCTATCTAGCTCTCTCTTGAAAGTATCCAGAGAACCGGCCTCCACCGCCCTCTGAGGCAGAGAATTCCACAGACTCACCACTCTCTGTGAGAAAAGGTGTTTCCTCATCGCCATTATAAATGCTTACTCCTTATTCTTAAACTGTGGCCCCTGGTTCTGGACTCCCCCAACATCGGGAACATGTTTCCTGCCTCTAGCGTGTCCAAGCCCTTAACAATCTTATATGTTTCAATGAGATTGCCTCTCATCCTTCTAAACTCCAGAGTGTACAAGCCCAGCCGTTCCATTCTCTCAGCATATGACAGTCCCGCCATCCCGGGAATTAACCTTGTAAACCTACGCTGCACTCCCTCAATAGCAAGGATGTCCTTCCTCAAATTAGGCAAGAAGAAGTAGTGTGCGGGGATCGCTGGTCGGTGCGGACTCGGTGGGGCCAAAGTGCCTGTTTCCTCGCTAGTGAATTGTATAGTGTGTCTCTAAAGTGAATTGAACTAAACTAAACAGACAAAGCCACGCTTGGCCAAGGCTTGGTGAGTAAGTCTCTGTGACTTTCCCAATCGCAGCTAAAGTCAATACCCACCCCTGCTGCTGCTGGTTAAACCGGCTCCACATTGCCACAGAAGCGTTACACAATGAACCGTTCCCATCACAAGCAAGCCCAGCTCAGACTCCGTGTCCAAGTTACACTCAAACGTCCAACCGCCAAAGAAATATCCATCGTGGAACAAAAAGCGATCCAGGGTCGGTGAACATCGAATGTTGGGAGGGATTGACAAATTGGGAGTATAAAGATGGAGTTGAAGGGGAAGTGAGTACAGGAAAAGTTACAAAAGACTCCCGAATTAATGGGAAGGGATTAGAGAGTAAGGTCAGGGCCAATAGTGACCGGTGTGGGAGGGGAGGTGAATACCAAAGTCAAGGTGTTGTATATGAATGTACGAAGTACAAGAAATAAAGTGGACGAGCTTGAGGCTCAGTTAGAAATTGGCAAGTATGATGTTGTGGGAATTACTGAGACATGGCTGCAAGAGGGCCAGGGCTGGGAACTGAATATTCAAGGGTATACATCCTATCGAAAAGACAGACAGGTGGGCAGAGGGGGTGGGATAGTACTGTTCGTGAGGAATTAAATTCAGTTCCTTGCAAGGGGTGACATTGAAACAGGAGATGTAGAGTCAGTATGGATAGAACTAAGGAATTGTAAGGGTAAAAAGACCCAAATGGGACATCTACAGGCCCCCAAACAGTAGCCTGGACATAGGGCGCAAGTTGAATCAGGAGTTAAAATTGGCATGTAACAAAGGTAATGCTGTGGTTGTTATGGGAGATTTCAACATGCAGGTAGACTGGGAAAATCAGGTTGGTACTGGACCCCAAGAAAGGGACTTTGTGGAGTGCCCTCCGTGATGGATTCTTAGAACAGTTTGTATTGGAGCCTACCAGGGAGAAGGCAATTCTGGGTTTAGTGTTATGTAATGAACCGGATTTGATAAAGGACCTCGAGGTTAATGAGCCATTAGGAGGTAGTGACCATAACATGGTCAGGTTTAATCTACAATTGGAGATGGAGAAGGGTAGATCGGAGGTGTCAGTGTTGCAGTTGAACAAAGGGGACCATGGGGCCATGAGGGAAGAGCTGGCCAAAGTTGACTGGAAAGATACACTAGCAGGGATGACAGTGGAACAACAATGGTATTTCTGGGAATAATACAGAAGGTGCAGGATCAGTTCATTCCAAAGAGGAAGAAAGATTCCAAGGGGAGTAAGGGGCGACCATGGCTGACAAGGGACGTCAGGGACAGTATAAAAATAAAAGAGAAGTAGTACAACATAGCAAAGATGAGCGGGAAGCAAGAGGATTGGGTGATGTTTAATGAGCAACAGAAGATAACCAAAAAGACAATACGGGGAGAAAAGGTGAGGTACGAAGGAAAGCTAGCCAATAATATAAAGCAGGATAGTAAAAGCTTCTTTAGGTATGTGAAGAGGAAAAATTAGTTAAGACCAAAGTTGGATCCTTGAAAACTGAAAAGGGTGAATTTATTATGGGTTACAAGGACATGGCAGATGAGTTGAACAGTTACTTTGGATCCGTCTTCACTAAGGAGGACACAAACAATCTTCCTGATGTACTAGTGGCCAGAGGATCTGGGGTGACGGAGGAACTGAAGGAAATCCACATTAGGCAGGAAATGGTGTTGTGTAGACTGCTGCCTGACATTGGTGATAATTTCCCAATGTTCGATACACTCAGGATCAGTTCCTGTGGATTGGAGGGTAGCTAATGTTATCCCACTTTTTATGTAAGGCACGAGAGAGAAAACAGGGAATTATAGACCAGTTAGCCTGACATCGGTGGTGGGGAAGTTGCTGGAGTCAATTATAAAAGATGAGATAGCCACACATTTAGGTAGCAGTAACAGGATCGGTTCGAGTCAGCATGGATTTATGAAGGGGAACTCATGCTTGACCAATCTTCTGGCATTTTTTGAGGGTGTAACTAGGAAAATTGACAAGGGAGAGCCAGTGGATGTAGTGTACCTGGACTTTCAGAAAGCATTTGATAAGGTCCCACATAGGAGATTAGTGGGCAAAATTAGGGGACATGGTATTGGGGATAGAGTGCTGACATGGATAGAGAAGTGGTTGGCAGACAGGAAACAAGGAGTAGGGATTAACGGGGCCCTTTCAGAATGGCAGGCAGTGACTAGTGGGGTACCGCAAGGCTCGGTGCTGGGACCGCAGCTATTTACAATATACATCAATGATTTAGATGAAGGGATTCAAAGTAACATTAGCAAATTTGCAGATGACACAAAGCTGGATGGCAGTATGAACTGTGAGGAGGATGTTATGAGAATGCAGGGTGACTTGGACAGTTTGGGGGAGTGGGCAGATGCATGGCAGATGCAGTTTAATGTGGATAAATGTGAGGTTATCCACTTTGGTGGCAAAAACAGGAAGGCAGATAACTATCTAAATGGCGCCGTTGGGAAAAGGGGAAGTACAACAGGATCTGGGGGTCCTTGTTCATCAGTCAATGAAAGTAAGCATGCAGGTACAGCAGGCAGTGAAGAAAGCGAATGGCATGTTGGCCTTCATAACGAGAGGATTTGAGTATAGGAGCAAAGAGGTCTTTCTGCAGTTGTACAGGGCCCTAGTGAGACCACACCTGGTGTATTGTGTGCAGTTTTGGTCCCCTAATTTAAGGAAGGATATTCTTGCTATTGAGGGAGCCCAGTGTAGGTTTACAAGGTTAATTCCCGGGATGGCGGGGGTGTCATATGCTGAGAGAATGGAGCGGCTGGGCTTGTATACTCTGGAGTTTCAAAAGAGTACAGTAACACCTCAAATCTATGCTGGAGCCAATTTGGGAAGATTGGTGATCACACATATTTTTTGGGATTGTCCCAAATTGTACCAATACTGGAGAGACATCCAGGTAGAGATTAAATTCTGGGAGTGGATCTACCTTTGGAACCGGCTTGTTTCATATTAGAAGATACTCCAGCAGAGACAGATATTCAAAATCAGAAATATTTGCTTGGGGTGATGCTGTTGATTGCTAAAAAGATGACAACAGTGCTATGGAGAAAGGAAATGCCACCAAATGTTCAACAGTGGAGGGAAAGATTGAAAGATGTATTCCTGATGGAAAGTATAACTGCTAAACTCCAGTAGAGGACTGATGCCTTTAATATTATATGGAAACCGGTACTATTACAAATGCCAAGATTGATTAAGGATATGAATGGATGAGCTTGCTCTGGTGCCTGTTAATAAGATGCTTTTATGATAGAATGTTAAGAGGATTTGATGCAATGCTAATAGAGGTTAGGTGATTGGTACGTTGTCATTTTGCGATTATCCTTTGTGAGTCTCTCTGTTTGGTCTATATGTGTATTTTATTTCATGTCAATAAATGTTGAGTTCAAAAAAAAAAAGAAAGATGAGAGGAGATCTTATTGAAACATATTAAGGGTTTGGGCACGTTAGAGGCAGGAAACACATTCCCGATGTTGGGGGAGTCGAGAACCAGGAGCCACAGTTTAAGAATAAGGGGTAAGCCATTTAGAACAGAGATGAGGAAACACTTTTTCACACAGAGAGTTGTGAGTCTGTGGAATTCTCTGCCTCAGATTGTGGATGATCAGCCATGATCACATTGAATGGCGGTGCATGCTCGAAGGGCCGAATGGCCTACTCCTGCACCTATTGTCCAAATGTAAGAACAATGAACTGCAGGTACTTCTTCATACCAGTGATAAACACAAAGTCCTGGAGTAACTCGGCAAGTCAGGCAGCATCTCTGGAGAAGATGGATAGCACGCAACAAAATCTTTTCGCTGTACCTCGGTACACGTGAGAATAAACTGAACTAGACTAAACGTCATTCCCTTTATGCTGTACCTGTACACTGTGGACGGCTCGAATGTAACCATGTAAAGCCTTTCCGCTGACTGGATAGAACGCGGAAAACAAAAGCTCTTCACTGTACCTCGGTACGCGTGACAATAAACTAAACTGAACCTGTGGAACTCATTGCCACAGACGGCTGTGGAGGCCAAGTCAATGGATATTTTCAAGGCAGAGATAGATAGATTCTTGATTAGTACGGGTGACAGAGGTTATGGGGAGAAGGCAGGAGAATGGGGTTAGGAGGGAGAGATGGATCAGCCATGATTGAATGGCAGAGTAGACTTGATGGGCCGAATGGCCTAATTCTGCTCCTATCACTCACGAATGTGAATTTATGAATTTATGACGATGAAGCATCAGGTTACCTCCCAGAGAATAACATTTCCACAAAAACAAAGTTATCCGACAGCATCGATACAGTCGCGTCTAAAACTGCTCACTCTGCGCAAAAACGCAGGTCTTATTAATGCCACATCCTCCATCAGTCACTTCCTGTGCCTTTGATCTGCTCCTACTGAAACAAGCAACTGACTTGATTGTGTAGGGAGGAACTGCAGATGCAGGTTTGCACCGGAGATAGACACAAAATGCTGGAGTGTCAAAGACGTTTCCTTAATTATGGCCTGATAACGGCGAAACAAAATGAATACTTAAATTTTGGAAACAGACAACAGTCCCTACAGTGAAGATGTGGATCACAAACATGTCCGAGACACTACATTTGGAAAACATTAGGCTTGTCTTGCCGGTAAAACCAGATCAATTTCTCAAGACACCCTTCACCGAATTCTTATGAATAGCATGGTGCAACATAAATTTAAATTTAAATCCGATGCCGGGTTGGGTGAGGTGGGGGGGGGACGAGGGGCAAGGTATGTAATCATGTAATCCCGTGCTACCTGCTCCGTGGTCGGATAGTAGGCGACTAAACCGTCTCCTCCACCAGGTTTGCCAGGTGAGGAGGGGGCTGTGGACCCCCAGCAGGACCAAAAGCAAGACCTGTCAAAGGGGGGATGAGCTCCTAGCGAGCCAACAGCCATCCACACTTCAGTAGAAGTTGCGATCACTGTCGTAGATAGCACTGTAAGGACAATAGACAATAGGCCATTCGGCCCCTCGAGCCAACACCGCCATTTAATGTGATCATGGCTGATCATCCCCAATCAGTACCACGTTCCTGCCTTCTCCCCATATCCCCTGGCTCTGCTATTTTTAAGAGCCCTATCTAGTTCTCTCTTGAAAGCATCCAGAGAACCTGTTTCCACCACCGCCTGAGGCAGAGAATTCCACAGACTCACCACTCTCTGTGAGAAAAAGAGTTTACTCGTCTCCGTTATAAATGGCTTACCCCTTATTCTTAAACTGTGGCCGCTGGTTCCGGACTCCCCCAACATCGGGAACATGTTTCCTGCCTCTAGCGTGTCCAAACCCTTAATAATCTTATATGTTTCAAAGGAATGATGATAAAGCACACACACACACACCATCATCCTGTACCTCCAGTGGCGGAAGTCCGCAGGAACTGGAGGACAGAGATGAGTGGTGCGTCCATCACCGTTCCCATCGGAAACCAGCGCCACCGCGTCGCTTATGTTTTCAACGACGATTAACGTTTGTCGCCAATTCCCTGAATGATGAAGGTCAAAATACCGAATGTCTTCTCAGCTAACCCACCTACCTGTGAGAACACTTTCAAGGGACTATCTACCTGTACTCCTAGATCCCTCTGCTCTACAACACTCCCAGAGAGAGACCTGCCATTCTCTGTAGTCACCACCCAGCTGTACGAACGTTGAATATAAGATTATTAAGGGCTTGGACACGCTAGAGGCAGGAAACATGTTCCCGATGTTGGGGGAGTCCAGAACCAGGAGCCACAGTTTAAGAATAAGGGGTAAGTCATTTAGAACAGAGATGAGGAAACACCTTTTCTCACAGAGAGTTGTGAGTTTGTAGAATTCTCTGCCTGAGAGGGCGGTGGAGGCCGGTTCTCTGGATGCTTTCAAGAGAGAGCTAGATAGGGCTCTTAAAAATAGTGGAGTCAGGGGATATGGGGAGAAGGCAGGAACGGGGCACTGATTGGGGATGATCAGCCATGATCACATTGAATGGCGGTGCTGGCTCGAAGGGCCGAATGGCCTCCTCCTGCACCTCTTGTCTATTGTCATGGTATCACATGTGGTGCAGACATTGTGGGCCGAAGGGCCTGTTCCTGTGCTGTACAGTTCTATGTGGGACCTTCGACAGGAGGGTGAAAGGTGGCGCTTTCACTCAGCATTGCCAAGGAGGTCAGACGTCCAGCCAGGCATCAAACCATGGGACAGACACGCGAGCTGCTTCCTGCCTGAAAGCCACAATGACCAGAGATCAAAAATAACCAGCAGTAAATGTGATCATGCAAAATGTCTTTCATTTTAGTTTAGTTTAGAGATACAGCGTGGAAACAGGTCCTTTTGCCCAATGGGAGAGGGGTGAAGAGGGAGTGGCCAGGGTGCGACTGGTCCTTGATGATGCTGCTGGCCTTGCCGAGGCAGCGTGAGGTGTAGATGGAGTCAATGGAAGGGAGGTTGGTTTGTGCGATGGTCCAGGCTGCGTCCACAATTCGCTGCAATTCCTTGCGGTCGTGGATGGAGCTGTTCCCAAACCCAGCTGTGATGCATCCTGATAAAATATCCAGAAAACCGGCCTCCACCGCCCTATGAGGCAGAGAATTCCGCAGACTCACATTTCGCTTGGGCAGTTTACACCCCAGCGGTATGAACATTGACTTCCCCAATTTCAGGTAGTCCTTGCTTTCTCCCTCCTTCCCCTCCCCTTCCCAGCTCTCCCACAAGCCCACTGTCTCCGCCTCTTCCTTTCTTCGTCCTGCCCCCCCCCCCCCCCCTCACCCCCACCCTCACATCAGTCTGAAGAAGGGTCCCGACCCGAAACGTCACCCATGGCGGGACTGTCATATGCTGAGAGAATGGAGCAGCTGGGCTTGTACACTCTGGAGTTTAGAAGGATGAGAGGGTATCTCATTGAGACATATAAGATTGTTACGGGCTTGGACACGCTAGAGGCGGGAAACATGTTCCCGATGTTGGGGGGAGTCCAGAACCAGGGGCCACAGTTTAAGAATAAGGAATAAGCCATTTAGAATTGAGACAAGGAAACACTTTTTCTCACAGAGAGTGGTGAGTCTGTGGAATTCTCTGCCTCAGAGGACGGTGGAGGCCGGTTCTCTGGATGCTTTCAAGAGAGAGCTAGATAGGGCTCTTAAAAATAGCAGAGTCAGGGGATATGGGGAGAAGGCAGGAACGGGGTACTGATTGGGGATGATCAGCCATGATCACATTGAATGGCGGTGCTGGCTCGAAGGGCCAAATGGCCTACTCCTGCACCCATTGTCTATTGTCTATTGTCCTTCTCTCCAGATATGCTGCCTGTCCCGCTGAGTTACTCCAGCGTTTAGTGTCTATTGCAGGATGACACAATGCATGTGCAGCTTTGGCAATCAGCCTTGAGACATCGTTGATTCATTGTTCAACTGACAAGTTGGACCATTAACCAACGTTGGCAAGGTTTGGTCAGATTATTTGTCACCAGATGAATTGATGGCCTTCTGCCAGGCTTATTTCTGCCACCGCAGAACATAGATCGACACAGAGTGCTGGAGTAGCTCAGCGGGTCAGGCAGCATTTTCTTTGCGACGAAAAAGAATGAGTGACGTTTCTGGTCGGGATCCTTCTCCAGTCTGACGAAGGGTCCCAACATGAAATGCCACCCCTCCTTTTCCTCCAGACTTGTCACCTGACCCGTTGAGTTACTCCAGCACTTTGTTTCGTTTCGTTTAAAGATACAGAGCGGAAACAGGCCATTCGGCCCACCGAGCCCGCGCCGATCACACTAACACTATCCCACACACACACACACACACTAGGGACAATTTACACTTCTGCCAAGCCAATTAACCTACAAACCTGCCTGTTTTTAGAGTGTGGGAGGAAACCGAAGATCTCGGAGAAAATGTACGCATTTCACGGAGGGAACCTGCAAACTCCGTGCAGACAGCACACGTAGTCAGGATCGAACCCGGGTCTCTGGTGCTGTAAGGCAGTTGCTCTACCGCTGAGCCACCCGTGCCGCCTTGTGTAAACCAGCATCTGTAGTTCCTGGTTTCTACATTTTGTCTGGCGTTTGATGAAGGTCTTGACCCTAAACGTCACCCGTCTTGTTTCTCCAGAGAGGCTGCCTGACCCGCTGAGTTTCTCCAGTGCTTTGTGCCTATCTTTGGTATAAACTAGCATCGGCAGTTATTTGTTTCCACTTCTAGTCTGTGCATTAAATGTCTGTGCAGGACATGATGATTGGTTAAGCAAATCGCCTCCGTATTCGTTAAGTTTAGTTCAGAGATACAGAGCGGAAGCATGCCCTTCAGCCCACCAAGTCCGTGCCGACCAGCGCACTAATACTATCCCTCAAACACCAGGGACAAATGACAATTATATCACGCCAATTAACCTACAAACCTGTACGGTTTTGGAGTGTGTGAAGAAGCCGGAACACCCGGAGAAAACCCCACGCAGGTTACGGGGAGAACGTACAAACTCCGTACAGACAGCACCAGTAGTCAGGATCGAACCCGGGTCTCTGGCGCTGAAAAGGGCATGTCCCACTTACGCGATTTTTTCGGCAACTTGCCGGCACCCGTCATAGGTCGTTACAGGTTGCCGAAAATTTTCAACATGTTGAAAATCCAGCGGCGACCAGAACAAGGTACGACTACACACGACCATACAGGTGAAGCCTGTATGGTCGTGAGTAATCGCCCAAAGAGTCGTACCTTTTCTGGTCGCCGCTGGATTTTCAACATGGTGAAGATTTTCGGCGACCTGCTGCGACTATAACGGGTCGCCGAAAAAGTTGCGTAAGTGGGATAGGCCCTTTAGGCAGCAACTCTACCACTGCACCACCGTACAAAACTAATCTTGCCATTCCATTCGCTGCAACTGACTGGCAAACAGGAGCAAACCATTCGGCCCTTTGAACCTGTTCTACCATTCAATAGAATCAAGACTGATCCTGTGTCCGTCAGGAGTGACAAATCGAGTTTAATGCAGATAAGTGCGGGGTGGTGCATTTTGATAAGTTGAGCCAGGGCAGGAACCTTCACGGTGGATGGCTGGGCCCTGGGGAGTGTAGTAGAACAGGGAGATATCGGAGTGTAGGTAGATCTCTCCTTGAGAGTGGCGTTGCAGATAGATAGGTTGGTGAAGAAGCCTTTAGGCACGCTGGCCTTCAGCAGTCAAGAAACGGAGTGTAGAATGTAGGAAGAAGGAACTGCAGATGCAGGTTTATACCAAAAACAGACACAAAGTACTGGAGTAACTCAGTGGGTCAGGCAGCATCTATGGAGAACATGGATAGGTGACGTTTCACAGAGTGCTGGAGTAACTCAGCGGGTCAGGCAGCATCTCTGGAGAACATGGATAGGTGATGTTTCACAGAGTGCTGGAGTAACTCAGCGGGTCAGGTAGCATCTATGGTGAACATGGATAGGTGACGTTTCACAGAGTGCTGGAGTAACTCAGCAGGTCAGGCAGCATCTGTGGAGAACATGGATAGGTGACGTTTCACAGAGTGCTGGAGTAACTCAGCGGGTCAGGCAGCATCTGTGGAGAACATGGATAGGTGACGTTTTACAGAGTGCTGGAGTAACTCAGCGGGTCAGGCAGCATCTGTGGAGAACATGGATAGGTGACGTTTCACAGAGTGCTGGAGTAACTCAGCGGGTCAGGCAGCATCTCTGGAGAACATGGATAGGTGATGTTTCACAGCGTGCTGGAGTAACTCAGCGGGTCAGGCAGCATCTGTGGAGAACATGGATAGGTGACGTTTCACAGAGTGCTGGAGTAACTCAGCGGGTCAGGCAGCATCTCTGGAGAACATGGATAGGTGATGTTTCACAGCGTGCTGGAGTAACTCAGCGGGTCAGGCAGCATCTGTGGAGAACATGGATAGGTGACGTTTCACAGAGTGCTGGAGTAACTCAGCGGGTCAGGCAGCATCTCTGGAGGACATGGAGTATAGAAGTTGAGAAGTTATGCATTAGTTGTGCAAGACATTGGCGAGGCCCCACAGAGTCTTGCGTACCGTTTTGGTCGCCTTGCCATGGGAGAGATGTCATCAAGCTGGCAAGAGGGCGGAGAAGATCTAAGAGGATGTGAGAACTGCAGGTTGAAGAACAGCTTCTTCTCAACAACCAACTTGAACACCACACCACACTCACCCTCACACAACCATGACCGACTCCAGCTTTTAGTGTCTATCTTCGGTTGCAACCAGCATCTGCAGTTCCTTCCTACACACATGATGTACTATGAACTTTGTGCATGGTTGCATGAGAGTCTGGTTTTGCACTGCGATGATCTGGTTACCTGGATTTAATGGTTATTCATTTATTCTATTGTTACTTATTATATATTTTTAGGTATAGTGTGATACAGAGCGGAAACAGGCCCTTCGGCCCAACTTGCCCATACTGGCCAACAATGTCCCAGCGACACTAGTCCTGCGTTTGGTCCATATCCCTCCAAACTAGTCCCAGCCTCAACTACCTCGTCTGGCAGCTCACCGCATTCCCTCACCACCCATTGTGTGAAATAAATGACCCCTCAGATTCCTATTAAATCTTTTCCCCTTCACTTTATGTTCCCGATGTTGGGGGAGGCCAGAACCAGGGGCCACAGTTTAAGAATAAGTGGGTAAGGCATTTGGAACGGAGATGAGGAAACACTTTTTTCACACAGAGAGTTGTGAGTCTGTGGAATTCACTGCCTCAGAAGGCGGTGTAGGCCGGTTCTCTGGATACAAGAGAGAGCTGGATAGGGCTCTTAAAGATAGCGGAGTCAAGAGATATGGGGAGAAGGCAGGAACGGGGTACTGATTGTGGATGATCAGCTATGATCACATTGAATGGCGGTGCTGGCTGGAAGGGCCGAATGGCCTACTCCTGCACCTATTGTCTATTGTCCATAATACCTATATCATCTAAATGGCTTACCCCTTATTCTTAAACTGTGGCCCCTGGTTATGGACTCCCCCAACATGGGGAACATGTTTCCTGCCTCTTGTGTGTCCAAACCCTTAACATTCCCACGCCCTACCTGACCAAGCTTCCAACCTCATCGTTCCCCAGCCCCGCACGGCCCGTTTTTACCTTCTCCCTAAAATCCACAAACCCGGCTCTCCCGGCAGACCCATTGTTTCTGCGTGTTCGTGCCCCACCGAACTCATCTCCACATACCTTGACTCCATACTATCCCCCTTGGTCAAATCCCTTCCCACCTATGTTCTAGACACCTCAGACACTCTCCGCCGCCTCCACGCATTCCACTCTCTGGGCCCTCACCCCCTCATCTTCACCATGGATGTCCAGTCACTCTACACCTCCATCCCCCACCAGGATGGCCTCAAAGCCCTCCGGTTCTTCCTCGACCAGAGGAGCAACCTATACCCAGCCACTGACACCCTCCTCCGCCTAGCGGAGTTGGTCCTCACCCTCAACAACTTTACGTTTGACTCCTCCCATTTCCTCCAAACACAAGGCGTAGCTATGGGCACACGCATGGGCCCCAGCTACACCTGCCTCTTTGTCGGGTACGTTGAACAATCCATGTTCGAGGCGTACCAGGGCCCCATCCCCGACCTCTACCTCCGTTACATTGACGACTGTTTTGGCGCCACCTCCTGCACCTACACACAACT
The DNA here is from genome assembly GCF_010909765.2 of Amblyraja radiata. NCBI lineage: Eukaryota > Metazoa > Chordata > Chondrichthyes > Rajiformes > Rajidae > Amblyraja > Amblyraja radiata. Next base: position 115,965,002 of record NC_045959.1, on the reverse strand, counting down.
GACTGACTTCATCCACTTCACCACTAACTTCCATCCGGCACTCCAATACACCTGGACGATTTCCGACACGTCCCTACCATTCCTTGACCTCACCATCTCCATCGCAGGGGACAGACTCCTGACCGACATACATTACAAACCCACTGACTCACATGGCTATCTGGACTACACGTCTTCCCACCCTGCCCCCTGTAAAGACTCCATCCCCTACTCACAATTCCTCCGCCTACGCCGCATCTGTTCCCAGGATGAGACATTTCATACCAGGGCATCGGAAATGTCCTCGTTCTTCAGGGAACGGGGATTCCCCTCCGCCACCATAGATGAGGCTCACACCAGGGTCTCATCCATACCCCGTAACACTGCTCTCTCTCCCCATCCCCGCACACGCAACAAGGGCAGAGTCCCTCTGGTCCTCACCTTTCACCACACCAGCCGACAAATACAACACATAATCCTCCGCCATTTCCGCCACCTCCAACGTGACCCCACCGCTCGCCACATCTTCCCATCTCCCCCCATGTCTGCCTTCCGCAAATACCGCTCCCTCCGCAACTCCCTCGTCAATTCTTCCCTTCCCCCCGCACCACCCCCTCCCCGGGCACTTTCCGTTGCAACCGCAAGAAATGCAACACCTGTCCCTTCACCTCCCCCCTCGACTCCATCCAAGGTCCCAAGCAGTCGTTCCAGGTGCGACAAAGGTTCACCTGTATCTCCTCCAACCTCATCTACTGCATCCGCTGCTCTAGATGTCAGCTGATTTACATCGGTGAGACCAAGCGTAGGTTGGGCGATCGTTTCGCCGAACACCTCCGCTCAGTCCGCAATAACCTACCTGACCTCCCGGTGGCTCAGCACTTCAACTCCCCCTCCCATTCCCAATCCGACCTCTCTGTCCTGGGTCTCCTCCATTGCCAGAGTGAGCAACAGCGGAAATTGGAGGAACAGCACCTCATATTCCGTCTGGGGACCTTGCGTCCTTATGGCATTAACATAGAATTCTCCCAATTTGGCTAGCCCTTGCTGTCTCCTCCCCTTCCTTAACCCTCTAGCTGTCTCCTCCCACCCTCCCATCCGCCCGCCCTCGGGCTCCTCCTCCTCCTCCCCTTTTCCTTCTTTCTTTCCCCCACCCCCCATCAGTCTGAAGAAGGGTTTCGGCCCGAAACGTCGCCTATTTCCTTCGCTCCATAGATGCTGCTGCACCTTTGCAATTTTGTGTACCTTAACAATCTTATATGCTTCAATAAGAATCCCTCTCATCCTTCTAAACTCCAGAGTGTACAAGCCCAGCTGCTCCATTCTTTCATCATATGACAGTCCCGCCATCCTGGGAATTAACCTGTAAACCTAAGCTGCACTCCCTCAATAGCAAGAATGTCCTCCCTCAAATTAGTGGACCAAAACTACACACAATACTCCAGGTGTGGTCTCACTAGGGCCCTGTACAACTGCAATACTCCTATACTCAACTCCTCTTGTTATGAAGGCCAACATGCCATTCGCTTTCTTCGCTGCCTGCTGTACCTGCACGCTTACAATCTTTGACATTTCCACCCTTGGGGAAAAGGTTCTCACTGTCTACCCCATCCACGCCACTCGTAAACCAGTCTGTGAGGTTGACGTTATCAAAGCACAAACACTTCCTTCTTGCTTCAGTTTTAAAAGCTGTGCATTGCCGATTTTGCAATCAGGTCAAACACATTGTAAAATGCCGCTGAAACGAAAAGCGGCCAGAATCTAAAATACCTCGTCTGGGTCGGCCATCGGTCCCCGTTTCCCCCCTGTAAACATCTGGAGAGGCTGCTCCCAGCATCGGGCGGCTTCACGCTGACATTCCCTGGTCTCCGCTCTTCCCCGTAACAGGGGACGCTTTGTGCCGAGCGCAAGAGGCATCATTTGCGAAATTGTGTCTGCAACACCCTGACACAAATGCAACATCCTTCTCGTGTTACAACACCTCAAATCCTTACTTGTGGCACTGCTGCGGGGGATCTTATAGAAACCGTATAAAATTACTAAAGGACTGGTCAGGCTAGATGCAGGAACAATGTTCCCAATGTTGGGGGAGTCCAGAACCAGGGGCCACAGTCTAAGAATAAGAGGTTAGCCATTTAGAACAGAGATGAGGAAATACTTTTTCACCCAGAGAGTGGTGAGTCTGTGGAATTATCTGTCTCAGAAGGCGGTGGAGGCCGGTTCTCTGGATGCTTTCAAGGGAGAGCTAGATAGGGCTCTTAAAAATAGCGGAATCAGGGGTTATGCGGAGAAGGCAGGAATGGGGTACTGATTGGGGATGATCAGCCATGATCACATTGAATGGCGGTGCTGTGTAAAGAGTGTAAAAGCCCCTGTCCCACTTAGGAAACCTGAACGGAAACCTCTGGAGACTTTGCGCCCCACCCAAGGTTTCCGTGCGGTTCCCGGAGGTTGCAGGTGGTTGCCGGAGGTTGCAGGTGGTGGAAGCAGGTAGGGAGACTGACCAAACCTACCGGGAACCGCACGGAAACCTTGGGTGGGGCGCAAAGTCTCCAGAGGGTTTCTGTTCAGGTTTTCTAAGTGGGACAGGGGCATTAGATGGAGCTCTAGGGGCTAGCGGAATCAAGGGGTATGGGGAGAAGGCAGGCACGGGTTACTGATTGGAGATGATCAGCCATGATCTTATTGAAACATATAAGATTATTAAGAAGGTACACAAAATTGCTGGAGAAACTCAGCGGGTGCAGCAGCATCTATGGAGCGAAGGAAATAGGCGACGTTTCGGGCCGAAACCCTTCTTCAGACGGGGTTTGGACGTGCTGGAGGCAGGAAAATGTTCCCGATGTTGGGGGAGTCCAGAACCAGGAGCCACAGTTTAAGAATAAGGGGTAAGCCATTTAGAACGGAGACGAGGAAACACTTTTTCTCACAGAGAGTTGTGAGTCTGTGGAATTCTCTGCCTCAGAGGGAGGTGGAGGCCGGTTCTCTGGATACTTTCAAGAGAGAGCTAGATAGGACTCTTAAAAATAGCGGAGTCAGGGGATATGGGGAGAAGGCAGGAACAGGGTACTGATTGGGGATGATCAGCCATGATCACATTGAATGGCGGTGCTGGCTCGAAGGGCCGAATGGCCTACTCCTGCACCTATTGTCTATGTTTTTATGTTTCCATGTCTCTCATTTGACTGTAAATCTGCTCTCATCACTGTGCGCCTCGTTGACACCTTCCCCTAGCTAATGATGATCTACACTACATGTTCCTTTGATCTATTCACATCTCCTTTGATGTCTGGTTTTCACGCCTTGCCCTTCCTCATCTCAGTGCCTCCCTCTCCCCGACTCGCGGGTCTCGACCCGAAACGTCACCCGTTCCTTCTCTCCAGAGATGCTGCCAGAGTTACCCCAGCGGTCTGTGTCTATCTTGGTCAAACACAGTTCCTCACATTGGCGCATCCCATCAAGTCAACGCACAGTGGCACAGCGGGTAGAGCGGGTGTGTCAACCGCGCTCCCGTTCCATCCACTCGTGACCGGCCTCCAGTCCAAAATGGCAAACTACCACCATCACCTTCCTTCCATGAAGCCAATTCTCCATCCATTCAGCTGCCCCTCCCTAGATCCCATACGTTCCAACCTTCCAGAGCAGACTGCCATGCGGAACCTTATCAAAGTCCACACGGACAACATCTCCAACCCAACCCTCATCATCCTTCATAGTCACCTCTTCAAACAAACCCAATCAAAGGCCGGCACGGTGGCGCAGAGGAAGAGTTGCTGCCTACACAGCGTCAGAGACGCAGGTTCGATCCCCACAACGGGTGCTGTCTGTACGGAGTTTGTACGTTCTCCACGTGACCAGAGACATGCTTTCCACATCCACTCTATCTAGGCCTTTCAAGTGGGATAACGTAGAACTAGTATGAATGGATGATCTGTGATGGGTATGGATTCAGTGGGCCGAAGGGCCTGTTTCCAAATTGCTATATCTCCAAAAATAAAGCACTGGTATTGAATAGGTCCACCTACAATGTATTTCAGTTCATCTTAACCCTCTTACCTGTTTTAGTCATGATATGGCGTGGAAACAGGCCCTTCGGCCCAACTCGCCCACACCGGCCAACATGTCCCAGCTACACCAGTCCCACCTGCCTGCGTTTGGTCCATATCCCTCCAAACCTGTACTATCCATGTACCTGTCTAACTGTTTCTTAAACATAGTCCCAGGCTCAACTACCTCCTCCGGCAGCTCGTTCCATACACCCACCACCCCTTTGTGTGAAAAAGTTACCCCTCAGATTGCTATTAAATCTTTTCCCCTTCACCTTAAACCTGTGTCCTCTGGTCCTCGATTCCCCTACTGTGGGCCGGAGACTCTGTGCATCTACCTCATTGGAGACCCTTGAACAATCTTTAATCGGACTTTACTGGACATTATTCAATAAACAATAGACAATAGACTATAGGTGCAGGAGTAGGCCATTCGGCCCTTCGAGCCAGCACCGCCATTCAATGTGATCATGGCTGATCATCCCCAATCAGTACCCCGTTCCTGCCTTCTTCCCATATCCCCTGACTCCACTATTTTTAAGAGCCCTATCTAGCTCTCTCTTGAAAGCATCCAGAGAACCTGTCTCCACCGCCCTCTGAGGCAGAGAATTCCACAGACTCACCACTCTCTGTGAGAAAAAGTGTTTCCTCATCTCCGTTCTAAATGGCTTACCCCTTATTCTTAAACTGTGGCCCCTGGTTCTGGACTCCCCCAACATCAGGAACATGTTTCCTGCCTCCAGTGTGTCCAAGCCCTTAATAATCTTATATGTTTCAATGAGATCCCCTCTTATCCTTCTAAACTAGAGTGTACAAGCCCAGCTGCTCCATTCTCTCAGCATATGACAGTCCCGCCATCCCGGGAATTAACCTCTGTGCATCTACCTCATTGGAGACCCTTGGACAATCTTTAATCAATAGACAATAGACAATAGGTGCAGGAGTAGGCCAATTCTCTCAGCATATGACTTTGCTGGACATTATACCCTTTGTCCTGTACCTGTACACTGTGGTCAGCTTGGTTGTAATCACGTATCGTCTTTCTGCTGACTGGATAGCACGCAACATAAAGGCTTTTCCCTGTACCTCGGTCCACGTGACAATAAACTGAACTAACGTTCTACATTCTGCAACTATCCCCACTTCAAACCACCATCATCCACGGGACAGTCCGCCTTAAACAAGCCAAAAGCACCTATCTTTCCACCATTTAAAGTGCTTCGATTATTTTATATATATATAGACTTCTTGGTTTCAGTTTTAAGCAATGAAACCCCCTTCAATCCCAAACGTTACACCTTCAGAATTATTTTTGCAGCCAATTTAAACGACCAAGGTCAGATGAAAGAAAACATCCTTTCCATTGATGGATGTATTTAAGGCAGAGATAGACAGATTCTTGATTAGTGCGGGTGTCAGGGGGTTATGGGGAGAAGGCAGGAGAATGGGGTTAGGAGGGAGAGATAGATCAGCCATGATTGAATGGTGGTGCCGGCTCGAAGGGCTGAATGGCCTACTCCTGCACCTGTTGTCTATTGTCTATTGAACGGCGGAGTAGGCTTGATGGACCGAATGGCATAATTCTGCTCCTATCACATGAAATTATGACTAGCATAGAATGGGGCATCTTGGCCAGCATGGATGAGTTGGGCCGAAGGGCCTGCTGCCATGCTGGGTCTCTAAAAGTATAGTATAAAAGAAACATTTGAGAAGATACTGCAGGCCTGAAGTATCTTTGCCCAAGGCACGTGGACCGGAGCCAAAAGGGTTCGCGACCCCTCAGGAGCGACCCAGCCGCCTGCCCCCTCTGCAGTTGCCCGTGACAACACTGTCCAAACATCCCATAACCTTCAACAGGTTATCCAGGTGAAAACAGTACACCTCGTCTCTACCCAAAACAGGCGATCAATTATTGATAAGAGTAGGCCTTTGTTGTAGATTTAGCCACAAGATGAAACCATTCTCCACACAACCACTTTGGCAGCACCTCCCACAACCCTACGTCATTCAATCAAGTCACCTCCAACATGGTGGCGCAGCGGCAGAGTTGCTGCCTCACAGCGCCGGTGACCCGGGTTCGATCCCGACTACGGGCGCTGTCTGTACAGAGTTTGCACGTTCTCCCCGTGAACTGCGTGGGTTTTCTCCGGGCACTTCGGTCTCCTCCCACTCTCCAAAGACGTGCAGGTTTGTAGGTTAATTGGCTTGGTATTAAAAAAATGCAAAATTGTCCCTAGTGTGTGTAGGATAGTGTTAGTGTGCGGGGATCACTGGTCTGCATGGACTCGGTGGGCCGAAGGGCCTGTTTTCGCGCTGTATCTCTAAACTAAACTAAACCTTGAGCACAGGGACTACTGCAGACATAGTTGCACACATCTCTGGGCCGGCTTACACACAGGGTACGCATCTTTCCTTGAGGGTGGCGTCACAAGCGGGTAGGGCGGCCAAGAAGGCTCTCGGCACATTGGCCTTCATCAGTTTAGTTCAGTTTAGTTCATTGTCACAAGTACCGAGGTACAGTGAAAAACTTTTTTTGCGAGCTAACCAGTCAGCAGAAAGATGTTCCCGATGTTGGGGGAGTCCAGAACCAGGGGCCACAGTTTAAGAATAAGGGGTAAGCCACTTAGAACGGAGACGAGGAAACACTTTTTCTCACAGAGAGTTGTGAGTCTGTGGAATTCCCCGCCTCAGAGGCCGGTTCTCTGGATACTTTCAAGAGAGAGCTAGATAGGGCTCTTAAAGATAGCGGAGTCAGGGGATATGGGGAGGGCAGGAACGGAGTACTGATTTGGGATGATCAGCCATGATCACATTGAATGGCGGCGCTGGCTCGAAGGGCCAAATGGCCCACTCCTGCACCTATTGTCTATTGTCTATTGTTATAAGACAATACATGATTACAATCGAGCCATTCACAGTGTACAGATACATAAAAAGGGAATAGCGTTTAGTGCAAAGTCAAGCCAGTAAAGTCCAATCAAAGATAGTCCGAGGGTCACCAATGAGGTAGATAGTAGTTCAGGACCGCTTATAACAGCTGGGAAGAAATGCTGTGTAATGAACGGGATTTGATAAGGGAACTCGAGGCAAACGAGCCATTAGGAGGTAGTGACCATAATATCGTTAGTTTAAAACAGGAAGGAAGATTATTATCTAAATGGTGTCAAGTTGGGAAAAGGGGATCTGGAGGTCCTTATTCATCAGTCACTGAAAGTAAGCATGCAGGTACAGCAGGCAGTGAAGAAAGCGAATGGCATGTTGGCCTTCATAACAAGGGGAGTTGAGTATAGGAGCAAAGAGGTCCTTCTGCAGTTGTACAGAGCCCTAGTATGACCATACCTGGAGCATAGATGGGGTAAAGGCAGAGGCTTTTAACCAGAATAGAAGAATCAAGAATCAGTAAATGAAGAATAAGGTTAATTTCTGGCATTTATTTCAAGAGGACTAGAATATATAAACTAGTCAATATAAAAATTGTTGAGTCTCTATAGGGCACTGGTCCGTTGGAATATTGTGAGCAATTTTGGGCCCCATATCTGAGGAAGGATGTGCTGGCTCTGGAGAGGGTCCAGAGGAGGTTTACGAGAATGATCCCAGGAATTAGTGGGTTAACCTATGATGAGCGTTTGATTGCTCTGGGCCTGTACTCGCTGGAGTTTAGAAGAATGAGGGGGGACCTTATTGAAACTTACTGAATAGTGAAAGGCCTGGATAGAGTGGATGTGGAGTGGATGTTTCCACTAGTGGGAGAGTCTAGAACTAGAGGTCACAGCTTCAGAATTAAAGGATGTTCTTTTAGGAAGGAGATGAGGAGGAATTTCTTCAGTCAGAGGGTGGTGAATCTGTAGAATTCTTTGCCACAGACGGCTGTGGAGGCCAAGTCAGTGGATATTTTTATGGCAGAGATAGATAGATTCTTGATTAGTACGGGTGTCAGGGGTTATGGGGAGAAGGCAGGAGAATGAGTTGAGGGGGAGAGATAGATCAGCCATGATTGAATGGCGGAGTAGACTTGACGGGCCGAATGGCCTAATTGAGCTCCTATCACTTATGAAGATGAAATTGGCATAATGTATCACAAAATGTTGCAGGCATGGGTCAGACGCTCTGGAACTGTGCGTGCCTACGAGAGATAGATCAACAGTAGATGTTTTGACCCTATTTGGAGTGCTTCCACCACCACTGCGAGAATCCCCCGTCGAAGTTGCCAAAAATGTGTGCTATTAATAAACATAAACTTTCACATCGGTCAAGCAGAACTATTCTAAACTCATGAAGTTTCCCAAGCCGATGTTCGATGCGAATTAAAATATTGGTGACATTGAAAGCTCAACAGGAAGAACGAGTGGAACTTGCAGGAAGTGGGAACTAGCTCGGAGATTTTTAGTTCGGAGATACAGCGCGGAAACAGGCCCTTCGGCCCACCAGGTGCGCACCGACCAGCGATCCCCGCACACTAGCACCATCCTACAACAGGGACAATTTATACATGTATACCAAGCCAAATTACCTATAGACCCGCACGTCTTTGGAGTGTGGGAGGAAACTGAAGATCTTGGAGAAAAATCCACGCAGGTCACGGGGAGAAGGTACAAACTCTGTACAGACAAGCACCTGTAGTTGGGATCGAACCCGGGACTCTGGCGCTGTAAGCGCTGTAATGAGGCAACGTTACCGCTGCGCCTCCGTGCTGCCCTAAATTGCAAGGATTTTAATATTTGAACCAATAAATTTCCCGCGCATTCAGTTAGAAGTCAGTTTCCATATTTTAAGTTACTAGAGAAATTATTTTTTTAAGACAGAACTGCAGATGCTGGAAAAATCGAAGGTAGACAAAAATGCTGGAGAAACTCAGCGGGTGAGGCAGCATCTATGGAGCGAATGATTGGGTAACGTTTTGGGTCGAAACCATTCTTTTGTAACTGGCAGATCCCGCCGGATCCTGACTCGTCCAATCTCACCACGTTCAGCACCCCCTTTTGGCCACTACAAATTTCTGCGGATGCCCTTGGGCATCAACTCTGCCAGTGAAGTAACCAATCTGCAGTAACCTTGTCCCTCTCCCCTTAATGTCCCAATACTGGACTTTCCACCCAGGGAAAAGGTTCTGACTGTCTACCCTATCTATGCCTTTCATGATTTTACATACGTCTATCAGGTCTCTCCGCAACCTCTGACGCTGCAGAGAAAACAATCCACACTTGTCCGACCTCTCCTTCTAGAGTATGTAATACCCTGTAGTCCGGCCATCAGCCTGGTAAACCTCCTCTGCATCCTCTTCAATGCCCCCATATCAGGCGGCATAGTGGCGCAGCACTAGAGTCGCTGCCCCAGCGGCAGAGACCCAGGTTCGATCTTAGGTCCTGGTGCAGACAGAACATGTGTCTTAGACTCATAGGGTGATACAGAGCGGAAACATGCACTTTGGCCCACACCAGCCAACGTGTCCCATCTACACTAGTCCCACCTGCCTGCATTTGGCCCATATCCCTCCAAACTTGTCCTATCCTAACCCGGGGTTAGGAGGGAATGATTGATCAGCCATGATTGAACAGCAGAGTAGACTTGATGAGCTGAATGGTCTCATTCTACTTCTAACACTTATGATCTTATAATCTATTCATGTACTTGTCTAAATGTTTCTTTAACCTCGCAATAGACCCCGCCATAGCACCACACACACATTACAGATACAACAAAGATGTTAATATGTAAACCTATTAACTTAGTAAAACACTTCCGAAAGTGTTTGACAGGAGGGTAATGTGTCATAAGTTGACACCAGGCCAAAGTCCTTCTGCAGTTGTACAGGGCCCTAGTGAGACCACACCTGGAGTACCGTTTTGTTTACAGTGTGAGAAGAAAGGAAAAAGGAGGAGCCCGAGGGTTGAGGGAGAGCTAGGAAGTGGAGGAGACAGCAAGGGCTAATGGAATTGGGAGAATTCAATGTTTATGCCACTAGGATGCAGACTACCCAAGTCTGCATCCTATGAGGTGCTGCTCCTCCAATTTCCGGTGTTGCTCACTCTGGCCATGTAGGAGGCCCAGGACAGAAAGGTCGCATTCAGAATGGGAGGGGGAGTTGAAGTGCTGAGCCATCGGGAGGTCAGGTTGGTTATTGCGGACCAAGCGGAGGTGTTGGGCGAAACGATCGTCAAGCCTACGCTTGGTCTCACCGATGTAGATCAGCTGACATCTAGAGCAGCGGATGCAATAGATGAGGTTGGAGGAGATGCAGGTGAACCTCTGTTGCACCTGGAACGACTGCTTGGGTCCTTGAATGGAGTCGAGGGGGGAGGTAAAGCGACAAGTGTAGCATCTTTTGCGGTTGCATGGGGAAGTGCCCGTGGAGGGGGTGGTGCGGGAGGGAAGGGTGGCTCGAAGGGCCGAATGGCCTGTTCATGCACATATTGTCTATTGTTTACCACAAATGCACCCTTCTGTTAGCAACAGCAACAGGTTGGAGAGACTCGGATTGTTTTTCACGCTATAAAAACTAAAAACACCGGGTGGAGCCACCAGCCGTGGCTGCCTCGCAAACAGTCTGTCTGTCCTTTCTTCTTTTTGTTATTGTTAATAGGTGTTAAAAAGTATGTTTTAGTGTTCCTTGCTTTGTTTTATGTGGGGGGTGGGGTTGAGGAAGGGCGGGGGGGGGGTTGGGGGAATTTTTTTTTTCAATCTTTTACCTCGATGGGGATGCGATTTTTTCCAGTATCGTATCTCCGTCCCCACTGCGGCCTAACATCGTGGAGTTGGCGGTCTTTCATGGAGACCGATGGGCGCTCCAAGACGCGGGAGTCTGCAGGACTTCAACATCGCGGAGCTTGTGATCCCTTTGCCGGGGATCGAAGCTCCAACCTGTGGATTTCAACATCGTGAAGCCTGCGGTCTCTGGTAAGAAGAGGCCGACTCGGGAGCTCCGTGCTGCGGAGAGAGTTTCAACCGCCCCGACGCAGGAGTTTCGAGCACCCCGACGCGGGCTTCGATCGTCAGCTGCGGGGGCTTCGATCGCCCGACTACCCCGACTGCGGGAGAACACGAGGAAGAAGATGGAACTTTATTGCCTTCCATCACAGTGAGGAATGTGGAATCCACTGTGGTGGATGTTTATATTAACTTTTATGTGGTCGTGTGTGTCTTGTTGCTTTTCACTTAGTATGTCTGTATGGCAACTCAAATTTCACTGTACCTTAATTGGTACACGTGACAATAAACTGACCTTGAAACCTTGTATAGGTGACGTTTCGGGTCAGGATCCTTCTTCAGACTGATTGTGGGGAGGGCGTGAGAGGGGCTGGAAGAGAGGAGGCAGGGCAAAGCTCGGCGAGCGATAGGTGGACACAAAATGCTGGAGTAACTCAGCGGGTCAGGCAGCATCTCTGGAGAGAAGGAATGGGTGACGTTTCGGATCGAGACCCTTCTTCAGAATTAGAATCTTCAGAATTAATTAATATGTGTACAGTGGAACTGCAGATGCCGGCTTACACCGAAGATAGATACAAAGAGCTGGAGTAACTCAGCGGGTCAGGCAGCATCTCTGGAGAACACGGATAGGTGACGTTTCACAGAGTGCTGGAGTAACTCAGCGGGTCAGGCAGCATCTGTGGAGAACATGGATAGGTGACGTTTCACAGAGAGCTGGAGTAACTCAGCGGGTCAGGCAGCATCTCTGGAGAACACGGATAGGTGATGTTTCACAGAGTGCTGGAGTAACTCAGCGGGTCAGGCAGCATCTGTGGAGAACACGAATAGGTGATGTTTCGGGTCACGTCTGAAGAAGGGGAAGATACAGGGAGCAGGATATAGTTCTCAGCATTGTAGCGCACCAGTTCCCCAGACAAAGTCCAATGTCCGCAATGGGGTAGAGGTGAATCGGACAGTACCCCGGCTTATGGAAGGGCCGTTCAGAAGCCTGATAACAGAGGGGAAGAAGCTGTTCCTGAGTGATAGGTGGATACAGGTGAGTGGAGTTTTGATAGACAGATGACTGGACAAAGGCCTGAGATGAAAGGACAGGAGGTGTGAGTTCAGGATGGAAGATTCAAGATTCAATTTCCGTTACACATACCGCCATACTAAGTAAAAAGCGAAAATACACACAGCACATAAAATAAAATTTAACATCAACATCCACCACAGTGGAATCAAACGTTCCTCACTGTGATGGAATGCGATAAAGTTCAGTCATCTTCCTCCTTCAGGGCCTTTGAACGGGGCCGTTGCCGATGGTCCGATGTTCAGGCCGTCTCGTCGGGATGTTGAAAACTCCGGCGTCGGGACGGATCGGAACTCTCCGCGGCTTGGAGCTCCCGAGTCGGCCGCTTCTTACCGGGGACCGCGGGCTTCACGGTGTTTAAAGTCCACAGGCCCCCGCGGTGGGAGCTCCAACACCGGCGATCCTCGGCAAAGGATCCCAGGCTCCGCGATGGCTTGAAGCTCCGGGCCCGTCTCCAGGAAAGGCCGCACCACTCCACGTTGTTAGGGGGGGGGGGGGGGGGTGGAGAGGCGACACGGTGAAAAATCGCATCTCCGTCGAGGTAAGCGACTGGAAAAGGTTTCCCCCGATCCCCACACCCCCCCCCCCCCCCCACACACCCCCCCACATAAAACAAACTAAGAGACAATAAAACAAATATTTAAGACATGCTTAAAATAATAAAAACAGAGAAGGGACAAGACAGACTGCTGGCGAGGCAGCCATTACGGGCGGCACCCGGTGATGTAAATTGGGATGCCGGAGGAAAGAATGTCGATGGAAGGGGAGGGGAGGAAAAACAATCAACGTTCTTCCCATTAGATTATATAAACCATAAGCTAAATTGTCCCTAGTGTGTGGGATAGAACTAGTGTATGGAGATTGCTGGTCGGCGCGGACTTGGTGGGCCGAAGGGCCTGTTTCCGCGCTGTATTTCTAAAATCTAAAACTGAAAAAAACCCTAAAAAATTGACAAGGATTTTGTTGCCAGGACACGAGGGCCTGAGCTATAGGGAGAGGCTGAACAAGCTCGGACTTTATTTCTTGGAGCGCACTCCTACTCTTTGCTTCCGGTCTGCCAACCAATTTTCTATCCATCTCAACACCCTACCCACAATACCATGTGCTCAAATTTTAGTCACCAGTCTCCCGTGCGGGACCTTATCAAAGGCTTTCTGAAAGTCTAGATACACTACATCCACTGGCTCCCCTTCATCCGTTTTACTTGTCACATCCTCAAAAGATTCCAGAAGATTAGTCAAGCATGATTTCCCTTTCATAAATCCATGTTGACTTGGACTAATCCTTTTACTGCTATCCAAATGCCCCATTATTACCTCTTTAATAATTGACTCCAGCATCTTTCCCACCACCGAAGTCAGGCTAACTGGTCTGTAATTCCCCTTTTTCTCTCTCGCTCCTTTCTTGAAAAGTGGGGTAACATTAGCTATCCTCCAATCCACAGGAACTGGTCCTGAATCTATTGAACATTGGAAAATGATCACCAATTTCTAGAGCCACCTCCCTGAGGACCCTGGGATTCAGACCATCAGGCTATTAGTTAATTATTTTTTGTATTCTTGGTTATGATATATTTATCTTACGGTGTTGCGTTACTGGGGCTGTTACAGCATGGAAACAGGCCCTTCGGCCCAACTCGCCCACACCGGCCTACATGTCCCAGCTACCCAAGTCCCACTTGCCAGCACTTAGTCCAAACCTATACTACCCACGTACATGTCCAAATGTTTCTTAAACGATGGGATAGTCCCAGCCTCAACTACCTCCTCTGGCAGCTTGTTCCATACACCCACCACCCTCTGTGAGAAAATGTTACCCCTAGGATTCCTATTAAATCTTTTCCCCTTCACCTTGAACCTGTGTCCTCTGGTCCTCGATTCCCCTACAAGGGTAAAAGACTCTGTGCATCTACCCGATCGATTCCTCTCATGATTTTGTACACCTCTATAAGATCTCCCCTCATCCGCCTGCGCTCCATGGAATAGAGACCCAGCCTACTCAACCTCTCCCTACACCCTCCACATATGCCACTGTTCCGTCATTGGTACGGATGAGAATTAAACACATTTGCCACCCTCGACCTTCCTCTCGTGTCTGTGGCAAGAATGAGATTTTCTGTTGCTCAACAATCTCACATCTTCATCGCATTTTAGAGATTGAAAGATTTCTCCATTTCCCTCCTCCTCCGACTTCCTGCCTGTCGCCACAAAGCATTGGGTTCAGTCGAGAGTGAGGAGCGGGGGGGGGGGGGGTCAGAGAAGAGAGTTATAGATGTTGCCCAGACTCAACACCATTGTAGATGTGGCCCAGTCCATCACACACACCACACTCCCCACCATTGACTCCATCTTCAATAGACAATTGGTGCAGGAGTAGGCCATTCGGCCCTTCGAGCCAGCACCGCCATTCAATGTGATCATGGCTGATCATCCCCAATCAGTACCCAGTTCCTGCCTTCACCCCATATCCCCTGACTCCGCTATCTTTAAGAGCCCTATCTAGCTCTCTCTTGAAAGCATCCAGAGAACCGGCCTCCACCGCCCTCTGAGGCAGAGAATTCCACAGACTCACCACTCTCTGTGAGAAAAAGTGTTTCCTCGTCTCCGTTCTAAATGACTTACCCCTTATTCTTAAACTGTGGCCCATGGTTCTGGACTCCCCCAACATTGAGGTCGACAGATGGCACAATGGGCTAAGTGTTCGGCTGGCAGCCTGAAGGTGGCCGGTTCGAATCCTGCTTGGAGTGTGTACTGTCGTTGTGTCCTTGGGCAAGACATTTCACCTACCTTTGCCTGGGACTAGCTACTGATTGGCTACAATCTCGCATATTTACATGTAAAATGTTCATTAATATGCACTGTCCCTATAAACAAATTATTATTATTATTATTATTATATTGGGAACACGTTTCCTGCCTCTTATAAAAAATACACAAAGTGCTGGAGTAATTTAGATGCAGCCTGACCCACTGTACTCCAGCACTTTGTGGCAAAATGTAACCAGCTTAGAGAATGGTGTAATATATAACAATTGTTCTGCTGTTAATAATGATGTGTAGGGGCCTATTCATGAATAGTGAGATTAGTTGCCTTATCTCTGCATGAGTCAAACTTTCAACCTTCCTGAGAAATGCAATCTGGCAACAGCTTCATCCAAGACTGCAAGAAATATCAGAGTTGTGTACGCAGGCCAGACCATCGCACAAACCAACCTCCCTTCCATTGACTCCATCTACACCTCACGCTGCCTCGGCAAGGCCAGCAGCATAATCAAGGACCAGTCTCACCCCGGTCACTCCCCTCTTCTCCCCTCTCCCATCGGGCAAGAGGTACAGAAGTGTGAAAACGCACACCTCCAGATTCAGGGACAGTTTCTTCCCAGCTGTTATCAGGCAACTGAACCATCCTCTCACCAACCAGACAGCGGTCCTGAGCTACTATCTACCTCATTGGTGACCCTCGGACTATCTTTAGGGAGACAAAAATGCTGGAGAAACTCAGCGGGTGAGGCAGCATCTATGGAGCGAAGGAATAGGTGACGTTTCGGGTCACCTATTCCTTCGCTCCATAGATGCTGCCTCACCCGCGGAGTTTCTCCAGCATTTCTGTCTACCTTTGATTTTACCAGCGTCTGCAGTTCTTTCTTAAACAACTCTGACTATCTTTAATCGGTCTTTACTAGATTTTATCTTGCACTTAACGTCATTCACCGTATCCTGTATCTGTGTACTGTGGATGGCGAGATTGTAATCAAGTGTTGTCTTTGATAGCGAGCAGCAGAAAACAAGCTTTCGGCTGTGTACCTCGGTACATGTGACAATAAACATGTGACAGCAGACTGAACTAGAATCAAATACACAGGACAAGATGTTAAGAAGTCCCTTGTGCCAATAGGTGGGGAGCATTTCACGACATTCGTTGATTGTTGAGAGTGGTAGACGCTCAACATCGGTGGGGGGGGGGGGGGGGGGGGCGGGGGGGGGGGGGGAGGGGATACGTATATCTTGGCCTGGGTAACCTTCAGGACAGTTGGGCACAGGACACATCATCAGTAGTGTACCCTTGCATCACTGGGTGTTTTGGCCTTTTAACACTATACACCCTCCACAAGGGCGGCCCGCTGCAGGATGATCAGCCCTCAGCGCGTGTCCCGTGTCAAACCGTCCCAAAGATTCACCCTGAAATACTTGGGGCCCAGCATGGGTCTTTCCGCTTGATCCAAATCCACCGGCTGCTTCCTTCAGCCGCCTCTGAGAGTGATCTTATGGTCTTCCGCAGAGCCTGACCGTGGATTCCAAGCTCCTTCAGCAGTCTGATGGTAGATGACCCAACAAATCCTCTGCATCCCACTTCAACTGGATAGACTTTGGTGTTCCAGCCACGCTGCGTTGCCTCTGCTGCAAGCTCTGCGTAGCGCAGCTTCTTACGCTCATAGGCCTCCTCAACAGAGTATCTGAACACGAAACCAGTAAATCAAAACAAAGATATTTGAAAAAGTGTTGTCTGTCCATGTTCTCCACAGATGCTGCCTGACCCGCTGAGTTACTCCAGCACTCTGTGAAACGTCACCTATCCATGTTCTCCACAGATGCTGCCTGACCCGCTGAGTTACTCCAGCACTCTGTGAAACGTCACCTATCCATGTTCTCCACAGATGCTGCCTGACCCGCTGAGTTACTCCAGCACTTTGTGAAACGTCACCTATCCATGTTCTCCACAGATGCTGCCTGACCCGCTGAGTTACTCCAGCACTCTGCATGTGCAAGTTCAAGGTCACATGTATTGACACATGCACCAATTAAGGTACAGTGATATTTGAATTACCATGCAGCTATACAATGAAAGGAACACAACACACAATAGAACTTAATATGAACATCTACCATTTACTGTGATGGAGGCAATAACGTCCAGTCAGCCTTCTTCATTTTGTTCACCCATGTTTGGGGGCCTTGACCCACCGTGGTCGCCGTTACAGATTGTACAGGCACTCTCGTTGGGATGATCACAGCTCCGATGTCGGGACGGATGGAACACATTCCGCGGCTTAGGAGTGCCCGAATCGGCCACTTGGTCACCGGGGACTGCGGCTCCACGTTCGTGTCTGTCCCGTGTGTCAACTAACATCAGCAGTTCCTTCCGACATGCAGAGTTACTCTAGCACTTTTTGTCAGATCTTGCCCTTTTACCCCAGAGTGCTTCGCCTCCACATGGAATCCAGTGCATCTCTAGTCTAGAGATACAGCATGTAAACAGCTGCCGATGGCCTCCACTGCCTTCTGAGGCAGAGAATTCCACAGATTCACAACTCTCTGGATGAAATGTTTTTCCCTCATCTCTGTCCTAAATTGGCCTACCCCTTATTCTTAAACTGTGACCCCTGGTTCTGGACTCCCCCAACATCGGGAACATTCTAGCCTGTCCAATCCTTTAAGAATGTTATATGTTTCGATAAGATTCCCTCTCATCCTTTTAAATTCCAGTGAATACAAGTCCAGTCGACCCATTCTTTCATCATATGTCAGTCCCGCCATCCCGGGAATTAACCTGGTGAACCTACGCTGCATTCCCTCAATAGCAATAATGTCCTTCCTCAAAAAAGGAGACCGAAATTGTACACAATACTCCAGGTGCGGTCTCACCAGGGCCCTGTACAACTGCAGTAGGACCTCCTTGCTCCTAAACTCAAATCCTCTCGCAATGAAGGTCAACATGCCATTAGCTTTCTTCACTGCCTGCTGTACCTGCATACTTACTTTCAATGACTGATGTACAAGCACACCCAGGTCTCGTTGTACCTCCCCTTTTCCTAATCTGACACCATTCATAATCTGCCTTCCTGTTCTTGAACCAAAGTGGATAACCTCACATTTATCCACATTATACTGCATCCGCCATGCATCTGCCCATTTACCCAACCTATCCAAGTCACCCTGCAGCCTCATAGCATCCTCCTCGCAGCTCACACTGCCACCCAGCTTTGTGTCATCCGCAAACTTGTCCATGTCAATGCCCTACCCCCAATACCATGTGCTCTAATTTTGCACACTAATCTCTTGTGTGGGACCTTGTCAAAGGCTTTTTGAAAGTCCAGATACACCACATCCACTGGCTCTCTCTTATCCATTCTACTAGTTACATCCTCAGATAATTCCATAAGATTAGTCAAGCATGATTTCCCCTTCATAAACCCATGCTGACTTTGACCGATCCTGTCACTGCTTTCCAAATGCGCTGCTATACCGCCTTTAACAATCAACTCAAGCATCTTCCCCACCACTGATGTCAGGCTAACTGGTCTATAATTCCCTGTTTTCTCTCTCCCTCCTTTCTTAAAAAGCGGAGTTACATTGGCTACCCTCCAGTCCACAGGAACTGATCCAGGGTCGAGAGAACATTGGAAAATGGTCACAAATGCATCCACGATTTCTAGGGCCACCTCCTTGAGTACTCTGGGATGCAGACCATCAGGCCCTGGGGATTTATCTGCCTTCAGTCCCAACAGTTTACCTAACACCATTTTCTGACTAATGTGGATTCCCTTCAGTTCCTCCCTCCCACTATATCCTTGGTCCCCTAGTATTTCTGGGGGATTGTTTGTGTCTTCCTTGGTGAAGACAGAACCAAAGTACTCATTTAACTGTTCTGCCATTTCCTTGTTTCCCATTATAAATTCACCTGTCTCCGACTGTAAGGGACCTACATTTGTCTTCACTAATCTTTTCCTTTTTACACACCTATAGAAACTTCCTTTACATACCTAAAGAAAAGTCCGTTTTTATATTTCCCGCATGCTTTCTTTCATGCTCTTGTTCCCCCTCTTAATTAACCCCTTTGTTGAGATCTAAATTTCTCCCAGTCCTCTGGTTAGCCGCTTGCTCTGGCCAATTTATATGACTCTTCCGTGGGTTTAACACTATCCTTGACTTCCCTCGTCAGCCACGGTTGAGCCGCCTTCCCAGTTTTATTTTTTCGCCAGACAGGGATGAACAATTACTGCAGTTTATCCATGCGGTCTTTAAATCTTTACCATTGCATCTCCACCATCAACCCTTTATGTATAATCTGCCAGTCTATCCAACCCAATTTCCGTCTCATACCTTCAAAGTCTCCATTATTCAAGTTCAGGCCCCTAGTCTCTGAATTATCCGTGTCGCTCTCCATCCTAATGCAGAATTCCACCATATTATGGTCACTGTTGCCCAAGGGGCCTTGCACAACAAGATTGCTAACTAATCCTTCCCCGTTACACAATAACCAGTCTAGGATGGCCTGCCCTCTAGTCGGTTCCTCTATATATTGGTTTAAAAAAACATCCCAGGAAATCCTCCTCCTCAGCGCTGTCACCAACTTGGTTGGCCCCAATCTATATGTAGATTAAAGTCACCCATGACAACCGCTGTACCTGTGCTACATACATCCCTAATTTTCTGCTTGATGCTATCCCCAACCACCCTACTGCTGTTTGGTGGTCTGTATACAACTCCAACAAGGGTTTTCTGCCCATGGCTATTTCACAGTTCTACCCATACCGATTCTACAGCATCCAAGCTTCTTGCTGTTGCATTAATCTCCTCTTGAACCAGCAATGCCAACCCCACCTCCTCTTCCTTTCTGTTTATCCTTCCTGAATATCGAATACCCCTGCATGTTTAGCTCCCAGCCTTGGTCACCCTGGAGCCATGTCTCTGTAATTCCAACTATATCATATTCCTTCGGCCCACCGAGTCCACGCCGACCAGCGATCCCCGCACATTAACACCACCCTACACACACTAGGGACAATTTTACATTCAATAGACAACAGACAAAGGACAATAGACAATAGGTGCAGGAGTAGGCCATTCGGCCCTTCGAGCCAGCACCCAATCAGTACCCCGTTCCTGCCTTCTCCCCATATCCCCTGACTCCGCTATCTTTAAGAGCCCCATCCAGCTCTCTCTTGAAAGCATCCAGAGAACCGGCCTCCACCGCCCTCTGAGGCAGAGAATTCCACAGACTCACCACTCTCTGTGTGGAAATTACCAAGCCAATTAACCTACAAACCGGCACGTCTTTGGAGTGCGGGAGGAAGCTGAAGATCTCGGAGAAAACCCACGCAGGTCACGGGGGAGAACGTACAAACTCCATATGGACAGCACCCGTAGCCGGGATCGAACCCGGGTCTCCGGCGCTGCAAGGGCTGTCCCACTGTACGAGCTAATTCTATAGCTCTCCCGAGTTTAAAAAAAAATCAAACTCGTGGTAAGCACGTAGAATGTACATAGCGGGTACGTCGGAGCTCGGGGACGCCTCTTAGCGGCTCGTAACGCTATCGGCAGGTACTCGGGAAACGCGATAAGCTCGTGAAGACTCGTGAAGATTTTTCAACATGTTGTAAAATGCCCCCGACTACCTACGAGCGGCCATTACCGTAAATCTCCGAGTTCGAATCGGGGGAAAACTCGGGAGAGCTCTCGAATTACCTCGTACAGTGGGACGGCCCCATTAGGCAGAGCTCTACCGATTACCCATTGTCTTCCCGCTGAGTGGATAGCACGCAACAAAAGCTTTTCACTGTACCTCGGTACACCTGACAATAAACTAAACTGTAAGTATTTACATTGCTTTTACCTCAGTTGCAGGGAGAAGTGGCGGGGGAAGGGACGAGTCCATTATGTGTAGGCTTGCAGCTGCTCAGCTGTTGACCGAGCGAGGAGAGGAGGGGGTGGGTTGAGTCCCAGCGATGGGTGCAGATTCGGGGCACCGTGCGTTCTCGGCAGACTCCCCCGCGGCGCAGGGGTCCATGATACACAGAGCAGCTCGCCAGATCAGCCAGGAAGTGGCGGCTTGCAGTTCACCTCTTCCTCCCTCCCTTGCTCGCCCGCTCTCAGCGCTCGGCTCAACCTCGCAGAGATCGACGCGCCCCCGGGAGGATGTGGCAAGTTGTCTGCCCCCTTGCACACACAGCGCAAAACCACGGAAGGCATTTTCACGTCCTCGTCCCTCCGGGCTGGACTAGAGGCAAGAGAGAGGGCAGCACGGTGGCTCAAAGGGGTAGAGTTGCTGCCTCACAGCGCCAGAGACCCGGGCTCCATCCTGACTATGGGCGCTGTCTGTACGGAGTTTGTACCTTGTGTGGTGAGTCTGTGGAATTCTCTGCCTCAGAGGGCGGAGGAGGCAGGTTCTCTGGATGCTTTCAAGAGAGAGCTAGATAGGGCTCTTAAAGATAGCGGAGTCAGGGGATATGGGGAGAAAATTGTCCCTAGTGTGTGCGTAGGAGAGCATTAAGGGCCTGTCCCACTGTACGGGGTAATTCAAGAGTTCTCCCGAGTTTTCACCTGATTCAAACTCGGAGAATGTCCGTAGCGGGTCCGTAGGAGTCCGTGGATGTCTCGTAGCGGCTCGCACGAGTAGAAAGTAACAATTTGTTTCATCACGAGTATTTTCTTTACTTGTGGACATTTTTCACAGTGTTGAAAAAACGTCACGAGTTTACCGGATTTCCCGAGTACCGACCGTTACTCGTATGAGCCGCTACGGGACAACCATGAACTCCTACATAGATACATAGAAACATAGACAATAGGTGCAGGAGTAGGCCATTCGGCCCTTCGAGCCTGCACCGCCATTCAATGTGATCATGGCTGATCATCCAACTCAGTATCCCGTACCTGCCTTCTCTCCATACCCTCTGATCCCTTTAGCCACAAGGGCCACATCTAACTCCCTCTTAAATATAGCCAATGAACTGGCCTCAACTACCCTCTGTGGCAGAGAGTTCCAGAGATTCACCACTCTCTGTGTGAAAAAGTTTCTTCTCATCTCGGTCCTAAAGGATTTCCCCCTTATCCTTAAACTGTGACCCCTTGTCCTGGACTTCCCCAACATCGGGAACAATCTTCCTGCATCTAGCCTGTCCAACCCCATAAGAATTTTGTACGTTTCTATAAGATCCCCTCTCAATCTCCTAAATTCTAGCGAGTATAAGCCAAGTCTATCCAGTCTTTCTTCATATGAAAGTCCTGCCATCCCAGGAATCAGTCTGGTGAACCTTCTCTGTATTCCCTCTATGGCTATAATGTCCTTCCTCAGATTTGGAGACCAAAACTGTACGCAATACTCCAGGTGTGGTCTCACCAAGACCCTGTACAACTGCAGTAGAACCTCCCTGCTCCTATACTCAAATCCTTTTGCAATGAAAGCTAACATACCATTCGCTTTCTTCACTGCGGACCCGCTACGTACATTACACGAGCTCGAATCAGGGGAAAACTCGGGAGAACTCTTGAATTACCTCGTACAGTGGGACAGGGCCTTTAGTGTGCAAGGATCGCTGGTCGGCGCGGACTCAATACACAATAGACAATAGGTGCAAGAGAAGGCCATTCGGCCATTTGAGCCAGTACCGCCATTCAATGTGATCATGGCTGATCATCCACAATCAGTACCCCGTTCCTGCCTTCTCCCTATACCCCTTGACTCCTTGAGCTATTTTTAAAAGCTCTATCTAACTCTCTCTTGAAAGCCTCCAGATAACCTTCTGAGGCAGAGAATTCCACAGACTCACAACTCTCTGTGTGAATATTTTTTCCTCATCTCCGTTTTAAATGGCCCGCCCCTTATTCTTAAATAAGATGGGCCGAAGGGCCTGTTTCTGCTCTGTATCCCTAAACTAAACTAAAACATATTACACTCTCAAGACAGACACAATAAGCTAGTAACCAGAAGGGGCTATGGGGAGAAGGCAGGAGAATGGGGTTAGGAGGGAGAGATAGATCAGCCGTGATTGAATGGTAGAGCAGATGGGCCGAATGGCCAAATTCTGCTCCTATCACTTATGAACTTATGAATAGTGTCACCCATTCCAGAGATGCTGCCCGTCCTGCGGAGTTACTCCAGCTTTTTGTGTCTGTCTTCGGTTTAAACCAGCATCTGCAGTTCCTCCTGACACAAGTGTTTCAATTATAGACAATAGTCACCTGGATTCTTTTATTTAAGAAGGAACTGCAGATGCTGGAAAATCGAAGGTAGACAAAAGTGCTGGAGAAACTCAGCGGGTGCAGCAGCATCTATGGAGCGAAGGAAATAGGCAACGTTTCGGGCCGAAACCCTTCTTCAGACTGATGTAGGGTGGGGGAGAAGAAAGGAAAAAGGAAGAGGAGGAGCCCGAGGGCTGGGGGAGAACTGAGAAGGGGAGGAGACAGCAAGGGCTACCGGAAATTGGAGAAGTCAATGTTTATGCCACTAGGGTGCAGACTGCCCAAGCGGAATATGAGGTGCTGCTCCTCCAATTTGCACTGGGCCTCACTCTGACAATGGAGGAGGCCCAGGACAGAAAGATCAGCGTGGGAATGGGAGGGGGAGTTGAAGTGCTGAGCCACCGGGAGATCAGGTTGGTTAAGACAGACTGAGCGGAGGTGTTCAGCGAAAAGTTCGCCGAGCCTGCGCGTGGTCTCGCCGATGTAGAGAAGTTGACACCATCAACAGCGGATGCAATAGATGAGGTTGGAGGAGGTGCAGGTGAACCTCTACCTCACCTGAAAAGACTGTTTGGGGCCCTTGGATGGAGTCAAGGGGGGAGGTAAAGAGACAGGTGTTGCATCTCCTGCGGTTGCAGGGGAAAGTACCCGGGGAGGGGGTGGTTTGGGTGGGGAAGGGACGGGTTTCGGAGGGAAGCGGTATCTGCGGAAAGCAGAAAGGGGTGGAGATGGGAAGATGTGGCCAATAGTGGGATCCCGTTGGAGGTGGTGAAAATGTTGGAGGATTATCTGTTGTAGGTGACGGCTGATAGGGTGGAAGGCGAGGACAGAGGGGGACTCTGCGCCTTGTTACGAATGGGGGGGGGGGGAGGGGGAGTAAGAGCGAAGCTGTGGGATATCGAGGAGACCCCAGTGAGAGTCTCATCGATAATGGAAGAGGGGAACCCCCGTTCCCTAAAGAATGAAGACATCTCCGATGCCCTGGTGTGGAACACCTCATCCTGGGAGCAGATGCGGCGTAGATGGAGGAACTGGGAGTAGGTGATGGAGTCTTTACAGGAAGCAGGGTGGGAAGAAGTGTAGTCAAGATAGCTATGGGAGTCAGTAGGTTTGGTGGTAGTCACGGTGGTGCAGCGGTAGAGTTGCTGCCTTGCAGCGAATGTAGCGCCGGAGACCCGGGTTCGATCCCGACTACGGGTGCTGTCGGTATGCAGTTTGTACGTTCTCCCCGTGACCCGCGTGGGTTTTCTCCGAGATCTTCGGTTTCCTCCCACACTCCAAAGATGTACAGGTTTGTAGGTTAATTGGCTTGGTGTAAATGTAAAAAATGTCCCTGGTGGGTGTAGGATAGTGTTAATGTGCGGGGATCGCTGGTCGGCGCGGACCCGGTGGGCCGAAGGGCCTGTTTCCGCGCTGTATCTCTAAACTATACTAATCTAGTAGATGTCAGTCATTGTTTAAGAAAGAACTGCAGATGCTGGAAAATCTGAGGTCGACAAAAATGCTGGAGAAACTCAGCGGGTGAGGCAGCATCTATGGAGCGAAGGAAATAGGCGACGTTTCGGGTCGAGACCCTTCTTCGGTCAATAGTCTGTTTCCTGTGATGGAGACGGTGAGATCTAGAGACAGCAGGGAGACGTCGGAGACTTGGATCACCTCCATTCCTGGGTCCAATGCACAATAGACAATAGGTGCAGGAGTCGGCCATTCGGCCCTTCGAGCCAGCACCGCCATTCAATGTGATCATGGCTGATCATCCCCAATCAGTACCCCGTTCCTGCCTTCTCCCCATATCCCCTGACTCCGCTATTTTTAAGAGCCCTATCTAGCTCTCTCTTGAAAGTATCCACAGAACCTGCCTCCACCGCCCTCTGAGGCAGAGAATTCCACAGACTCACCACTCTCTGTGAGAAAAAGTGTTTCCTCGTCTCCGTTCTAAATGGCTTACTCCTTATTCTTAAACTGTGGCCCTTGGTTCTGGACTCCCCCAACATCGGGAACATGTTTCCTGCCTCTAGCGTGTCCAAGCCCTTAACAATCTTATATGTTTCAATGAGATATCCTACGCTGCACTCCCTCAATAGCAAGAATATCCTTCCTCATATTAGGGGACCAAAACTGCACACAATACTCCAGGTGTGGTCTCACTAGGGCTCTGTACAACTGCAGATGGACCTCTTTGCTCCTATATTCAATTCCTCTTGTTATAAAGGCCAACATGCCATTCGCTTTCTTCACTGCCTGCTGTACCTGCATGCTTACACAATTGCGCCATTTAGTTTAAATGGCCTCTTGCTAATTGTTTCTTGCCAAATAATGTTTCTGCTTTCCATTCCCCCCGCCCTCCGAGCGTATTGTTAATCAGTTCCGTGCCCTCCAAATATCAGTGGCGTTCTTCCTCATTGTTTATAACAGAGCTGTGTTAAGTGTCATGTACAAACTTGGTGATAACACTCTGTTTACCAAAGTCAAGGTCACCGACACAAACTGGCAAGAGCCGTCGGCTTTTTTTTTCAACACTTTCTGAGGAAGTTTCATTTACGACAAAAAAACCTTTGGCTTCCTGTAATGAAACCAGTTTATATTTTTAATCTACAACAGTGCCCTTCACTATCGCACGGAATATTTTGTGTCGGAAGGAACCGCAGATGCTGGCTGAGACCAAAGATAGACGCGCAAAACTGGAGTAAAGGGCCTGTCCCACTTGGCCGACATTGGCGCGCCATTTACGCAGCCTCCAAGAATGTGGTTGTCGCGTTGTGACACACGGGTAACGTGGAGAGGCGTGGAGGAGTGTGGAGTTGCGCGCGGTATCGTGCAGCGCCACAGAATTTCGTGCTGCATGGAATCCTCTGGCGCCACCTGTGTGACGTATCGCGTATTGGGTACGCACGCTGCCACATTGGCGACGGACGCTGGCATCCCGACATCTCACGTGTATGCGTGGTGACACATAGTCACGTGACCGTGCGTAACCATGCGTCGCCACATCTGCAGGGTATTGTAATGACGTCACGTGCAACAGTCGGCTGTGCTGACGCATGATGACGTGTGATTTGTGCGCGACATCCCGCGTAACGACACGTCGACCTATTTTACATATGACGCGTAAATGAGGCGCAAATGACGGCCAAGTGGGTCAGGCAGCATCTCTGGAGAGAATGAATGGGTAACGTTTCAGAAGAAGGGTCTCGACCCGAAACGGCGCCCATTCCTTCTCTCCAGAGATGCTGCCTGTCCCGCTGAGTTACTGGACTATTGTGTGCAGTTTTGGTCTCCAAATGTGAGGAAGGACATTCTTGCTATTGAGGGAGTGCAGCGTAGGTTTACAAGGTTAATTCTCGGGATGGCGGGACTGTCATATGCTGAGAGAATGGAGCGGCTGGGCTTGTACACTCTGGAGTTTAGAAGGATGAGAGGGTATATTATTGAAACATATTAGATTATTAAGGGCTTGGACACGCAAGAGGCAGGAAACATGTTCCCGATGTTGGGGGAGTCTAGAACCAGGGGCCACAGTTTAAGAACAAGGGGTAGACAAAAATGCTGGAGAAACTCAGTAGGTGAGGCAACATCTATAGAGTGAAGGAATAGGTGATGTTTCGGGTCGAGACCCTACTTCAGACCCAGAATAAGGGGTAAGCCATTTAGAACGGAGATGAGGAAACACTTTTGAGTCTGTGGAATTCTCTGCCTCAGAGGGCGGTGGAGGCCGGTTCTCTGGATACTTTCAAGAGAGAGCTAGATAGGGCTCTTAAAAATAGCGGAGTCAGGGGATATGGGGAGAAGGCAGGAACGGGGTACTGATTGGGGATGATCAGCCAAGATCACATTGAATAGCTCGAAGGGCTGAATGGCCTACTCCTGCACCTATTGTCTGTTGTCCAGCTTTTTTTGTGTCTAACTTTTCCTGATGGTCGGGGACAATGGGAAGCACCTGCAGCAGCGGCGTTACTGAATGAGAGAAAACAGCGGCGCTTGGTGCTAACATTGGCAGGAGAAAATGGTGCTGTTATTCCCCTTTCTCTCTCAAGCCGGATGTGGCTGACAGCACTGAGACGTGAAGACCGATTGCCACAGGCAGCAGTAATTCAAGAGCTCCGTCAACAATTGCCAAAGAGCGGCAAAATAAAAAGTTTAAGTAGAAATTAGCAACCGAGTTGAAATGGAATTCAGAATCGCAACCTGAGGGTTGAATCCTCCAACATCAGCTGATCCCCCCCCAGCTGCCCTCCACCCCCCCCCCCCCCCTCTCCTCTGCACTCCATCCACCCACGAGAGTGGATGTGGAGAGGATGTTTCCACTGGTGGGAGAGTCCAGGACCAGAGGTCATAGCCTCAGAATTAAAGGACTGCAGTGGCCTGGATGAGGTCTAGAAAAGGCCAGACTCCAGGCAGGTTCAGAAGTCATGTAATGAATCATGGCAATAGACAATAGACAACAGGTGCAGGAGTAGGCCATTTGGCCCTCTAGCCAGCACTGCCATTCAATGTGATCATGGCTGATCATCCCCAATCAGTACACCGTTCCTGCCTTCTCCCCATATCCCCTGACTCCGCTATTTTTAAGAGCCCAATCTAGCTCTCTCTTGAAAGCATCCAGAGAACCGGCTTCCACTGAGGCAGTGAATTCCACAGACTCACAACTCTCTGTGAGAAAAAGTGTTTCCTCGTCTCCGTTCCAAACGGCTTACTCCTTATTCTTAAACTGTGGCCCCTGGTTCTGGTCTCCCCCAACATCGGGCACATGTTTCCTGCCTCTAGCGTGTCCAAACCCTTAACAATCTTATATGTTCCAATGAGATACCCTCTCATCCTTCTAAACTCCAGAGTATACAAGCCCAGCTGCTCCATTCTCTCAGCAAACACACAGAACGCCCGTGAACAGGCACCCGGGAAACCCCGTGGGCAGACAATCGCCCCCGTCCCTCAAGAGCCGAGGGGGGTGACTCAAGGATTGGCCTGACCCCCAGGGACCGCCATTGGAAGGAGATGTGGAGGAATTTCTTTGGTCAGAGGGTGGTGAATCTGTGGAATTCTTTGCCGTAGAAGGCTGTGGAGGCCAAGTCAATGGATATTTTTAAGGCAGAGATAGATAGATTCTTGATTGGTACGGTGTAGTTGAGTGTCACTCATGCTGTGGCTCCGCCCACAGGCTAATTAGAGAGCTCTCTCTCAACAACCAGGTTCAGGAATAGCTACTTCCCCACAGCCATCAGGCTATTAAACTTGGCTCGGACAAAACACGGAACATTAATAACCCATTATCTGTTATTTGCAGTTTATCAGTTTATTTATTCATGTGTGTATATATTTATATAATGGTACTAGACCAAGTGCAGACCCGTTGGGTCTGTTCCCCCAACATGCGGTTGTGGGGGGGGAGGCGGCATGCAGCGTCACACACACTATCCCCCCCCCCCCCCGCAATCACGCTAATTACCCCCCTTGATATTATATTAATATTATTAATTTGCTCCTTTTACCCCATAACCACCCTATCTACTGACGCATAGCCCCCAACTTTCAGTCACATCTAGAGAGGGGGAGGGGGGGGGGTTAGAGAGTGAGGGCAGAGAGAGAAGGGGCAGAGACAGAGAAAGAGAGAGGGGGGGAGAACCTAAAAAACATTTTAGAACCAAAAGAGACACATTCTGCAAACATTGTGGAACCAAAAGAGACACTTTTTGCAAACATTTTAGAACCAATAGACACTTTTTGCAAACATTTTAGAACCAATAGACACATTCAGCAAGCGTTTTAGAGGAGAGGGGGGAGAGAGGGGAAAGGGGGAGAGAGATGGTGTGCTGAGAGGGGAGGGGGAGAGGTGGGGAGCAGGGAGGGGGAGGGGGTGTGGAGGGAAGGGGGTAGGGAGTTGTGTGGAGGGAGGGGGTTTAGGGAGGGAATGGTGGGGGAGGGATGGAGGGAGGGGGCAGAAAAGAGGGGAGGAGAGAGAGGGGGGAGAGGAGAGGGGGGGGAGAGAGAGGAGGGGAGGAGCGGAGAGGGGGAGAGGAGAGGGGGAGAGGAGAGGGGGGAGAGGAGAGGGGGAGAGGAGATGGGGGGAGAGGAGGGGGGGGAGAGAGGAGAGGGGAAGGGGAGAACCTAAAAAAACATTTTAAAACCAAAAGAGACACATTCTGCAAGCATTGTAGACCCAAAAGAGACACTTTTTGCAAACATTTTAGAACCAATAGACACATTCTGCAAGCGTTTTAGAACCACTAAGGGCACTTACATTTGAGTAGACATGTGTTCAGTGTTATTCACAGCTCAGAGAAACGTGACCCTCTACCTTCCTCCATATTCCTGGTTTTATAGTCCCTCCTCCCTGCCGCCAGCGGGGGCAGCAGAGAGAATGGGGAATGTTGTAAAATCATTAATATCTCTGTCATTTTTCATCGATGGGAAAAATCCTCGGCACACATACGGCAGAGGGGGGCTCTGAGCAAGGTGGCCAAAAATGACGGCCGTAGGTGGCGGCGTTCTCTCGGAAATCGCAGCACAGAATGCCAAAACCGGTCAAGAACAGACTTTTAGTAATATAGATATGGACACACTGATCTGTTTTGTAGTCAATGCCTACTATGTCCTGTTGTACTGAAGCAAAGCAAGAATTTCATTGTCCTATCAGGGACACATGGCAATAAACTCTCTTGAATCATGAATCTTGAATCTCTCTCTATTAGACTATGTATGCTGAGATGAAAGCTCTTTGAGTCACCTCCGCAGAGTTGCTAATAAAAGACTATGGATTCTAATCACTTTGTGTGACCTGATCTTTATCCAACATGTTGTCGGAAGTAGAATCTTGTGCAGTACGCAACAGGTTGGCACCGCACCAACAAAGGCAACCACTTCTCTCACACCCAGTTCCTGCCCTTCCGTGGCCCACAGTGACAACTGACATATTTGAGTGGTGTCAGGGGTTATGGGGAGAAGGCAGGAGAATGGGGTTAGGAGGGAGAGATAGATCAGCCATGATTGAACGGCAGAGTAGACTCGATACATAGATACATACATAGAAAATAGGTGCAGGAGTAGGCCATTCGGCCCTTCGAGCCTGCACCGCCATTCAATATGATCATGGCTGATCATCCAACTCAGTATCCTGTACCCACCTTCTCTCCATGCCCCCTGATCCCTTTAGCCACAAGGACCACATCTAACTCCCTCTTAAATATAGCCAATGAACTGGCCTCAACTACCTTCTGTGGCAGAGAGTTCCAGAGATTCACCACTCTCTGTGTGAAAAATGATTTTCTCATCTGGGTCTTAAAGGATTTCCCCCTTATCCTTAAACTGTGACCCCTTGTCCTGGACTTCCCCAACATCGGGAATAATCTTCCTGCATCTAGCCTGCAACCCCTTAAGAATTTTGTAAGTTTCTATAAGATCCCCTCTCAATCTCCTAAATTCTAGCGGACCCAGCACGATGGGCCGAGTGGCCTCATTCTGCTCCCATAACTAATGAATTTTCGAAGTTTATAGGCGGCATGGTGGCGCAGTGGTAGAGTTGCTGCCTCACAGCGCCGGGGTCCCGGGTTCGACCCTGACCGCGGGCGCTGTCTGCACGGAGTTTGTACGTTCTCCCCGTGACCCGCGTGGGTTTTTTACCGGGTGCTCCGGTCTCCGCCCACACTCCAATGACGTGCAGGTTTGTAGTTTAATTGGCTTCCGTATCAGGTGTGGCAAGTGTGTACGGGATAGTATCAATGTACGGGAAGGGTCATCGATGCTCGGCGCGGACTCGGTGGTCCGGGCGGCTTGTTGCCGTGTTGTACCTCTCGTCTAAACTCCAAATCAAGGACTTAGGGGAGACCTGATAGAAGCATAGAAAATAGGTGCAGGAGCAGGCCATTCGGCCCTTCGAGCCAGCACCACCATCGTGGCTGACCATCCAAAATCAGTACACCTGTTCCAGCTTTTTTCCCCCATATTCCTTGATAGAAGTCAATAAATTTTTCAGAGGCATAGATAGGGTCGACAGTCATAGTGGAAATATCAAAGAGGTCAATAGACAATACACAACAGGTGCAGGAGTAGGTCATTCGGCCCTTCGAGCCAGCACCGCCATTCAATGTGATCATGGCTGATCATCCACAGTCAGTACCCCGTTCCTGCCTTCTCCCCATATCCCCTGACTCCGCTATTTTTAAGAGCACTATCTAGCTCTCTCTTGAAAGCATCCAGAGAACCGGCCTCCACCGCCCTCTGAGGCAGAGAAGGCTGAGGCTGTGGTCCTAGCATTAAAGTGCAAGGGGCAAGGTTCGAAGGAGATGTTTTTACACAGAGGGTGGTGGGTGCCTGGAACGCGCTGCCAGGGGTGGTGGTGGAGGCAGATAGGATCGTGGCATTTAATAGGCTTTTGGATGGGATAGCGGATATGCAAGGAATGGAGGGATATGGATCATGAGCAGGGAGAAGAGATTAGTTTATCTTGGCATCATGTTCAGCATGGACATTGTGGGCCGAAGGG
The DNA here is from genome assembly GCF_010909765.2 of Amblyraja radiata. Lineage (NCBI taxonomy): Eukaryota > Metazoa > Chordata > Chondrichthyes > Rajiformes > Rajidae > Amblyraja > Amblyraja radiata. The sequence goes on along the minus strand of NC_045959.1, from coordinate 115,933,547 downwards.
CCTGTTCCTGTGCTGTACTGTACACAAAGTGCTACAGTAACTCAGCGAGTCAGGTAGCATCTCGGAGAAGTGAAATGGACAGTCTGAAGAAGGGCCCCGACCTGAAACGTCATCTATCCATGTTCTCCACAGATGCTGCCTGACCCGCTGAGTTACTCCAGCACTCTGTGAAACGTCACCTATCCATGTTCTCCACAGATGCTGCCTGACCCGCTGAGTTACTCCAGCACTCTGTGAAACGTCACCTATCCATGTTCTCCACAGATGCTGCCTGACCCGCTGAGTTACTCCAGCACTCTGTGAAACGTCACCTATCCATGTTCTCCACAGATGCTGCCTGACCCGCTGAGTTACTCCAGCACTTTGTGTTTTGTTCAAGATTGCAGCTCCTGCAGTTCCTTGTGTCCACTCTGGACTCTAGAAACATCTTTGCTGCTTGAGCCAGCGTTTGGTGAAGGTTGAAGAGAAACAAGAGGATCGGAAACGAACAGGGTTGAACTAATTACTTTTATTCACTGTGTAACATCTATCCAGGAACTAGACTGTAAACATTGCTTGGGACCAGAGAGCATCTTGGAGATACAGCATGGAAACAGGTCCTTTGGCCCCACAAGTTAACACCCTCCATCGATCACCCGCTCACAATAGTTCCATGTGTAGGAAGGAACTGCAGGTGCTGATTTAAACTGAAGATAGTCACAAATCGCTGGAGTAACTCAGCGGGACAGGCAGCATCTCTGGAGAGAAGGAATGGGTGACGTTTTGGGTCGAGACCCTTCTTCAGACCTACTGTCCAGAGATGTCGCCTGACCCACTGAGTCACCCACTAGTTCCATGTTATCCCAGTCTCTCATCCACTCCCTACACACTTGGGGGATAATTTACAGAGGGGCAATTTACCTACAAACCCGCACGGCTTTGGGATGTGGGACGAAACCGGAGCGCCCGGAGAAAACCCACGTGGGTCACGTGGTGAAACGCGCCCATGGTCAGGATCGAACCCGGGCCTCTAGCGCTGTGAGACAGCAACTCTAGGCCGTGAGCTTCTGTCTGCGGCAGAAACATCGAACTTTGACCCCGCGCCCCTCTTCCTTGTCTCCAAAACCGCACACTCAGCGTTGCGACATCTCCGTTTGCAAAATGAATCACAAAGCTTCCTTGCAGGCTTCTCCCTTTTGGCATCCCCAGTGAACGATGCTGGCTGCACCTTGTTGGGAAGGAACTGCCCGTTTTGGGTTCACGCCGGAGATAGGCACAAAGCGGTGGAGTAACGCAACGGGCCCGGCAGCAGCATCTCTGGAGAAAAAGGAGGGACCCTTCCTCAGACCCATGTGCTGCAGTGTTGATTTAACCCACGTGGGTTTTCCCAGAGAATCTAATCCTTGTGACGTCCATTGCAAAAATGTTTTATTATTAATGTGTAAAGTTTTATGTGTCATTCGTAACTGCCACTGTGTGTCATGTTGTCATTTGCGGGCGGAGCACCAAGGCAAATTCCTTGTATGTGAATATACCCGGCCAATAAACTGAAACTTATTCATCTATTATTATTCGCTTATCCTCGTAAATGGAGAACGGGTCAGAAGAAGGGATCCCGACCCGAAACGTCAACCATCCCATCTCTCCGGAGATGCTGCCTGGACTGCTGAGTTACTCCAGCATTTTGTGTCTATTCTCGCAACTGGAGGCAGCTATGACAGTGGAGAGCCCCATGGATATGCAGGGAATGGAGGGATATGGGTAGGGTTGCCAACTGTCCCGTATTAGCCGGGACATCCCGTATATATTGGGCTAAATTGGTTTGTCCTGTACGGGACCGCCCTTGTCCCGTATTTGACCGCTACTACTCGGGTCGAGGGGACTGTCGGGTCGGAGCGCCGCGTCCGGCCCCGCCTCACCCCGTCCCGACGTAGTGCAGCCCGTGGAGTGCAGCAGCAGCAGCAGCAGCAGCAGCGCCTCGCCCGTGGCCCCGTCGGTCGGCAGCCAGGCCTAGCTGTCCGACCTTCAGACCTTCGCTTACCGCCGACACCACCACCACCCCTCCTCCTTCTCACGGCCGATCATCGGTTCATGAGTTGGACGGGGCGCCGGACTTTGCGCGCGGCCCCCGGGCCAAAACTCCTCAGCTGGCCCACCGGCTGGGCTTTGTGTGAAGTCCAGCAATGTTTTAATATCCTGAACTTAGTGACCGAGTACCACAGTAATAAATGCCCATGATCCTTTAAACCAAGTTTATCAAATTCTTAAGGGATCGGACAGGCTAAATGCAGGGAAAATCTTCCCCGTGTTGGGGAAGTCCAGAACCAGGGGCCACAGTTTAAGAATAAGGGGTCGGCCATTTAGGACTGAGACGAGGAAAAACTTTTTCACCCAGAGAGTGGTGAATCTGTGGAATTCTCTGCCACAGAAGGCAGTGGGGGATAATTCACTGTATGTTTTCAAGAGAGAGTTAGATTTAGCTCTTGGGGCTAACGGAATCACGGGATATGGGGAGAAGGCAGGAATGGGGTACTGATTGGGGATGATCAGCCATGATCACATTGAATGGCGGTGCTGGCTCGAAGGGCCGAATGGCCTACTCCTGCACCTATTGTCTAGTGTATTTTCTCAAAGTCCTGTTGGCTTGTGCAGCACTCATTAAAACACATGCTTTGAATCCCCTTATCAAGATCCTTGTGAAAGGTTAACAGCGATAGTCCGTACAAGGCAACGTTAAAGTGGTCGAGGTTCGCAGGGAGCTCTTTACAGTAGTGTTAGTAAACAACACACCACACAATGTCACACAAGGACGCATTGTACCGGATGGCAGCGAAAATACTGGTGAATGGGGAACAATTGTAGCTGTGACTTAGAGGATGGAACGAGGGAGAGAGATATTCTTTAGTCATAGTGAATTCAGATTCAGGGACCAGTTTCTTCCCAGCTGTTATCACGCAACTTGAATCATCCTACCACAACCCGAGAGCGGTCCTGAACTACCATCGACCACATTGGAGTCATAGAGTGATACAGCGTGGAAACAAGCCCTTCGGCCCAACGTGCCTACACTGGCCAACATGTCCCAGCTACACTAGTCCAACCTGCCTGCGTTTGGCCCATATCCCTCCAAACCTGTCCTATCCATGTACCTGTCTAACTGTTTCTTAAATGTTGGGATAGTCTAAGCCTCAACTACCTCCTCTGGCAGCTTGTTCCATACACCCACTGTGTGAAAAAGTTACCCCTCAGATTCCTATAAAATCTTTTCCCCTTCACCTCTGGTCCTCAATTCCACTACTCTGGGCAAGAGACTCTGTGCGTCTACCCGATCTATTCCTCTCATGATTTTATACACCTCTATAAGATCACCCCTCATCCTCCTGCGCTCCATGGAATAGAGACCCAGCCTCTACTCAACCTCTCCCTGTAGCTCACACCCTCTAGTCCTGGCAACATCCTCGTGAATCTCACCCTCATTGGTGACCCTCAGACTATCCTTGACCGGACTTTACTGGCTTTACCTTGCACTAAACGTTATTCCCTTATCATGTACCTGTACACTGTAAATGGCTCGATTGTAATCATGTATAATGGATGGGATTTATATAGCGCCTTTCTAATACTCAAGGCGCTTGTATGACCACCAGAGGCGTCGGGGAGATGGCTGCCCTGCCGGCAGTCTGTTCGTTTTTTCATCCTTTTTGTTATTTTTAGTTTGTTAAAAATTTTGTTTTAATGTTCTTCGGTCTGTTTTATGTGGGGGGAGGGTGGGGATCGGGGGAAACTTTTTTTCAGGTTCCTACCTTCCCGGAGATGTGATCAATTTTCGGATCACATTCTCCGGGCTCTGCAGCCTACCATCGCTGGAGCTGGAAGCCGCCTCGGACTGTCGTGAGCCCCACATCGGAGCGGATCCCTTGCCTGGGATCGCTCCCACTGCAACCACCGTGGACTTTAACACCAAGGGCTCGCAGTCTCGGGAGAGGCCAGTCGGGAGCTCCAACGCCGCGGAAGGCTCGACCAGCCCTGATGCGAGGTTTGATCGCCCAGCGCAGGGGAGCTGACATTTCCCCCGATGCAGGAGCTGAACGCCTTGATCAGGAGGTCCAAAACGCTGCCGGCTATGGGAGTTAAGACCATCCCGTCAACGGGGGCTCGAGGCCCCCGACCGAGGAAGAACTAAGGGAAGGACTTGAACTTTATTTCGCCTTCCATCACAGTGAGGAATGTGTAGGAGTCACTGTGGTGAATGTTCATGTTAAAATGTGTTTTTGAGTGATCTGTTGCTTTTAATTGTATGACTGACCTGGCCAATGAAATTCCTCGTATGTTGCAAAACATAATGGGGAATAAAGTCTGATTCTGATTCTGATGTATTCTTTTTCCGCTGACTGGATAGAAAGCAATAAAAGCTTTTCTCTGTAGCTCGATATATGTGACAATAAGCTAAACTAACTGTGGAATTCATCGCCACAGATGGCTGTGGAGGCCATGTCAATGGATATTTATAAGGCAGAGATTGATAGATTCTTGATTAGTACGGGTGTCAGAGGTTATGGGGAGAAGGCAGGAGAATGTGATTGTGGATGTACAGCCATGATCACATTGAATGGCGGTGCTGGCTCGAAGCCTACTCCTGCACCTATTGTCTATTGTCTATAATGGGGTTGAGAGGGATAGTTCAGCCATGGTGGAGTAGACTTGATGGGCCGAATGACCTAATTCTGGTCGTATCACATGAACTATTCGATAGATTGGGTCCTGGCAGCTGAAGGCACATCAACCTTTAGTGTTCTTGGAATGGCAGTAGGTTTAGGTACATTATTGTCACGTGTACTGAGGTATAGAAAAATGTTTGAATTTGCATTAGATACGAGCTCCAGACTGATTAGATACATCGTACATGGATACAATCAGTTCAAACTCAAGTTCAATAGATCCAAGAGGATACAGTGCAGAATATAGACCACTACCACCAGGGGGCGCCACACGATGGCAGCCTCGCCAACAGTCTGTCTGTCTGTCTTTTCGTCAATATTTTCGTTATTTTTAGTGTGTTTTAAAAGTTTGTGTTAATGTTCTCTGGTTTGTTTTATGTGGGGGAGGGGGTCGGGGAAAACTTTTATCCAATCTCTTAGCTTGCCGGAGATACGATTGTTTTCCGGATCGTATCTCCGGTCGCTCTGCGGCCTAACATCGTGGAGCTGGAGGCCTCGCTCGGGACTGACTTTGAGCCCCACCGCGGGGCCGTGGACTTACCATCGGAGCCTGCGACCCCTTGCCTGGGATCGACGTTCCAACCGTGGGCCTGCGGATTTCACCATCGAGGAGCTCGCAGTCTCGGGTAGAGACCAATGTCGGGAAACTCCAAACGACCCCGGGGCCCGATCACCCGGCGCGGGGGAGCTGAGATTCCCCCCCCCCCCTTGTTGCGGGAGCTTGATCGTCCCGAACGCGGAGGGCCCGAGGCCCCCGACCGCGGGAGAACAAAGAAGGGAAGAGATTGAACTTTTTTTCCGCCTTCAATCACAATGAGGAATGTGGAGGGGTCACTGTGGTGGATGTTTATGTTAAAATGTATCTGGTGTGTTCTGTTGCTTTTTATTGATACGACTGTACGGCAAATCACAATTCCTCGTATGTGGCAAAACATACTTGGCTAATAATGTATGATTGTGATTATGAAAGTGCTGAAATAACTCAGGAGGTCAGGCAGCATCTCAGGGGGTTAGGCCTGGATAGAGTGGATGTGGAGAGGATGGTTCCACTAGTGGGAGAGTCTTGGACCAGAGGTCACAGCCTCAGAATTAAAGGACATTCCTTTAGGAAGGAGATGAGGAAGAACTTCTTTAGTCAGAGGGTGGTGAATCTGTGGAATTCTTTGCCACAGACGGCTGTGGGGGACAAGGCAGTGGATGTATTTTGGCAGAGGTAGATAGATTATTGATTAGTATCAGCTCAGGGGTTATGGGGAGAACATATGAACTTACCTCTGGAGGACAAGGATGCGTGACGTTTCGGGTCAAGACACCTTCTTCAGACCGTTCGCCCGGCCCGAAAGGCCACGCATCCTTTTTCTCCTGAGATGCTGCCCGTCCCGCTGAGTTACTCCAGCATTTAGTTTCTATCTGCAGTTCCTTTCTACAGAGTGCAGAATATAGTTCTCAGCATTGTTGCGCACAAGTTCCACAGACAAAGTCCAATGTCCGCAATGGGGTAGAGGTGAATCGGACAGTACCCTAGCTTATGGAAGGGCCGTTCAGAACCATATAACCATATAACCATATAACAATTACAGCACGGAAACAGGCCATCTCGACCCTTCTAGTCCGTGCCGAACACGTATTCTCCCCTAGTCCCATACACCTGCGTTCAGACCATAACCCTCCATTCCTTTCCCGTCCATATAACTATCCAATTTATTTTTAAATGATAAAAACGAACCTGCCTCCACCACCTTCACTGGAAGCTCATTCCACACAGCCACCACTCTCTGAGTAAAGAAGTTCCCCCTCATGTTACCCCTAAACTTCTGTCCCTTAATTCTCAACTCATGTCCCCTTGTTTGAATCTTCCCTACTCTCAGTGGGAAAAGCTTATCCACGTCAACTCTGTCTATCCCTCTCATCATTTTAAAGACCTCTATCAAGTCCCCCCTTAACCTTCTGCGAAGCCTGATAACAGAGGGGAAGAAGCTGTTCCTGAGTCTGGTGGTGCGCGCTTTCAAGCTTCTGTACCTTCTGCCGGACGGGAGCGGGGAGAAGAAGGAAACTGAACACAATAGCCCAAATGTATTGTTCCTCAAACACAAGGCCTACGTTGCTAACTACAGGTGATGTCACCTGAACTCACAACAGAGGGGAAAGATTTTTGAAAAAACATATCCTGTTCTTGCAAGGGCTTCCACTATTGCTGTTGACACAACATACAGGATAAACATGAGTCACCTACCTGTAACAATGGGTGTACAGGCCAACCTGCGCTGGAGAATATTAATCCCCATTTACTCAAAGCCCAGCTGTTTTTTAAGCAGGAAAAACGGACAGAGCTGTAATAGTCACTCTCTCTCTCCAAGTTTATTACCATACTCAGAAGGACATAAAATGTTCCCCAAGGTGAGGGGGGACAGATTAGTTTATTGTCACGTGTATCGAGGTACAGTGAAAATCTTTTGTTGCGTGCTAACCAGTCAGCGGAAAGACTATACATGACTATACATGATTACAATCGAGCCGTTTACAGTGTACAGATACATAGGAATCTAGTTCTGGACTCCCCCAACATTGGGAACATGTTTCCTGCCTCTAGCGTGTCCAAACCCTTAATAATCTTATATGTTTCAATAAGATATCCTCTCATCCTTCTAAACTCCAGAGTGTACAAGCCCAGCCGCTCCAATCTATCAACATATGACATGGAACATAGAAACATAGAAAATAGGTGCAGGAGGAGGCCATTCGGCCCTTCGAGCCAGCACTGTCATTCATCATGATCGTGGCTGATCGTCCCCTATCAATAACCCGTGCCTGCCTTCTCCCCATATCCCTTTATTCCTCTAGCCCCTCGAGCTCTATCTAACTCTCTCTTAAATCCACCCAGTGATTTGGCCTCCACTGCCCTCTGTGGCAGGGAATTCCACAAATTCACAACTCTGGGTGAAAACGTTTTTTTTCACCTAATGACAGTCAATAGACAATAGACATTAGGTGCAGGAGCAGGCCATTCGGCCCTTCGAGCCAGCACTGTCATTCAATGTGATCATGGCTGATCATCCCCAATCAGTACCCCGTTCCTGCCTTCTCCCCATATCCACTGACTCCGCTACCTTTAAGAGCCCGCCCTCCCGGGGATTAACCCTGTGAACCTCTGCTGCACTCCTTCAATAGCGAGAATAGCTGGTCGGTGTGGACTTGGAGGGGCGAAGGGCTTGTTTCCGTGCTGTGTCTCTAAACTAATCTAATCTACTCCATACAACAGCAGTCAGTCAGATGGGCGGCATTATCGACGGCTACAAAGTGACGGAAACACAAGTCATTAAAATTTCAAAAAGAAAATAAAGTCAATTAATTAAATGATTAAGAAATCAATGTTCAGAGCTCATGATGAGACTAAGTGAAAACAATCCCAATCTAGTCTGTGCAAGACCAGACACAGCTTCCTTATCACGGGCCGATTTTAGTGTCTTGTTTTGACAGAGTTACCAGCTTCGACTCAGACAGCGTAACGCAATAGAACTTGTTATGGGAAAGGCGATGTCAAGCTGGAAAGGGTGCAGCGAAGGATGCTGCCAGGACTCGAAGGCCTGAGCTGTAGGGCGAGGTTGGGCAAGAAACATAGAAACATAGAAAATAGGTGCAGGAGGAGGCCATTTGGCCCTTCGAGCCAGCACCGCCATTCATTGTGATCATGGCTGATCGTCCCCAATCAATAACCCGTGCCTGCCTTCTCCGAAAGGTTTCGGCACAAACCGTTGCCTATTTCCTTCGCTCCGTTGATGATGCCTCACCCGCTGAGTTTCTCCAGCATTTTTGTCAACCTTCAATTTTCCAGCATCTGCAGTTCCTTCTTGAACATTCTCCTCATATCCCTTGACTCCACTAGCCCCTAGAGCTCTATCTAACTCTTTCTTAAATCCATCCAGTGATTTGGCCTCCACTGCCTTCTGTGGCAGGGAATTCCACAAATTCGCAACTCTCTGGGTGAAAAAGATTTTTCTCACCTCAGTCTTAAATGGCCTCCCCTTTATTCTAAGACTGTGGCCCCTGGTTCTGGACTCGCCCAACATTGGGAACATTTTTCCTGCATCTAGCTTGTCCAGTCCTTTTATAATTGTATATGTTTCTATTAAATATCCCCTCATCCTTCTAAACTCCAGTGAATACAAGCCTAGTCTTTTCAATCTTTCCTCATATGACAGTCCCGCCATCGCTGGGATCAATCTTGTGAACCAACGCTGCACTGCCTCAATCACAAGGATGTCCTTCCTCAAATGCCAGGACTTTATTCCTTGGAGCGCAGGAGGATGGGGAGTTGATCGAGTAGAATAGATCGGGTAGACGCACAGAGTCTCTTGCCCAGAGTAGGGGAAATCGGGAACCAGAGGACATAGGTTTAAGGTGAGGGGGGGGGGAAGATTTAATAGGAACCTGAGGGCAGCTTTTCTTTTACAGCACACATACACGATCCTACACGCCAAGGCCAATTTACATCTATATCAAGCCAATTAACTTACAAACCTGTACGTCTTTGTAGTGTGGGAGGAAACCGGAGCACCCGGAGAAAACCCACGCGGTCACAGGGAGAACGTACAAACTCCGTACAGACAGCGCCCGTAGTCAGGATCGGACCTGGGTCTCTGGTGCTGGAAGGCAACAAGTCTACCGCTGCCGCCCTATAATAACATGGAACTAATATGAAGGTACGAAGCATCTAGTATGAAAAAAGACACAGAGTGCTGGAGTAACTCAGCGGGTCAGGCAGCATCTGTGGAGAACATGGATAGGTGACGTTTCACAGAGTGCTGGAGTAACTCAGCGGGTCAGGCAGCATCTGTGGAGAACATGGATAGGTGACGTTTCACAGAGTGCTGGAGTAACTCAGCGGGTCAGGCAGCATCTGTGGAGAACATGGATAGGTGACGTTTCACAGAGTGCTGGAGTAACTCAGCGGGTCAGGCAGCATTTGTGGAGAACATGGATAGGTGGTGACATTTCAGGTCGAGATCCTTCCTTGACCTTCGAACACCTGCTGCGCTCAGCTTACCAAGTACACAATACTAATATTGTTAGTGTTCTGGAACGACACGGAGACCAGACCAATCCTTCTTTATGCTGTTCTACTCATTTCCCCTCCTCTCTGTACAATTCATGTGCCGTAGTTCAGATTTTAATGAAACAAATTAAGACAATCACATTTACAATCCTCCTGTGTAAATGTGTTAGGCTCAAAATACCATGCCCCGCAGCTAAAAATATATATCAATGGTTTTCATCTCCAGTGCAGGTATTTGTTTGAATTTTATTTTAATACATTCCTTGTTTTGAGAATTATTGGCGAGTGAGAGGTCGGGTCTAGCGGATATGGGATGTCCCATTTTGAACTTACACCCCCACCCCCACCCTCCCCCCCCCCCCCACCCTCCCCCCCCCCCTCACCCCCCCCCCCACCCCCCTCCGGAATACACATCGTTACTTAGTTAGCTGACCAGAGGGAGGGAACTCGAGATGCCAAAATATAGACCATAGACAATAGACAATAAGTGCAGGAGTAGGCCATTCGGCCCTTCGAGCCAGCACCGCCATTCAATGTGATCATGGCTGATCATCCCCAAACAGTACCCCGTTCCTGCCTCCTCCCCATATCCCCTGACTCCACTATCTTTAAGAGCCCTATCTAGCTCTCTCTTGAAAGTATCCAGAGAACCGGCCTCCACCGCCCTCTGAGGCAGAGAATTCCACAGACTCACCACTGTCTGTGTGAAAAAAGTATTAAGTATAAGAGTCAGGAAGTCATGATGCAGCTTCTCTCAGACATTAGATAAGCCACATTTGGAGAATTGAGTGCAGTTCTGGTCGCCCCGTTACAGGAAGGATGTGGAGGTTTTTGAAAAGAAACGCAGAGGAGGTTGACCAGCTTGCTGCCTGTGTCAGAGGGTTTCAGCTACAGGGAGAGGTTGGAGTAGGGTCGCCAACGTTCTCACTCCCAAATAAGGGACAAAAGGCCAAAATAGGGGACAACTTCCTGACGGCAATTCGTTGACCGACTGGGCCGTGGCTGGGTGAATGATGAGTTGGCCCGGGTGCTGGACTGCACACAAAGCCCAGCCGGCGGGCCAGCTGAGGAGTTTTGGCCCGGGCCCCAAAGTCCGGCGCCTCGTCCAACTCATGAACCGATGATCGGCCGTGAGAAGGAGGGGTGGTGGTGGTGTCGGCGGTAAGCGAAGGTCCGAAGGTCGGACAGCTAGGCCGGGCTGCCGACCGACCGACGGGACCACGGGCGAGGCGCTGCTGCTGCTGCTGCTGCTGCTGCACTCCATGGGCTGCACTACGTCGGGACGGGTGAGGCGGGGCCGGACGCGGCGCTCCGACCCGACAGTCCCCTCGACCCGAGTAGTAGCGGTCAAATACGGGACAAGGGCGGTCCCGAACGGGACAATCCAATTTAGCCCAATATATACGGGATGTCCCGGCTAATACGGGACAGGTTGGTCAGATATGGATTGTTTTCTCTGGAACACTGAAGAATGAGGGGAGATCTGATAGACGTATAGACAAAATTATGGGAGGCATAGATAGGATAGACAGTCAGAACATTTTATCGAGGGGGGAAATATGAAAGACAAGGGAACAGGGCTTCAAGGTGGGAGGAGCAAACTTTAAAGGAGATGGGTGGGGCAAGATTTTGTTTTAAGGTCATAAGTGAAAGGAGCAGATTTAGACCATTGGCCACATCAAGCCTCGTAGCCTCAGAATTAAAGAACATTCCTTTAGGAAGGAGATGAGGAGAAATTTCTTCAGTCAGAGGGTGGTGAATCTGTGGAATCATTTGCCACAGACGGCTGTGGAGGCCAAATCAGTGGCTATTTTTAAGGCAGAGATAGATAGATTCTTGATCTATCGGGTGCGGGTGTCAGAGTTTATGGGGAGAAGGCAGGAGAATGGGGTTCGGAGGGAGAGATAGATCAGCCATGATTGAATGACAGAGTAGACTTGATGGGCCGAATGGCCTAATTCTACTCCTATCACTTTTGACCTTAACTCTACTCAGCCATTCAATCATGGCTGATCTATATCTCGCTCCTAACCCCCTTCTCCTGCCGTCTCCCTGCACTAATCAAGAATCTATCTATCTCTGCCTTAAAAATATCCACTGACTTGGCCTCCACAGCCGTCTGTGGTAAAGATTCCACAGATTCACCACCCTCTGACTAAATAAATTCCTCCTCATCTCCTTCCTAAAGGAACGTCCTTTAATTCTGAGGCTGTGACCTCTAGTCCTAGACTCTCCCACTAGTGGAAACATCCTCTCCACATCCACTCTATCCAGGCCTGTCACTATTCGGTAAGTTTCAATGAGGTCCCCCCCTCGTCCTTCTAAACTCCAGCGAGTACAGGCCCAGTGCCGACAAACCCTCATCGTTTGTTTACACAGAATCTGGATTAATTTATTTGCTTAGTTTATTGTCACATGTACTGAGTGGGGTCTCAGAACGAGCTGCCAGGGGTGGTGGTGGAGGCAGATAGGATAGTGGCGGAGTGCAGCGTAGGTTTACAAGGTTAATTCCCGGGGTGGCCGGACTGTCATATGCTGAGAGAATGGAGCGGCTGGGCTTGTACACTCTGGAGTTTAGAAGGATGAGAGGATATCTTATTGAAATATAAGATTATTAATGGTTTGGACACGCTAGAGGCAGGAAACATGTTCCCGATGTTGTCCAGAGTCCAGAACCAGGGGCCACAGTTTAAGAATAAGGAGTAAGCCATTTAGAACGGAGACGAGGAAACACTTTTTCACACAGAGAGTTGTGAATCTGTGGAATTCTCTGCCTCAGAGGGCGGTGGAGGCAGGTTCTCTGGATGCTTTCAAGAAAGAGCTAGATAGGGCTCTTAAAGATAGCGGAGTCAGGGGATATGGGGAGAAGGCAGGAACGGGGTACTGATTGGGGAAGATCAGCCATGATCACATTGAATGGCGGTGGTGGCTCGAAGGGCCGAATGGCCTACTCCTGCACCTATTGTCTATTGTCTAAGAGGCCTTTCGATAGTTACACGGATATGCAGGGAATGGAGGGATGTGGATCACGTGCAGGCAGAGGAGATTAGTTTAACTTGGCATCATGTTCCCCGTACACAATGTGGGCTGAAGGGCATGTTCCTGTGCAGTGTTGGGATAAATATTCAACTATTGGCACAGCAGTCAGCAGCTCACACAAACCTGCTGGGCAGGATAGACGTTGCACATGAGAACTCACATGATGCACACATCATATTGTTCTCCAGGTCCTTTTGAAAGGGAAACACCTTTGTGCCTTAAACAGATTATAGCATTAGCAATGGCCCCACAGCAGAAGCTTCCACGTGGCGGGGCTGGAGACTGGAAGTATCCCGAGCTAATTCTGCTACCACCATTATCTATTGCAACCAGTGACGGCTTCCACTGATTGTCACCGGAAGCTCGCGTCCTTGTCAGGATGGACGATGATAGCGATGTCAACATTCGGGACATGAAAGAAGAAGTATTAGCACCCACAGAGTGACTGACCAGAGACCCCGGTTCAATCCTGACTTCAGGTGCTGTCTGTACGGAGTTTGTACGTTCTCCCCGTGACCTGCGTGGGTTTTCTCTGGGAGCTCCAGTTTCCTCCCACACTCCAAAGACGTGCAGGTTTGTAGGTTAATTGGCTTTGGCACAATTGTAAATTGTCCCTAGTGTGTGCAGGATAGTGCTAGTGTACGGGGTGATTGCCAGTGGGCTGAAGGAGAAAGCCATGCGGCCCTTCGAGCCAGCACCGCCATTCATTGTGATCATGGCTGATCATCCCCAATCAATAACCCGTGCCTGCCTTCTCCCCATATCCCTCGACTCCACTAGCCCCCAGAGCTCTATCTAACTCCCTCTTAAATCCATCCAGTGATTTGGCCTCCACTGCCCTCTGTGGCAGGGAATTCCATAAACTCACAACTCTCGGGGTGAAAACGTTTTTTTCTCACCTCAGTCTTAAATGACCTCCCCTTTATTCTAAGACTGTGGCCCCTGGTTCTGGACTCGCCCAACATTGGGAACATTTTTCCTGCATCTTGCTTGTCCAGTCCTTTTATAATTTTATATGTTTCTATAAGAACCACCCCCTCATCCTTCTAAACTCCAGTGAATACAAGCCTAGTCTTTTCAATCTTTCCTCATATGACAGTCCCGCCATCCCTGGGATCAATCTCGTGAACCTACGCTGCACAGCCTCAATCACAAGGATGTCCTTCCTCAAATTAGGAGACCAAAACTGTACACAATACTCTAGATGTGATCTCACCAGAGCCCTATACAACTGCAGTCTAACTACTGTACGTGGTGCTGCAAAGCTTTCCCACTGTTTTTTCCGTTGACTGGTCAGCACCCAACAAAAGCACTGTTGCAACTTAAAACTTAATTGAAAGAGAATGGGGACTGACAAAACTGCTCTGGTGGGAGCCAGCACGGACTTGATGGGCCGAATGACCACATTCTATGTCACAGGCAAGCATGTAAACTCTGTCAAGCATACACTCGTAACAGTGCTTCCTGTATTACCACAACTCTGTCATTTAAAAACGATTTATTTGGTGGTAATGTGCTTTGAGGCATTTCGATGTTGCGAAAGACTTAGACGTTAGAGATACAGCGCGGAAACAAGCCCTGCGGCCCACCGAGCCAACCCTGTACACTAGCACTCTCCCACACGCACTGGGAACAATTTACAGTCTTTACGGAGGCCTACAAACCCACACATCTTTGGGGTGTGGGAGGAAACCGGAGAACCCGGGAAAATCCCGACAATAGGCGCAGGAGTAGGCCATTCGGCCCTTCAAGCCAGCACCGCCATTCAATGTGATCGTGGCTGATCATCCCCAATCAGTACCCCGTTCCTGCCTTCTCCCCATATCCCCTGACTCCGCTATCTTTAAGAGCCCTATCTAGCTCTCTCATGATAGTATCCAGAGAACCGGCCTCCACCGCCCTCTGAGGCAGAGGGTTCCACAGACTCACCACTCTCTGTGTGAAAAAGTGTTTCCTGGTCTCCGTTCTAAATGGGTTACTCCTTATTCTTAAAATAGGTCACGGGGTGAACGTACAAACTCCATACAGACAGCACCCGTAGTCAGGATTGAACCCGGGTCTCTGGCGCTGTGCGGCAGCGACTCTACCCGCTGCACCACCCTAGATACAAACCCCTTGCAATTGTAATGCAAGTCAGTTTCCACTTTCCCCGTAAGCTGGGCGAGAATCCTTGTTTGCCCTGTCAGAGGAGTTTACTGAGACCAACACTTGTATGCACATGCTTTATTTAGCCTCTCCACAACACTGCTCTCAACCACTCAGCGAGGCTCATTTATTCACTTCCAACAGCAGCCCACTGCCAAGTTGGGAAATCCAGAACTTAACCCTTTCACTGACAATTTCACTTCAACCCACAGTGTCATAGAGTGAAACAACGTGGAAACAGGCCCATTGGCCCAACTTGCCCACACCGGCCAACAATGCCCCATCTACACAATCTACACTTGGCCCACCTGCTTGCACCTGACAATAGACAATAGACAATAGGTGCAGGAGCAGGCCATTCCACAGACTCGCAACTCTCTGTGTGAAGAAGTGTTTCCGCGTCTCCGTTCTAAATGGCTTACCCCTTTGCCAATATCCCTCTAAACTTGTTCCGTGTACCTGTCTCAGGGACGGATTTAGATGAAGGGAGACCCTAGGCTATTCCACTTGTGAGGCCCCTCCCAATCCCCCACCCCCACGACGAGAGGAAGATGGAAGAGTCCACCAGATTGACACTGATGTGCAGCCGAGCGTGGCCAATGAGAAAAGGGCTGGAAAGCTGCGCTTTTTATTTATTGCCAGTACTAGTGTCGAGTTATCGGCTTAAAACACTTTTATTCTGAAATGGAGGGCAAGGAAAATTAATGAAGTGTTGTTTAGAGACTACAGTGCGTTGTGACAGCATATGTAAGAAAGGCCTATGACAGTCAAAAATATTATACACCAGGCCCGTACGAAGCTTTTCAAAAATGGGGGTGGCATGGCTAGATTACAAAAATTTAATGCGAAATAAGTGCACGCAGCGCATATCACAAGCGTGAAGCTCAAAGACCCTTACGGCAGGGGTCCAGGGCCTGCTTAAGGGCACTGGAAGCTCTGGGGTTTTAGATGCTCTCTGGTGCATTCTGAGCCTTATTTTGGAGCATTTTTGCACCAAATCTATGACCAATATTTCAGAAATAAGTTTGGTTGAGTCAAAAGTAATGAGTGGTTGGAATGGGATGATTGGGTTCATTGTTGTATACATTTTATTTAAATCAAGAATTGAAGCTGTCCTTGTTTTAATAATCAAGTTGTACTGTAAAATGTTATGTAAAATGTTATAAAGGAGCATGCAAACACTGCAAATAAAATACTGTAAGTTTTTGCAGTAAATAAAACCTTTTTTTAGGAAATGTTTTGTGTGTTGATTTGATTGCCTGTTACTGTTCGACTGTGTTAGTGTGTGCACATTAAAAATAAGATACAAAATGAAAGTCGCAAACTATGGAATACATATTTTTCAGTATTGTTATCAAGGAAAAGAAAGCAGTTCCAATTGTTTTGATATTATTCATATGGAGGAGAAAATATAATTGCCCTAAAGCCTACCTTAATTTTCCAATCTCACTAAAGATAATCCCCCTTTCCCGCCACCCCCTCCTCCTTCCCCCTTCCCCCTCTCTCTCACTGCACACGCACGGAGAGACAGCGTAATTTTGCGTCGCTACTGTGTCACCGGCTTCCCCCAACTGCGCAGGCGCGGATGGTCGCAATTCTTTCCCCAAAACTTCTAGCGGGCCGGAACCAGAATTTCAGGTAATTTCCGTCAAAGTGGAAACGCTGATAGCGCTCCAATTTTTTTTTTCTTGGGATTTTTTTTACTCTGGGGAAAAAAAAACACCTTGGCCAGAGGCCCCCTAGATTTTGAAGCCCTAGGCTTCAGCCTATAGGTAAATCTGGCCCTGCCGAGGCCCCCCTAGATCTCAAGGCCCTTAGCTTAAGCTTGTGAAGCTTATACGTAAATCCAGCCCTGTGTGTGTTATCCAACTAAGGGCAGAAGTCAGAATCATGTGTACATCTTTATTGACGTGGCAGCATAATAAATATATTACAGAAAAAGTAATTTTATGTGTGGCACGGTGGCGCAGCAGTAGAGTTGATGCAGCACCAGAGGCCCAGATTGGATCCTGACTATGGGTGCTGTCTGTACAGTATTTGTACATTCTCCTTATGACCACATGGTTTTCTCTGGATATTCCGGTTTCTCCCACATCCAAAAGAAGGTTTGTAGGTTAATTGGCTTCTGTAAATTGCCCCTGGCATGTAGGATACAACTGGTGTATGGCATATTGCTGGTCAGTGTGGATTTGGTGGGCCGAAGGGCCTGTTTCCATATATATGTTTTACATATATATCTTAATTTCATTGAACCATATGTGACATTATTTGAGTCTTGTTTCTATAGTCAAAGTGTAAGGTTAATTGATTTATTTGTGCAGAACAGTGATGGAAGTCTGACTCCTCTTGCCTTGTTTCTATGTTTTTGTTTTTCTATATATATGCATAACAGCATGAATTATAATCTGATTTCCATACATGAATATACTAAGGTCATTCATGTGCTGCACCTGTTGATCAGAGCCTGGCTCTACTGTGGAATGTAATTAGAAATGTAATTTAGCCTAATCTTATACCTAATCCAATTTGAAGCATAAATGTTGCATTCAAGTGTAAATTAAAAGACTCAGTACAGTATGCACCAGATTGCACAATTTCAAGCTGAAAAATGGAAAAGCTCCCTACCGGGGAGAGGGGACACCCCCTTCCCACACCCTCCCCCCCTCGATCACCACGCTCCCTCGCAATTTCTCACTCTCAACTCTCACCCAATGTTGGCAGCCTTGTACAACGTGGAAACAGGCCCATCGGCCCAACTTGCCCACGCCGGCCAACATGCCCCATCTACACTTGTCCCACCTGCTTGCATTTGTCAATAGACAAGATACAACAGACAATAGGTGCAGGAGTAGGCCATTCGGCCCTTCGAACCAGAACCGCCATTCAATGTGATCATGGCTGATCATCCCTAACCAGTACCCCGTTCCTGCCTTCTTCCCATAACCCCTGACTCCGCTATCTTTAAGAGCCATATCTAGCTCTCTCTTGAAAGTATCCAGAGAACCCGCCTCCACCGCCCTCTGAGGCAGAGAATTCCACAGACTCACAACTCTCTGTGAGAAAAAGTGTTTCCTCGTCTCTGTTCTAAATGGCTTACCCCTTTGCCAATGTCCCTCTAAACTTGTTCCGTGTCTAATTCTTTCTTAAACGTTGTGATAGTGGGCGGCACGGTGGCGCAGCGGTAGAGTTGCTGCCTCGCAGCGCCAGAGACCCGGGTTCGATCCCGACTACGGGCGCTGTCTGTACGGAGTTTGTACGTTCTCCCCGTGACCTGCGTGGGCTTTCTCCGGGATCTTCGGTTTCCTCCCACACTCCAAAGACGTACAGGTTTGTAGGTTATTTGGATTGGTGTAAATGTAAATTGTCACCAGTGCGAGTAGGATAGTGTTAATGTGCGGGGATCGCCAGTCGGTTGACTGAAG
The DNA here is from genome assembly GCF_010909765.2 of Amblyraja radiata. Lineage (NCBI taxonomy): Eukaryota > Metazoa > Chordata > Chondrichthyes > Rajiformes > Rajidae > Amblyraja > Amblyraja radiata. The sequence continues at coordinate 115,915,191 of NC_045959.1, read as the reverse complement.
TGCCTGCTTCCGCGCTGTATCTCTAAAACTAAAACTAAAAGTACCTGCCTCAACGACCTCCTCCGGTAGCTCATTCCATGCACCTACCACCCTTTGTGTAAAAACGTTACCCCGCAGGTTCCTATTAAATCTTCCCCCCCTCATCTTAAACCTATGTGCGCTGTTTCTTAATTCCCCTACTCTGTTTAATCAAACTAATGGCGTGTTGGCCTTCACAACAAGAGGAGTTGTGTACAGGAGCAAAGAGGTCCTTCTACAGTTGTAGAGGCCACTAGTGAGACCACACCTGGAGTATTGTGTGCAGTTTTTGTCCCCAAATCTGAGGAAGGACATTCTTGCTATTGAGGGAGTGCAACGTAGGTTCACAAGGTTAATTCCTGGGATGGCGGGACTGTCATATGCTGAGAGAATGGAGCAGCTGGGCTTGTACACTCTGTGGAGTTTAGAAGGATGAGAGGATGTCTTATTGAAATATATAAGATTATTAAGGGTTTGGACACGCTAGAGGCAGGAAACATGTCCCCGATGTTGGGGGGAGTCCAGAACCAGGGGCCACAGTTTAAGAATAAGAGGTTAGCCATTTAGAACAGAGATGAGGAAACACTTTTTCACCCAGAGAGTGGTGAGTCTGTGGAATTCTCTGTCTCAGAAGGCGGTGGAGGCCGGTTCTCTGGATGCTTTCAAGAGAGAGTTATGGGCCTGTCCCACTGAGGCGATTTTTTTAGGCGACTAGTTTGACGCCACATGTTCACCGGTGGTCGCCGGGAGTCGTCTCCTCAGTCGCGCATAAAGTCGTAGCGCCTTTCTGGTTGCCGCTAAATTGTCAACATGTTGAAAACATTTCGGCCTTAGTGGGTTTGACGCCAGTGAGCGTAGCTTGACTTCTCCTGACATAGGTGCTGTCGTAGGTTGTCGCCAGGATGGCGTAGGTTGTCGCCGGTTTTTTCGGCTACCTGCTACGACTATGACAGTCGCCGGCCTAAACAATCGCCAAGTGGGACAGGCCCATTAGATAGGGTCTCAAAGATAGTGGAGTAAGGGGATATGGGGAGAAGGCAGGAACGGGGTACTGATTGGGGATTATCAGCCATGATCACAGTGAATGGCGGTGCTGGCTCGAAGGGCCAAATGGCCTACATTGTCTATTAAACTATTCCTCTCATGATTTTATACTCAGGACAGCAAGAAACCGACCTGCACTGTGCTGCTGGCTTTGCACCAAAAGATACAGCATGGAAACAGGCCCTTCGGCCCACCGAGCCCATGCCGACCATCGATCACCCGTTCACACTAGTTCCATGTTATCCCTCTTTCTCATCCACTTCCTGCACAGTAGGTGCAGTTTAATTCACAGACGGCCAATTAACCTACAAACCTGTGGGTCTTTGGGATGTGGGAGGAAACCGGAGCACCCGGAGGAAACCCACACGGTCACGTGGAGAACGTGCAAACTCCACACAGACGGCACCCGAGATCAGGATCGAACCCGGCATCTCTGGCGCCGTGAGGCAGCGGCTCTACCCGCTGTGCCATTGTGCTACCCGCCCACAATCTGCCAACATCTCAGTATAACACACAGAATCTGATTTGCATGTTGCCAAACCCATTTTATGTTTTTGTGTAGGAAGGAACTGCAGATGCTGGTTTAAACCGAACATAGACACAAACAGCTGGAGTAACTCCACGGGACGGGCAGCATCTCTGGAGAAGAGGAATGGGAGACATTTCATAATAGATAATAATAGATAAATAGACAACAGGTGCAGGAGTAGGCCATTCGGCCCTTCGAGCCAGCACCGCCATTCAATGTGATCATGGCTGATCATCCACAATCAGTACCCCGTTCCTGCCTTCTCCCCATATCCCCTGACTCCGCTATCTTTAAGAGCCCTATCTAGCTCTCACTTGAAAGCATCCAGAAAACCTGCCTCCACCGCCCCCTGAGGCAGAGAATTCCACAGACTCACAACTCTCTGTGAGAAAAAGTGTTTCCTCATCTCCGTTCTAAATGGCTTACTCCTTATTCTTAAACTGTGGCCATTGGAATGTGGGGGGGGGGGGGGAATTCTGCTCCTATCAATTATGAACCTGCATAAAGCCAGTCCCTCGGTTACATCATCAGGTTCACAAGTGATAGGAGCAGAATTAGGCCATTTGGCCCATCAAGTCTACTCCGCCATTCAATCTGACCTCTTCAGACTCGGTCACTCTCCCTTGGGTCTGACGAAGGGTCTCGACCAGACACTCCACCCATTCCTCCTCTCCAGAGATGCTCAGTTACTCCAGCTTTTTGTGTCTACCTTCGTTCAAATATCCCACGGCAACCAACCAAAAAAATAAACACCTTGAGGAAACAGTCACTCGGATGGAAAGTAGCAAACGACCAACTTCAAAGCAGCAAACAGGTCAGGTCAACTTTCCTCCAAACTTCCTGCAGTTCCAAATGCAAATTTAAACTGATTAAAATCGAAAATAAATGAGACTTTTCTTTCAAGGCAGTGCCATTGCGGTTACATTGAATCTCACCCTATCAACATGGACAAATAGGTGCAGGAGTAGGCCATTCGGCCCTTCGAGCCAGCGCAGCTATTCAATGTGATCATGGCTGATCATCCCCAATCAGTTCCTGCCTTCTCCCCATATCCCTTGATTCCTTTAGCCCTAAGAACTATATCTAACTCTCTTGAAACAATCCAGTGAATTGGCCTCCACTGCCTTCTCAAGTTCAAGTGAGTTTATTGTCATGTGTCCCTGATAGGACAATGAAATTCTTGCTTTGCTTCAGCACAACAGAACATAGTAGGGCATGACTACAGAACAGATCAGTGTGTCCATATAACATTATATAAATATATACATACATATTTATATAATGGTATCTGGACACACTAATTCTGTGGCAGAGAATTCTACAGATTCACAACTCTCTGGGTGAAAAAGTCTTTCCTCATCTCAATAGACAATAGGTGCAGTTCTAAATGGTCCTCAGTTCCAAATGGCCTACCCCTTATTCTTAAACTGTGACCCCTGGTTCTGGACTCCCCCCCCCCCCCCCCCCCCCCCCCCAACATCGGGAACCATTTTTTTTCCTGCATCCAATCCTTTATGAATGTTATATGTTTCTACAAGATACCCTCTCATCCTTCTAAATTCCAGTGAATACAAGCCGCGCCGACCCATTCTTTCATTCTTGCTATTGAGGGAGTGCAGCGTAGGTTTACAAGATTAATTCTCGGGATGGCGAGACTGTCATATGCTGAGAGAATGGAGCAGCTGGGCTTGTACTTGTGGCTAAAGGGATCAGAGGGTATGGAGAGAAGGCAGGTACAGGATACTGAGTTGGATGATCAGCCATGATCATATTGAATGGCGGTGCAGGCTCGAAGGGCCGAATGGCCTACTCCTGCACCTATTTTCTATGTCTATGTCTATGTCTATGTACACTCTGGAGTTTAGAAGGATGAGAGGCGATCTCATTGAAACATATAAGATTGTTATGGGCTTGGAAACGCTAGAGGCAGGAAACATGTTCCCGATGTTGGGGGAGTCCAGAACCAGGGGCCACAGTTTAAGAATAAGGAGTAAGCCATTTAGAGCAGACGAGGAAACACTTTTTCTCACAGAGAGTGGAGAGTCTGTGGAATGCTCTGCCTCGGTGGAGGCAGGTTCTCGGGAGACCTATAGAATTAGCTCGTACAGTGGGACAGCCCCTTTACAGCGCTTGCAGCGCCGGAGACCCGGGTTCGATCCCGGCTACGGGTGCTGTCCATATGGAGTTTGTACGTTCTCCCCGTGACCTGCGTGGGTTTTCTCCGAGATCTTCAGCTTCCTCCTGCACTCCAAAGACGTGCCGGTTTGTAGGTTAATTGGCTTGGTAATTTCCACACAGAGAGTTGTGAGTCTGTGGAATCCGGTTCTCTGGATGCTTTCAAGAGAGAGCTAGATAGGGCTCTTAAAGATAGCGGAGTCAGTGGATATGGAGAGAAGGCAGGAACAGGGTACTGATTGGGGATGGTCAGCCATGATCACATTGAATGGTGGTGCTGGCTCGAAGGGCCGAATGGCCTACTCCTGCATCTATTGTCTATCATATGCCAGTCCCACCATCCTGGGATTAACCTGGTGGATCAAGTTCAGGACCTGACACCAGAGGTACAAAGACATTGACGTTCTCGCAATAAACACGCTCCTATATCACTCATAAACCTGCCACTTTAACAAGCCCTCTCGATAGCACGCCCTCTTAATTTCCGTCTAAACTCACCGACTTATTTCCAAATAACTCTTTCAAAAAAAAAACCAAATGGCCACAAACATAACAAAAACATCACGGACTTTAAAAAAGAAGTAAATGTCATTTTAAAACCCAAGCAGATTTAAATCCCATTTTAAGAACAATTCTCCAAGGGGAACTGAAACATATTTTACAACGTTCCTGTATAAACACGGAAGAATCAACCTTTTTTCTTCATCAACAGATAGCGAGTTGAAACCCGTGCAAGGAGGTGTCCAAATGAACATTGCATAACGCGGTATAGACATTGGGGACACCGCTTACATTATATTTACAAATGTCCTTGTAAGGGAATTAAAATGGGATTGTAATCGCAAACTGAATATCACAACACGATCTACACACACACACTGCGACCTGTCGCTTGGCTCGGTTTGTTGTAGGCTCCGTTTGTTTGGGGCAAGAGAGAGAGAGAGTGTGGGACAGGGGGAGAAGGGAGGAGAGAGTTGGGGAGGAGAGGGGAGGGGAGGGGATGTTGT